>NW_026860686.1:0-574591 GCF_026571515.1 Ruditapes philippinarum | reverse complement strand
CAGCAGGTTAAAGGGTATATTTTATATGAATATTTTTGTTTTTTCAGTTTTTTACTTAATAAACCCATTTTAACCAATCATCCATATTTCATCCCCGGCCCTAAAACAAAATTTTTAAAGGTAAACAAATCAATGTAAACTTTCCCAAAAAACAAAGGACACAACAATCCAAAACACTAAGAACTAAAAACGTAATCAACCCAAAGGCTTTAATAAGGAATTTAAACTATCAAATACTTTAATTTTGGGTTTTTTAAGATCAAAAATACTATAAACAAACATCCCCAACAGAATTCAGCCCCCTTCTCAAACAATAATTTAAGCTTCAGATAAAGGGAAAAAAATGTAACATGGAGGGGAATTGTGCAACACATCATTTTATACCCAAGCAAATCGACACCTAATTTTTCACACGACCTCCCTCCTAGGGAGAATTTTTGGGCCAATTATTTTAAAAACCCCAGCTTTAATTTTACACCAAAAGGGCACACCCAAACCTGCCCTTTTTGGAAATTTTTTTAAAACACACCCCCCACAAAAAAACAAATTATTTTTAAACCCTTTCAAAAAAGCCAAGATATAACCGAAAAAAAGGGGAGGGACTGCGACAAATAAAATTTAAGGGGCCATTCTATTGTTTTTTTTTTTCTTTAATAAGGGCCTTTGGCCCCCTTCCTCTATTTTTTACAGAAGAACTCTTTTTTCTTTTTTTGTTACAGAGATAGAAAACCTACTCCTATTGGGGTATGCGTGACAACCAATGTGACAGATAAAGCTGACTAAAATTTTATCCACCCTTGGGGAGAAAAAAAATTTAAAAGAAAAAAAAAAACAAACAAAAAAAAATAAAAAAAAAAAACCAAAAACCAAAAAAAAAAAAAACAAACCCCCAACCCATAGAGCTGCCTTTTTCAAAATGATCAAAAAAATTTTAAAATATTTGAATTAAATCAGTTTTTAAAGACATTTTAAAATCTTTATATTTTTAATATAACAAGTGCTATCAAAATCTATTGCAAACTAAAAAGTCTTAGAAAACCCATAAACACTACCCCATTTTAACCTCTCATTCAGTGATAGATTTATACTTCCTTATTTGAAAAATTTTAAAAACTACTAGATAGACAGTACTGCATATTTTAAACAAGAGCCATGTCAACATGGCCATCCCCCGCCAAATGTGTTTGCTCATTGGAAGAAATGTATATTGTGTAGAGCAAATAATTTCATTTTAGATATTTTTGGTAATGAAAATGATGCTAAGTGATTACAGTATTTGAAACCTATGTGATACTGATGGCTGAAAAAATAACAAAGGGCCAATAACTGGGAAAAATAATGCCAGGGTAAGGTTATCATTCTTGTGTGCTCGCATCCATCCTCAGTAAAATCTATCCACCTATGAAGTTTCAAGTTGATACCTCAAATACTTTTTGAGAAAAATTTGAATTGAAAAATTAAGTATGAAAAATAACAAAGGCGCAATAACTCAAAAATTATAAAAGGTAGAGTTATCATTCTTGTGCACATGCACACCTCCTGAGTTAGAATCTATGCACATGAAGTTTCATAAATGATATCTCAAAGGCCTTTTTGAGTTTTATGCTCTGGACAAAAATTAATTTGAAAAATAAAAAAAGGGCAATAACTAAACAATTTATGCAGGGTAGAGTTGATATATTGCTTGTGCACTGCACTCTTCTCAATGAGATCCACTCCACCTATAAGTTTCAAGTTGATACCTCAAATACTTTTTGAGATAAGCTCGGACAAAATAAGTATGAAAAAAGCAAAGGGCAATAACTCAAAAATTGTACAGGGAAGAGTTATCATTTCTTTGTGCACAGCATTCCTCCTCAATATAAGCTTCTCAATATTCCTCCTCAATAAGATCTATCGCCACCTATGACATTTTCATGTTGATGGCCTCCATGTAAAACACTTTTTGAGTTATGCTCCACTCAGGTGAAAAATTAAGGTATAGAAAAATAACAAAGGGCAATAACTCAAAAATTATGAAAGGTAGAGTTATCATTCTTGTGCACTGCACACCTCCTGAGTGAGATCTATGCACCTATGAAGTTTCATGTTGATATCTCATAGGCTTTTGGAGATATGCTCTGGACAAAAATCAATTTTGAAAAATAACAAAGGGCAATAACTCAAAAATTATGTGTGATAACAAAGGGAATAAATCTATAAAATACAAAATTTCGGGTCTTTTTTTAAGCATTTATCTAAATGTTCTCTTAAAGGTAATTGTCTTGTTGATGGGTCTCTTATCTGCTAACTGAACAGTTTTTCTGTTTCTGAGTTTGTCGCCTGTTTGGCCTATGTTAAATTCTTTGCAGCCATTGCAAACTATAACATATAAAATATATTTTCAACAGTACTGACCATATTTCCAAACAGTGTCACAGAAACAAGTAAGACATTTATATGACCCCGTCTGTTCATCTGTTAGCAATGTAAAAATCAGTTTCTGACTGGCTCGAACCCTAATACATTTATTTCAACATTTCGTTATCTCGATATTTTTTTTACTGTCCTGATGATTTCCTGATAACTAGAGATGACTGTATCTTATAACCTCTTGATACAAGACAACTTGAATGTATTTTCCAATTATGTATAACTAAATAACTCTATTTTGACACATGGGACAAGGTTTATACAAGATTTATTGAAGACCTCAAACTGATTCTACATAACACTACATGCAACATATCTTTGCTCCAAGCATTATAGTTTAAGAAGAGAAGATTTTTTAAACATTTTTACAGCAAAAGTCTGTGTAAATTCAACTTAACTCCCAGGGTGGAACCATTTTAAATTGACCAAGGGACATCAATTTAATAAATTTGCTAAAAGCTTTTCCATACTTGAAAAATCTGTTGTGGCCCCAGGAAACATTTTATCCTTATTTTTTAAGACATGCTATTTAAAGATATTTAAACACTTTCACTATTACAGAACATACAATGTAATTGCTTTAACATAATTGGCAGCTTAACATGTTTCAATAGGAGTGTTTATTTCTACCACCTGGTCAGACAAATTTAGGATCTTACTGGTAAGTAATAGAAAACCCAATCAAATATACAATACACTTTAACTTTCATACATCTACAGATTTAACAAGCAGTTTGAAGATTATTGCCTCAGTGTGATATAGTGGTATTGGTGTGTTTTTGATTGATTTATATGCAATTTCAGTCCTCACTCACTGACACAGGCAATATATATTTCAATGAAATTTAAACTAAATAGTTTCAGCGTTGGACTGAAAATCGGATGACCAGAGTTCATTCCCGGACAGTGCAGGTCACTTTCATTATGATTGGTCATGAAATCTTTTCTACTGTCATTCCTACTGTACGTCTGCTCTGGCATGTACAGAAGTTTCACTTCCTTGCGAAAGTGGAGGCAATTAATACTGGTAAACTGCTTGACAGCTCGAGTGGCTGAACTGTGCTCTGGTGAATGCAATGTGGCTTTCTACTGTGATCTGGAGTGAAAACCTCAGAATAACTGGAGAATAATTATAGCATTAAGGGGATCACAATGGCATTGATTAACAAGAGCTGTCCATTAGACAGCAAGCTCTACTGTTGTAAGTAATTGTCAGGAAGTGGCAATGATGGTCACTAACAAATATTTAAAGTTTCAAGGCAAAACTTCAAATGGCATAGATAATAAGTGGTACAAAAAACTTAATGGAAATTCTAAGTTGGAAAAGGGCCATTATCTTATCAAAGTCCATGACAAAGTTATGTCCTCTTGACTGGAAGTGGAGATGATGGTTACAAACAAGTATACAAAATTTCAAAGCAATACCTCAAAGAGTATAAGTAATGTGGGTGCAAAATCTATACATGTAACCTCTGAGCATTGCAGTTTTCCACAAAAAGATTAGATGTGTTTTCTTATAAATGTGTATATCAATCTACATAAAGCACCTAACCCCAGGGAAAGGACAGTTTTAACCGATATAACTTTGTAGAAAACTTCACACCAAATATCTAAGCTCTGAGCATTTAAAGAGTTTAAAGATCAAGAGATGTTTATCACATAACTCTAAATAAACTAATAAAACCCCAGGATGGGGCCAATTTTACCCCAGGGTCATGATTTATGTAACTCTTGTAGCGGTCAACTATGGAATGCTTCATGCCAAATATCTAAGCTTTTGGCATTGTAGTTTCACACAATAACACTTAAATCTATGAAGTTTCCAGAGGTGGGGCTAATACTGACCTGACATTATAAATATCAATATCATAGTTGGCAATGCTACATGCCAAATAACGAAGCTCTGGGCATTGAAGTTTCATACTTAAATGTGTTTTCCTATATAAAGTCTATACAAATCATATGACACCCTGGGCAGGGCCAATCTTGATCTAAGGAATCCATATATGTAACATTTCTGCAAAAAAGTTTTAATTTGCTTCTATGGGTTCAAAGGTACAGAGCAGACACAAAATTTTGAAACTCATAATATATTATATATATTAATAACTAGGAATGACCTTGACCGGAGGAAAGTCAATCATGTGCTCTGTACATCACCTCATTATGGTTAACATATCTACCAAGCTGTTTCAATTTTCTTCCATAGGTTCAAAGAAAACATGGTGGAGATGAAATTGCTAACAGACAGACAGACAGGGTCATAGCTATATCTTAATTGTTTCTGACAATATTTGGAAACAATGAAGTTTCTCTATCCCCACATTATGTGAGGGCCTTATGTGAGGTAAGGTATGGAATTTCAAAGTATCTTGAAAGATAAAACTTAAATGAAACTGGAGTGCTCTATAGATTTCGTAATTGCTCAAGGTCATATAAAAGGCCACCACCAGAATATGAATTTAAAAGATTTTTATGTCCATGGAGGAAGGACGGTTATGAGTTTCTGAGGTGCATCATATCCAATGATGAAACATAAGTTATTTCTTTGAACCTTAACCATTCACTATAATTTTATCATATTTTCAGGTGCCAGTTTATTTGTGTTGTGTGATACTAATTCTTCTAGATCAACCCTTATAGAATGCTTATTTTTAATTTACTGAGATTAACATTTCAAATAATATATTTTAAAAGAAAAGTTTAATATACCTACCACATCCTAGAAACAAAGCTTTCTTGTTTACATGTAATCTAATCAGCGATGTAATTGTCACCTGATTTCTACTGTTTATAAATGTATATTCTTCACTTTTCTCCATGTCTTATACTTGCAGATTTTACTCCCAACTCATGTTGTTGTTTTGTTTTTCTCTAATATATCACAGTTGATATCTTTCTTACTTTATATTGCACATTTCTATATATTATTGTAGAGATTTCATATATTTCACCTTGTAAATTATACATTTACAAATGAAATTCTCAAACATTAACATTTACCATTTCTTCCGAACCTCACACAGTGTGCAACTTTCCATGATTTAACATCTCCATTTATTACATGATGTGTTTACAAAATTATTCAAAAACACTGTAATTATTTTATTGAACACTTCATAAAAAATTTAATTAAATCACTCATTTTCAACAATACTGTTTCTTGTTTAAGAAAATCATTTTAAAAAATCCCTAATTTCTCCAACAAAATCGATATGATCACTTTCAAGCAAAGACTATATTGATTTGAATTCTCTTTTGTGAAGAGAACATTATTACATTAAAACATCTAAATGCTAAATTGTTAAAGAGACATTAGAATATTAATAAAGACTTTCTTTTCAACACTGAATTTATATAAAATGTCAAGTATATTGTATTAAACACTCAAGTGTCTGCAAAGATATTATTCAGCTTTTAAATACTCATTTATTCATGAAATTGTTTGCACAGATTTTCAAGTCTATCTTGTAATAAAATAAATATCTAGACTATAGAACAGACTTTAGATATTAATTTTCATTAAAATGTTAAGATTTCAAAACAAATGGATTTTTAAATAATTTCTGACAAATTAATTTTCCATGTTAACCAATTTATGTTTGACATTAAGTAGGAAATCATTATGAGTCAGGAGTGACAGCTTACAATGTACAGTCTTTATTCTACTATGTTTTACAAAATGTTCAAAACTTTGGAAATAAATTATTTTTTTTTTACATTATCAACTACATGTTTAACATATCACTTCTTCCCATGTGTTTAATGGATCAGTAAGTTCTTTTACAATTAACAAGCAAATTGTTTGCATAAATTATATCCACCATATAAAACAACCACCCCAAGAAATTTTACACCGGAGTAAAAACACATCTCCAGTTAATGAACAAAAACTGTGAAGAACTTTGATTCAATTAGACCTTGACCTTAAACCAGGTCATGACCAGCAGTGGGCCTCGTTTTTTTTCTCCCAGTTTGAAGCAAAAATTGTTTCAAGCAGTCAAACACATTGACCATATAATACAAAAGATGCTGCAGACATAAGCTTTCTCCATGTTAGCATGCAAGAACTGTTTTAAATTTTGGATAGCTATGATCTTAAACTTTGACATAATGACAGTCATTAGCAATCCACAGTAAGATTTAGCTTAATATTGTTAATAAAATGATTCAATGGTTTGATGGTCAATTATAATATTATACCAATTAATGAACTTAAATATGGAATTAAAGCAAATAAAGTCACCATTAAGTGAGTATTGCATATGATAAAAATTTTGATTAAAAGAAGTGAACAGTTGACATAATTTTAGGTTTTTTGTCTAATAATACAAAACATGCTGGAAGTTTAAAGAGAAATTGCTTAATTATCATACATGTTAATCTACAACAACATCAAAGGCCTATACCAGAAAGGGTATTATGTTGTATGCACAATATACTAAAACATTTCTAAAAGATCAGCTTAGTTTATAATTAACCCAAAGTCATGTAAGTACCTGCAAGGTGGCTAACAGGAAAGTCTGGTGTTTGCTGGTTGAATCGCTTCATGGGAATGTCTCCAGGAATTTGTGTCTGTCGAAAAATCACTTCTTCTTTCAAAAACTGGAAATAAAACAAATAAAAAAACATGAAACTTTTCAGACACATAACAGACATAACATTTAAATATCAATTATTAAAATAAAGAAAAAATAAACAGAGATGAAATAGCAATAATGAAATATGTATATTTGAAACATGTATAGTGAATTGGGACAGAAAATTAATAGCTTATCTGACATCAGCTTTAAAAAATATTTTTAAAAACATCACAAAAACAAGAACCTTTGATATCAAATGTCAAATAATAGGTTTTTTTAGTTAAAGGGAGACAAATCTGATTCTATTTATTTAATTTTCTTCTGTTTCAATGCCAAATCTTTAACTACGTTATTTTTTACTGATATTTGTAAATCTCAAACAGAAATAGGAACTTGATCAATGAACTTTAATATAAGACTTAAATAAAGAGCAGTCAAAATTGAAATATATGAAACTTTTTATATTTATTTATAAACCAAACAAGATTCTGTGACAAAACTGTGATATACAACAGTTGTAATATCGGAACTGAAAAGTATATTTTTTCATTCTTTATAAATAACCTGAAGAAGGGTATATTATATACTTCCCAAAACCAGTAGTTATAATAAATACATAAACCAACATGTTGTTTTGATGTGTTGTTCTCCCCTACCAATCTTTAAATTTATTGTTTATTCCTTATAAAAGTTCAGTGAACAGGATTATATTGTGCCTACTCCCTCCAAAACTTTTAAGGGTGAAAAAAAATCTCAGTTTGAAATCTATATGTTTCAGTGTTTTTTGTTGTTTTTTTCTACATACAACTGTATATTGCTTGATATCTTCTTTAAAATGAAAAAATAAAACAAACTTTTAATTTACACTCTTTACTTAACAAAGATCAGGTAAATGGATATGAACTAGATAGGTTAACCAATAATGATGTCTATAATCATGACACAAGTAACTAACCTAATTTGACAATTAAAAAATTCCGCCAAACAAATTTCAAAAGGGGGGAAAATATATTGAAACTATTATATAGGGAAAGTGTTCTACAGTCATACATATTGAAAAGGTAAATGATCATATAATATAACTGTCAGGTTCATAAAATTACATTACTCAATTATTGTCATCTCTTAAATTGCCAAATTTGCCCAATGTAAAGTCATTAACTTTTGTAAAGTTGTCTCCACACCAATAAGGAATAAATAATAAGAAAACAACATTAACCTATTTAGTAACAGTAAACTCAAAACAATTTCAATGAAACCCACCCACTTGTATGTAACAAAGTTAACATTAACTTGCAAAACACTAACACATCTTTATACAATCTATCACTTCACAAACATGGAAATCCATTTCATAACTAATTAAAACTTTAGTCAACTGTCACAACTTGACCTAATTTATTTTAGTACGTGCCAAGTTAACCTGCCCCTAATCGCATATGTAATTTATAACTAATTTTAACATTAGCTCTTGTCTGCTGGCCGGGACTAAATCTACACATCGTGGACATGGGACCAGTAAGACCAAGAAGAAAGCATGCCTTGAATCATTGGTGTTCACTGTTCAGTTGACAGTCAGTACTTTCTTGAAATTTTCACAAATTAATGGATGGAGTTTTTTTTGAAATCCAGATTTGAAAGATGGACAAGTTATTTTAAAATTTTTAGTGAGGTAATGGTTAAATGAATTTGGATTGCAAAACAGGGTTTTCAGGGTTATTATGTCTTAAATTAAATTGTCATAAGCAACAAAATGCTTTAGCCTTTGAAAGTTACATGTCTTCCACGATGGATATATTACAATTTTAAGGAAGCTAGGCTAAGTAAGTTTGGCTATGGAGTCTATTCACAAAAGCTAATACTATATGTGCAATAAACCTCATAAAATGTGTCCTTATTCCAATGGTTAAAACTGTGTAATATTTTGGAAGTCCAAAGTGACTAAGTAAGGTGATAAATATCAAAAACAAACAAAAATGTAACTTACTTATTCCACCTGCAAGTCAGAAAATTTGTATTATTAATTTCTCAAAGTTCTAAAAGTAAGGAATATAATAGTTTTTAAACATGAAATATGCTGTAAATAATGTAATTGTGATATAAAACATCATCAAATTATGGCCAATGCCCAGTGGAACAGCAAATTTTGTCACTTAAATGTGTTAATTGTTGCAGGGTATAATTGGCAGTGTTTTGTATTACCAATCAAGTTAAAAAATGAATGAATGAATAAATGAAGAATGAATGAATGATGCAATATAGTAAGTATATATAATAAGTTATGCCCAGAGGAAAAGATTAAATTGTGTTACTTAAACATTTGTACATATGGTAAGTAAAAAAGTCATTTCAGCTTTGACGTTCAGACTCCAGATTTTCAGAAACCTCAGGCCACATAGTCACTCCAATCAGCCAGTTGTACGAGCCCTGGCGCCCACTTAGTCACTCCAATCAGCCAGTTGTACGAGCCCTGGCGCCCACTTAGTCACTCCAATCAGCCAGTTGTACGAGCCCTGGCGCCCACTTAGTCACTCCAATCAGCCAGTTGTACGAGCCCTGGCGCCCACTTAGTCACTCCAATCAGCCAGTTGTACGAGCCCTGGAGCCTAGATATGATGTGAGATATATGGTTTGGATATTCTCTTCCAGGATTGTCAAGTTTAAAGTTTCTATGAGAAGGTCTGTTTTGAATATGAGGTAGTCATTTTTGGTTTTATCAAAAAGAACAAAGTGTTTTCTAAGTTTTGAGATGGCCAAAAATGCATCTGAGACAGTCATATAGGTCAACAGCTGCCTGATAATGACAATGTTGCAGTGTTCAGATTGAAAATAGAAACAGTGCATGAAATACCAATGACACCTATAAGATAAAATAATGTAAAAAAAAGAAATGAACAGAATTGTTTTTATCTGACTGCTTGTTCATTGCTTTGCCTTCTTTCATATAATATCAACTATTAAAAATGAAAGTTGACCAAAAAGGTTAGGAGTTGACGACAGAACAGATGACTTAAAATCATTTGATAGCCAGAGCTACTTTTGTGTCTTTACAAGCGTATGAACCACCATTACATATTAACATCATATTTGTTAACAATAATAATTGTGAAGCTGCCTTTGGGTTTAATTAGTACATACATGTATATGGTCATAATAATGCAATGCTATTAAATACTGTCAAAGAGCTCGCTTTGTTGCTTTGCCTTATTCATATAAAGTATATTGTCCTGGAAAAGATCTTTTTTATATATTTAAACTTTTATGCTTGTTATTAAATCATAAAAGAGCTTTCCACGTTACCTATTTTTATATAATTTCTAAGACTATAACACGGGGAAGTCAAAGGCCGGGTCCGTGAAGTGGGGCATTGGCTTGCCTGGCTATAGACTACATGTGAAATCAAATAAAAAGCAATTAAAAAATATATAGATTTCTATACCTATCAGTGAAATTTTCAGTGTCTTGTTGGGCGCCGCCATTTTTAATAACACTAAATGATAATAGAGGGGGTATTCAAATAATGGAACAATTGCAACTTTTCGGCTCAATAATAATCATTGATATGTTCTGAGTAAAAGCCAGAATTAGTGCATGAAATACAGAATGACACTTTTATAACGGAAAATATAAAATAAAAAATGAACAACTATTTTAACCAAATAGGCGTAGGCTTTGCCTTATTTTCATATTAGTGAAACACAATATTACATGAGTGAAAGTTGAAAATTTGGAAAAGCCTGAAAACCTTTATTCATGATCATTTTCCTACATAATCAAATACAGTCCGACCCCGGTTATTCGACAACCCTTTAATCGAATACCCGGCATTATCCGAAGTAGATTGGCGGTCCCGTTTTTATCTCTATATAAAACAATATAAATACGAGCGTATTATTCGAAATGCATTATCCGAATACCTCCTATTTTTCGAAGTAAAATTTCGGTCCCGATTATACAATTATGAAAGAATTTCACACCTATTATTCGAACCAGTCTAATTATTATTCGAACCCAGACTAATTGGCGCAGATCCACTCGCTGACCAGTCGACTTGTGAAAAATATCCACAGTCATGTGTGTAATTAGACAATCATGATAATAACTCTTTGTGTGTTCTTTAATTCCCGAAAATGAAAAGCTATGCACCGTGTCCGATTTTGTTGAAGATGACAGCAATAATTTTTATACAATCCGTATATGTGAATTTGTCAAAACATGCAAAACATTTTTTTCATTAATTGCAACGCTACATGAGAGCCTTAATTTATCCTAATCGAAAACATCAGAATTTAGCTGTAAATACCGTAGTGACGACACGGCCATTATCAACGCTTTGCGCGAAACGAAATGATACATAATGTAAAATAAAATGCAAGTATCTATGTCTTCAATCTCAATACAATAATTTTTACGCATCTTTTCTTAAATATTTATTTTTCTCAATTGATTACAGGAAGCAAGTATGTTGTAAACGGTTGTTTTGCGATGATTGGTCAAAGTGGAGTAGTTTTCGTCTATCACAATATTTCGATTTCGATTATTCGAACCCATCGATTATTCGAAGTAAATATTCAGTCCCAGGCACTTCGAATAAACGGGGTTGGACTGTAGTCAAATATGATGAAATTTGTCACACAAAAAAACCTGAGCTTCAGGCATATGCCTGAAAACTTGCACCCATGCATATCCTGTATACATGTTGTGAGTATGTTTAGTTGGTAACAATATTCAGGGCAGAACAGTGCCACTTGCCATTGGCAATGAGTCAGACTGGTAATCATCTACAATTTTCCTTAATTGATTTGCCCACAAGCCAGAAAGTTAGAGACATTTAATTTTGAATAATCAGCGTATTAACTTTACGGAGTTCTGTGTACTAATAAAATATTAGATACAAATCTTCACATAATTTCAACAGATAAGTGCTCCGAAAAGTTTTTAACAATCGAGTTTTCGAACATATTCACACCTTTAAGATGTTGGGCAGTGTTTATCTTTACTCGTCAAAACACCGCAACAATTATCAACAATTATGTATATGCAGGTGTCTTTATTCATGCAATCGGCGAAAATTGATTGAATCTGTCACCATTTTGTGTAAATGTCAACAATTAGCCGCAGTATGTTTGTGTGGCGCTGATTGGTCAATGCAAACTGTCTCAGATCAGGGTTTTTTTTGCTATATAACTGTAGCCGTTTAACGGCTACTTCCCCAGCTGAAAAAAATTCCCCTTGAGCTAAAAAAATTCCCCTCGGTCTGAAAAAAATCAACTATTATGGCTTGCTTGTTTAAAAAATCACATTTCTGTTCAAATAGTTCAAATTTTTATAGGCCTACAGTATTTGATATTACCGATTGTCCTGCAAGTAAAAAGTCTAATGCCGACGATGGGCAATCATCCCAATTACGCTGATCATATCTCTAAACATTCTGTCTTTGTGAAAACTCTACTCAAAATATGCAGAAATTTGTAAAAATATGTTATATTATTTAATTTTACCTATAAAATATGGTTCTATATCAGTCAAATATATTTCATATTTTTTAAAAATAAATATGAAATATAAATATGAAAGTGGGCGGAGTCAAAACTCATATTTATTTTAAGGGACTTCTTTCGCCATTTTGTTTGAAAAATCTGATAAATAAAACAACCTTTTGTTGAATTTTGTTTTGAAAACTATCTAGAATGATAGAAAATGATCTAACTAAGAAAATAAATCGGAACACCAATATCTTTAATTCAGTCATTAACGCTGTACAGACGTTTAAAAAGTTGTTTATGTGACGTCACAATCTAGCGCTAAATATCGCGTGCAAAACAAGACGATACTTATATTACTGCGCGCTGTATAATTGCAGTTGCATAGCAGGCAAGAGGGTTCATAACCATTTTTCTTTGATAATGAAATTAAATAAAAAGGTTATTTTTTCGTTTTTCGTGAAATATGGTATATATTTTCACTCAACATGATAAAATGCCTCATATTTTCACTCGCCGTCCCGGCTCGTGAAAATATGTGGTATTTTATCATGTTTCGTGAAAATATATTCCATATTTCACTCAAACGAAAAAATATCCTCTTATTATTTATTCTTATAGATTTCAATCATAGTCTGGAGGAACATGGAGTTATATTTATACAAAAAATCGGCAAAATATTCTATTATCACATATTTTCTTGACCTACTTCCTGTTTGAGTTTCGGCTTGAATTTGGAGAGGAATGAGTTAGTTAAAGGAAATAAATTACAAAACATAAAACAGTCAATTGATTTTTGTGCATTAAGTGTCAAAATGTCCTTTGAGAATCATCATCTAATTAATTTAGCAGTTTTTACATGTAGAAAAATCAAAGCAACCATTCTGAAATAAGTAGGGGAGGTGTGTGAGGAGGTTACAACAATGTTGAAGCTTGGCAACATCACAAATGATATTGACTCAAGTGATTCCAACTTAAATAAAGTGGTTTTGTATGTTTAAGGAATTCAAGGCCACAAAGATGGTTCTGAGATATTAACTGTTTTCATTGTTTATGACTCACCTGACTTTTAGGGCATGTTTTTATTGTTTATTTTAAAGTTATTAACTCATTTTTTAATGTAAAAGATTTTCCCCAAAATGTCATTTTTTCACGCATTTTTTTCCCCTACTGAAAGGCCAGGCCGTTTCCCCAAAATTGAAAAAAAAGCCCTGCAGATACAACGCACGTTCTGATTCTTCAATCGCATGAGAATGATATACATAGTGAACTCTTGCCTTGCAGCGTGTATTAGTTGATGTTGACACGTGTTTTTAACTAGCGGATTAACGGTAATTGGTTGTAATTGAGAAGTAAATAAATTGTTAACAGACCTAGCATCGTAAAAAAGTATGACAGATCACAAAAAAATCGGGCGACTTCAAAATTGCTTTGAAGTTTGTTTTAGGCGAAGTCGCTGATCCGAAGGCCCAAGTCGCCCCCTAGCTCAAGCCCTGTATTGAAAACATAAAATGTGTAGCCGCCAATGGGTTTAAATAAAAATGTTCTGTAATTTCTGTGAAAGAGCTCGCTTTGAGGCTTAGTCTTATTCATATTATAATGGAAGTATGGATGTTGAAAAATGTTCAAGTTATACACTATCTCACTATGTTTTTATGGAGGATAAATGGAGGAAGTAAACATAGATATCTAGAGACTAATTAAAAGACTAAGACAAAGCAAAGGGGTACGGCTCATTGAATGTTCACAAAATATGTATTTGATGGTAGAAAACATTTATCCTAAGTCAGAAATGAATTCTAAGTACATTCCCATTACACTATATACTAATATATAGACAAGGGTAACAACTCCCATTAGAAGGTGTCTATGCCCAATCAGGGTTTTTGCCTCGCAGTTTTTTACACGATACAGCATAAATAACAAGAGCTGTCGGTAGGACAGCACGCTCGACTATTCTAAGTGCTTGTTGGTAAAAGAGCCTTGATAATGTTAAATTTTTTAGGTTCACAAAAGGGCTAGTTTTTTTTTTTAATTCATGTTATAGGCCTTAGAGAGTCTAATTATACAGTATTGACTTGACTATTCGGAAGGTAATGTCACAAGGGTGTTTTATTGAGTATAATAATACTAATTACCTATGAATACATAAAATTGACAGAAAAGGTACAAAGGCTTGTTATTAAGATGTTTTATCAAGTAAATCACTGCTTTATTATTATGAATGCATAAAATTGTCCCCAAAAAGGCACAAACCCTTCAGTAGTTATTGAGATAACAACTTACAAGCAAAACTTTACCATGAATTTCTAAGTAGAAAAGGGCATATAAATCAGCCTTAATGCAGGATAGAGTTATGGAACTTGGTCAGTGACATACAATTATGACCCTCCAATTATGACCCTAAGTGCATGTGTAAAGTTTCAAGTAAATATCTTTGAAGACCTTTAACCTTTAACCAAAATTTCTAAGTTTCAAAGGGGCAAATAATTCTGCAAATATTGCAGGCAGAGTTATGCAATTTTGTAAACTGATGTACAATGTTACTATAAAAAAGTATTTTAAATTTCAATTGAATATCTCAAGCAATAATTGAGATATTTGACTTTACAAAAAAACTGTAACCAAAATTTCTAAGTTCCAAAGAGGCAAATAATTCTGTCAATATTGTAAGCAGAGTTATCCAACTTGTCAATCTGATGTACCTTGTTACTATAAATAAGTATTGTAAGTTTCAATTGAATATCTCGAGCAATAATTGAGATATTTGACTTTACAAAAAACTTTAACCAAAATTTCTAAGTTAAAAAGGGGCATAATTCTGCAAATATTGTAGGCAGAGTTATCCAACTTGTCAAAATCTGATGTACCTTGTTACTATAAATAAGTATTGTAAGTTTCAATTGAATATCTCAAGCAATAATTGAGATATTTGACTTTACAAAAAACTTTAACCAAAATTTCTAAGTTAAAAAGGGGCATAATTCTGTCAATATTGTAGGCAGAGTTATCCAACTTGTCAATCTGATGTACCTTGTTACTATAAATAAGTATTGTAAGTTTCAATTGAATATGTCAAGTAATAATTGAGATATTTGACTTTACAAAAAACTTTAACAACGCAGACGCCGACGCTGACGCGGACGCGACTACAATAGCTCTCATATTCTTCGAATAGTAGAGCTAAAAATGAATTATGCAATTTGTAGTCGAATGATTTATCTATCGAACCAATGTAAAACTTTTCTTATATCTCTCATACTTAACGAGTACTGGCCGTCAAAGTAACAAAAAACTGTTCATTTTCGCGAGGTCGACATCGATCGTGGCTACGCAGGAAACACAAAGTTACACGACTGTTGCAATCGTTGGAGATAATATCACAAGCATTTATCATGCTGGGCAATTGAAAATACATAAAAGTAATCAAAATATACCAATAACCTATAATGACAATGTGATATAAACTCACCTGCGGCTTCAAAATATTTCCCCGTTGAAATTTCTATAAAACACCGCCATCTTGACGAATATAAACAACCGTCATCTGATTGGTCGTTTTTTTTCGGAAATTTACGGGTATATTTTCGGGAAATAAATCGACCAATCAAATGACGAAAAGTTTTACATTGGTTCGATAGATAAATCATTCGACTACAAATTGCATAATTCATTTTTAGCTCTACTATTCGAAGAATATGAGAGCTATTGTAGTCGCGTCGGCGTCCGCGTCTGCGTTGTTAAAGTTTTTTGTAAAGTCAAATATCTCAATTATTACTTGAGATATACAATGATAAATGCTTGTGATATTATCTCCAACGATTGCAACAGTAGTGTAACTTTGTGTTTCCTGCGTAGCCACGATCGATGTCGACCTCGCGAAAATGAACAGTTTTTTGTTACTTTGACGGCCAGTACTCGTTAAGTATAAGAGATATAAGAAAAGTTTTACATTGGTTCGATAGATAAATCATTTGACTACAAATTGCATAATTCATTTTTATTTATGCTGTATCGTGTAAAAAACTGCGAGGCAAAAACCCTGATTGGGCATAGACACCTTCTAATGGGAGTTGTTACCCTTGTCTATATATTAGTATATAGTGTAATGGGAATGTACTTAGAATTCATTTCTGACTTAGGATAAATGTTTTCTACCATCAAATACATATTTTGTGAACATTCAATGAGCCGTACCCCTTTGAGACAAAGTTTAACGATATTGTTACCTGCTTTTGATTTAATTCTCTGTTTCTTACACTGTTAAACATAATTGATACAATACATGAAACAAATATCACAGTTCCAAAAGTTTTTTACAACTGCCATATTATCTAAGGGAAGATCTTTTCATTTTTAGATAAAAATCTATGTTCGTTTTTCCTTAGCAGCAAAAAATGCACTTTCTGCCATCTTGAAACATAGGAAGCTAAACGTACGCATGCGCATCGCGATAACTTAAGTGCGAAAAAATCAAGATGCGAAAAGACTTTTTTAAATTTTTAGTAAAATCACGCATTTTCCACAAGTTAAATCTACATCTACATCATACTGCTTTAAAACCGTTTACGATCAGTCTAAGCAGGTATACATTGTATACATTAAAGAGACAGCTATGAGATACAAGGGAATCTGGGAACCAGTCCCTAGCTCTTATTGAATAGACCCCTTGGTTCTTTTACATCCCAGTGTATAGCACTGATACATGCGAGGATTACCTCGATTTCTTACCAGTAAAACTCTAGGTAGGTGGGAAACACGTACTGAAAATGTCTCTGAAAAATCCCAAGGGTGTAACCCAGGATCGGACCCTGGACTCAGGAGTGATAATCAGTGGTTTTAACAACTGAGCTATCACGCCACCCATAAATGAACTGCGTAACCATGACTGTGACTGTCTCACTCTATCCAGATAATCGATAATGTGGGTTCCAATCGGTTGTTCATTTAAACGGACAGAAAGTTAATTACAGTATACTACATCTACATCAACGACTACAATTACACCAGTAGTGTATCTAAAATGATAAGTGAACTTAATTGGCAAACCCTAGAACAGATCTTGTGAGGGTCGACCATCAGCATCTTACACCCACTAGAAACCTGAACTTCCTAATACCATATTCAAGGACACAATACCACTCCTATTCATTTTCCCCCAGAAGTATTTGTCTTTGGAATGGCCAACCCGTGTCCTTACAAACTAAACCTCTTTACTGTGCAGCTGCATCCTTTTTACCAGTTCTAAGCCAGCTTTGCATTTACTTTTTATCTCAGAATTGTAATTCTTTTTATTTTTCTTTTACCTTATGTCTATAAATTTGCACTTAACATATTTATTTTTAACAGCTATTCCCAGACAATGCGCCTGCTTAGTGTAATTGATAACGATTTTGAAGCAGTATAATATAGATGTAGATGTGGATCTACAGTATAGGTACGTTAAACTGTCAAACTTGACATTTCTTTTACGGTACACAAGAAAAAAGACAAAAGATAAATAAAATAGGATAGAAAGAAAAATGACACAGACACAGTTTTAGCTAGATAGAAGTTAAGCAGAAAGTTGTACACAGTTACTTTTCAGCCATCTAGACAAGACCAATCCAGCTTCCCTGGCAGTGCCCAGGTCTGAGACCCTGCTGACATAGCTCAAGCCCTTCAATTGGCGGTACTTCGTAACTGTGCATGTAAGTCCCGATAAGAAGGTTAGTTTAAACAGCTCATTCTTGAAGGATGCAAAAAGAATGAGCCTCAGCAATAGATGCTGGCAGATTGTTCCATAGAGGAATACACCGAGGAAAGAAGCTGAACTTCATATGTTGCACCTATTCATTATCCCTCATGTACAGACTCAATCAAACCGAGTATGCAATTCTTATGTTATTTTGTTGTGATTAATGCTTCCGAGGGATCACTTTGTTTCCAGATTTTTATACTTCACAACAGCAGGTGTCAAGTGCTGTGTGGCAGCTGTAAAAAGTTGCCCCGTACTTCACTTCAGTGTTGTTATATTTTTCTGGTCCTTCGGGATCATTGATGCCAGCACTATTAAGTGTTGAGAATTGAGTACCGTTCAAGCCGGTGCTAGGGTGCGTGAGGGATGTTGCACCTATTCATTATCCTTCATGTACAGACTCAATCAAACCGAGTCTGCAATTCTTATGTAATTTTGTTGTGATTAATGCTTCCGAGGGATCACTTTGTTTCCAGATTTTTTATAACGTTAGTGGACGTTGAATACTGCAGGAATCGGGTACTGTGTGGGCGACCTTGGTCTGGGTTTAGTTGGTGTTAAGAAGTGGCCTAGATCTATTTCCACATTTTCATGGATGATTTTGTAGAGCATAATGAGTCGGAGCTTTTGACGGTGTGTTTCCAGTGTTTCCCAATTTAGATGATGTAGCATATCTGAAACGCTGCTGATGTTATGGTACCTGTTTAGTGAAGCATGCTGCTCTTCGCTGTACCAGTTTTACTTAATATATAGGGTTTTATATAAGATGATAGAGGTTCCAAACAGTGCAGCAGTACTCTAAGTTAGATCGAACAAGAGATATGTAGGCGTTGGTATTAGTTTCACAGCTTGTGTTTCTAAAATTACGTTTTAGGAAGCCTAGCATGTTGTTAGCTTCATGGTGATCTTGTCAATGTGTTGTTTCCAGCCAAGGTCTGATTGTAATTCCACACGGTAGTTTGCACTTAACAGTACCGTCCATGAACAGGCTCAATCAAACCGAGCCTGCAACATTTTCAATTTTGCCGTGTTGGGCTTTCTTTAGGGATTCTGTATTTATCTATTTTAGTATTTTGATGTCTGTTCTTCAGCCAGAGTTATACCTTTCAGGATATAGTTGGTCCGGAGAGGAGATTTCGCCCCGGTTACTCGAAGGATGCTGCATTTCTGAGGGTGAAAGTCCATGCCCCACAAGAGTTCCCACCTGGCTAGAGAATCCAGGTCAGCTTGAAGCAACTGCTGGTGATTTATGGACTTGATCTGGCTGTATAGGATGCAGACGTCTGCAAATGATCGAGTCTTTGAGAGAAGTCCCTCTGGAAGGTTATTTATGAATATGGGGAACAAAAGTGGTCCCAGTACTGAGCCCTGAGAGACGCCGCTAACGACTGGGGCTTCTTCAAATGAATGGCATTGGACCAGCGCTCTCTGGGTGCGGCCATTTAAGAAGGAAAAGATCAATTGGAGAGTTCTGCCTCGGAAGCCATAGTGATGGGCTTCTTGAGGAGTCTCTGATGTGGTACCCTGTCAAACGTCTTGCTGAAGTCCAATATACTCATGTGTGTCTGGATCCTCTTGTCAAGTGATTCTGTCAGCTCATGCGCAAGAGTGAGGAGTCGTGTTTCGCAGCTCCTCCTTGCTCCGAAACCATGTTGGCAATCGTGTAGCATTTTATGTCTTTCCAGATGTTTCATGGTCTGACTGACAATGACATGCTCGAGCAGCTTGCAGCATAGGCTTGTGAGAGAGACCGGGCGATACTTTGCAGGATCCTGCCTGGAGCTTTTCTTGTAGATGGCTGTGACATTGGCTTGGGTACAGTCGTCCGGTACTTTACCTGGAAGATCATAGTGGGGATTGGGGCCAGATCAGAAGCACAGTCTCTTAGAATGCGTGCCGGGATGTAATCAGGACCTGAAGCCTTCCTTGGGTTGATGTTGAGTAACAACTTCAAGATTCCCTCTTCGTTGATCTGTATGGTGTCCATATGCGGGAAAGGTGTTCCTGCTGGTGTTGGGATATTACTGTCTGTTTCATGAGTAAATACTGACATGTATTGCTTGTTTAAGATGTTGGCTTTGTCACATGCAGCGTTAAAGAGTCGCCCCTTATATTTAAGTGGTGAAATGCCTGAGTTGTCTTTCCGAAATGACTTGATGAAGCTCCAAAACTTTTTCTGCTTTGCTTGTTTGTCTCAACTTTGATAATATTGCTGACATATGGATAGTAGGATTGTCTTTCTAATTTTTGGAATTGTGATTTAAAGCTTTTATATTTATTTATATCTGATGTTTTCCAGGTCTTCTTCATTCTGGTGTACAGTTTTGGTCTTCTTTTCATAGCCTTTTTTAGTGTATTATTTTTTCATGGTTTCTTCTTATGATCTTCTTTAATGAGTTTTGTGGGAATGTGTTTTTCCATTTAGAGATCAGAGAGAGTTTTTGAATAACAACCAAAGGGTGTACTACATGCTAAAAAAGGGGGGCATATTGTTTTCTTTATGTTTTTAGTTCTGTACATCTTGTACAATAGCATTAGTATGTGATTATATGCCTAAACCTAAGGATATCTTGAAAGTCCAGAAGCATTACAATACTTTGAAGTTATCAATTGGTGAAGCAACATTTAAAAGTCGAATAACATGATTCAGCAATATTCTAGACGAATTGAAATACATTAATGAAAATGCAGCAATCGTTGAGTAAGTGGGAAAATATATACAGGCCATCAGATGCACGAAATACGGAATTTCAAGGAAGGAACAATGCCTATATTAAAACAAAGCCTAAATTTACGGAAGCACTGGAAAAAAAACAAGTAGAAAATGAAATGAGTAAGAAAAGGACGATGATTTCGAAAAGCAATGCGATGAAACGCAACCTAGAAATTTGAAATATAACCGACACAAAATAAATAAATACAATGAAAGCAGATCAAGAATATTGGCCTGCACTATTGGACATGACAAAGAGATATTTTTTGTGCAAAATGTCCAATTTAAGAAAATGAAATTTTTAAATAAATGACACTAAAAAGAGGTTCTGCTGCAAGGAAGGTGGTACAGTTCTGAACATAGACAATACATATAACCTCGGTGATTTCTGTGTGACACCTACAGTCTATAAAGATATGTATGTCCTTAGAAGATAAATTAATGGACCATCCTGTATGTTTTGGTCCGACGTTTCTTCATACATCATCCACAACTAGAGCATACAATGCGTTCCTGCACCAAATTAGAGAGAATTGACAAATGTAGAGAAGAAAATGCTCGTAAAATGTTTAGACGACGAAGGTGCATTCATGCCTTCAATAGGGAACTTCCTGTCCGATGCCACACATTTGCTTTGTACCGGATATTTAAAAAATAACAACTTGAAATATATGGAGGACAAAGGCGGCTATCCGGTGAAAGCATGCCAAAATATTGTTAATTTAATTCTCAATAAAGAATGATTGGTCACTAGCAATGATAACGACACTTTTGCTAGTAGATATGAAAACGAAAAAATAAGTATCCCTGATAAAAGAACACGTGGTTATCCCATGTAGACGGGACAAATTTCTGCATAAATAGACCCGCAATAATGCAAAAAGTGCAAATCACATTATACATGTATCTACAACTCAGTTGAAGATAAGCTCAGTGCCTGAGTTTGAAACAGTGCCTGAGACATGAAAGGACATAGTGGATAGAGGATGGAAAAAAGAGTGCGAGCCATACGAAACACGAGAAACTACAAACTTGCCAGCACACATGCTAATCATGATGTTTGTATCTCATTACCAGGATCTTTCAAATAGAATTTTTCAAAGACCCCGCTCATCACTCATATGAAGGTATATCTGTAACAAAGTGATTAACTTGGTAAACCTGATAAAAGTGGAAGCAATAAAAACAGCAAAATTACATGAAAATTGCAGTCTCGGTTTGATTGAGTCTGAGGGGATAATGAAAACGTGCAACATACCACAGGCCCGAACCACAGGCTTGAGCGGTACTCAATTTTCCATACTTTAAAGTGCTGGAATCAATAACACCGAATGACCAAAGAAATATAACAACACTGAAGTGAAGTACGGGGCAACTTTTTACGACTGCTACACATCACTTGGCTCCTGCTGTTGTGATGAAAAAAGTGACCTGGCGGAAGCATAAAGCCAGGTAGGAAACTTAAAAGACCGCGAGCCGACCACGGGAAGACAACAACACCGTTTAATCAACAAATGGCATTAGGACTGTCAAAAAGATGTCAGCGATGTTATATTGAAATCAAACAATGCCCCCATGTATTCTCGAACTTAACGGGAAGTACATCGAGAATTTAAAGAAAGGCTTTAACATCAATCCGTGTAATCTGTGGAAAAACTGTGAACCAAAAAATAAGTGATGATTTAAACAGAGAAATGAAAAACAACTGAGAAACATAAAGTATTCTCATAATAAAACCAAGGAAGTTCCTGCAAATGCGGTAGATCAGCTTATCTCAATCGAAGAAATGACCAAGGCACATGCCTTTGTTTATTGTGTTAAACACCTTAAAGAATTAAATCACCCTGTAATCACCTTATGCAGTGAACAACAAATAACAGACATTAAACGGTTCTGTGAAACAGGGAGAACCGTTTTAGGTGTTGACAAAACGTACAATCTAGGAGATTTTCATGTAACGCCAACAGTTTATAAGAACCTTTCTGTCTTAAAACGAAGTACATGAGAACACTCCAGATCCTTTGGACCTACGTTTATACACACAAATTCGTCGGCAAAAACATACTCATCCTTTTTTCATGATATTGCAGACAATCTGACGGACGAAGAAATAAAAAAATATGACCGCGGGTTCGGACGAAGAGGGAGCTTTCAATGTAGCGATAAACAGGTGTCTGTCAGGAGCACCAATACGCTCTGTACCACACACCTGCGTGAAAAACCCAATAGATATTTAGAGGATTCTGTTGGTTATCCAAAGTCTGAACGCCAGGTTATCATTGAAGCAATTTATGAACTAGATGGACTCACATCTGCGACGGATGCTGACACTTATGAGTTAATAGAAGATAGAATAAAAGAACATATTGCTCAATTTGATAAAAATGTTGGTGATAAAAAATTTATGCTTTACTTTACCGACATACTAATACCAAAATTAAAGGCAGGTGTCATTGAGCCGTGTCGCAATGGAAAAGTAACTAGTGGGTGGACTAACAACAATTGTGAGTCCGCCAACCATATCCAGAAAAGCGCAGCTGGTTGGAAAAAATCCGATATTCCCAAATTTATTGAAATGTTTGCCGAAATAGTAAGTAATAAAATCACAGAACATTCACGGGCTATAAGAGGAACTTGTAATTATGAGTTAGATACTATGTTCATGCATCATCGTGTCGACATTGACAAAAGGGAAAACATGACCCAAGATTCTAGAGATAATAGAGAGAAGAAATTCCGACAAGAAAGGGGAAAGCAAAATCCAAATATAGTGTCGAAAAAACGGACTAAGAACTGTTCTTAAAACGCATTCTGCCGGTAAAAATACATCTTAACGTAGGAAACAACGAATGCTAAACGAATCTTATTGGAAAATGTTGAATGAGAACTTTTGCAGATAAACCAAGCTGAAAATATCTCGTTCAAACAAGTGATATTCAAAAAAAAGATAATGCCATTTTACTGACTCTACAAAAAAATGTTAATAACTTTATAACATATGTATTATATTGTACTTAAACTTGTTTTTTTTTATGTATTTACATTATCCTCATAAAATACATTCGTACAACCTACTTCGACATTGTATCGTTATTCGTTTTTGTCAAATAATGATTTCTTTGCATTGTAATTAATGTTGATAATAAGGACGTCACAGGTTCGTTTTAGTATTAAAAGTGTATGTCTTTCATACTAATAGCACATATGTTATAAAAACAATCATTATCACCACCACCACGTCCATCATCTACATAATTATAATCAGAAGAACTACTATCATCATCATCATCATCATCATCAGTACCATCACCATTATTATATAATAATGATAATAATCATCCTTCATTGTGATCACATATATCATAATAGTGAAATTATAGTCATCTGTTTCACCAGCAGCACAAATACCACCCATAATTATCATCATAATCATATTCATCATCATATTCATCATCATCATCTTCTTCATCATCTTCTTCATCATCATGACTTTCAAAGCATACATGTGCATGTTACAATATGATAAACAAGATCAACAAGGAAAGGCGGCGTTCAATGAACGCAACCCCCATAAGACCCAGCAACAAGAATCAGTGGCAAGGAGCCCAGGCGGACCCCAAACAAAAACAGGACAGGGCACAAGACAGAGCACGGACAGGTTAATCACTAAAATGATAAATAATTTGTAACTTATAAGGAATTCAAAGAAAACAAATAAATGATTGAATAAAAGTAAATAATTTGTAACTAATAAGGAATTAAAAAAACAACAAATAAATGATTGAATAATAGGCCCACAACGTCAAAGAGCACAGGGGAAGGGGACAAGAGACCAGGGGAGGGGGTGGGGGTAAAATCAAAGAAAAAAAACTAGGGGCAAAGGGGAAGATACTTACCGTAGACGAGAAAACAACAAGGAACACAAGCAAGTGTATGAAGCAAGTATGGAACAACATAGACATACATCTGAGGAACACATTGGGACGCCGCCTTGGAACGGTCAGCAGCACAAATACTGCTGGGGAGTTTAAACCGGCTAATGGTGCACCAAACCTCACTCTTAGCCCAACAATGTTCCTATAACGAGACAGTATAAATAAATTGAATACCCGCCAAGTGAAATTCTAACAGTTGTTATGGTTACAAAAGGTTAAATAAGTAAAACACCAAAATGATCATGTAGAAACATATGAAAGTAAACCCAAATGACCATAACAAAAGTTCTCAATGTCCTAAAGGAAGACAGAGCAACAAGAAAAACACCTACAAGAGTCCGACGAAGCAAGGCAGAAGACGAAAATTAAGACAATTCAGTCCCAAAGGGCTTTAAGAACTGACCATCATAGTTCTCCCACTTGGTCCGTCAGATTTAATCAAAAGAGGAAAACGTAGTGTCCAACTGTAAAAGGGTTGAACACTAAGCATGCAGTATGTCTTAAAATAGTAGGATCATAACTTCTTTTAATAAAACGTTTAATGATTTTAGTAAAAACAGCAGAAAAATTACCATGACCCAAAATCTTTCGAAGTTTGTAAATCACATCGCCATAAAAAAAACTATGCTGGCTAATCCCTGGTCGCAGTAGAGTTTTTAAATCACTAATGAATTTTGAAATTAAATAAAAATTATGATTGTAAAATTTTGTAAAATATTTCCGTAATTTATAATAGCGGTAGCCCTGTTTTAGAAACTTGCTGGTAATGAAAATATTCCGCTCGTTGAAATCCTTTACGTTGCTACAAGCTCTAGCGAATCTAATTAACTGAGAAACATACACCCCGTAAGTCCACTTAAAGAGAAAAGAACACTAAATGTTTTACTGCAATGATACTTCAGTGTGAGAATTTGTTTAAGTTAATAAATGTACATCTTAGTTCTATAATATGTAAAATGATCTAACATATCTTAATATATATTGTTAGTAAGATATAATGTTTCGTTATATAACTTATAAATACTTCTACCACATATTTCATATTCATGATTGTTATTGAAAGTATTATTCAAACTGGATTATAATTACCAATATCTGTACATTTTTTAACCATTTTTAGCTCGACTATTTTTTAAAAATAGCTAGAGGTATTGTTATAGTCCTGGTTTATGTTATAATAATAGTGTCAATTTTTGACTTTATGCCAAAATTTTATGAAAATAATATTCATATTCGGTATTCTATTCATATTCGGTATTCTGTTCATATTCGCGAATGTGAATTCATATTCAGTACTTAGTATAGACCAACCCCTCCTTTAGGCCATACTTTTGTATTGTAATATGGCCAGCGATAGGCTGAAAAAGTGCATATCTATCTTTCTATCTCTGGATACTGCCAACCCCTACGAGTGTTAAAGTCGGGAATTAAGTGCACGTCGGATTGTTAGTAAAAGGTGAAAAGAAAAGCAAAAAAAGAAAAGTCCGAGCACCATGAACAGGTAGAGGGAAGAACATGCTAGGAAGGTGAGACTGAAAATGTATTCTAGTCATGGTTAAAATGTTAATAGTGAAAGAAGATGATAAGAGATAAAATAATTTAAAAACACTGGGAGCAAGACTAGTACTACAATGTATATTTGACGTAGGGATAAGGGATGCATATGTCTGGTTAATCTATGTGGGGCTTAACAATATGGTGGGAATTTAATTGCAACTAGGTTATGATATATCTTATAAAACATTATCAGTCTACAGTCCAATCTGCGATGTCCAAGGGATCGCCAGCCCAGTTCTTCCTGCATGGCTGTGACACTAGAGAGAGGGGAGTAATACCTTTTTACCCATATCTTATTGCACGTCTCTGGATCATCTCAACTTTGTCAATATTGTTCCAAGTGTACGGAGACCAAATAGTTGAAGCATATTCAACCTGTGACCGGACCAGGCACTTGTATGCTAGTTCTTCCACTTTCAATTTTTAGTAATTACACTCCTTTTGGTAAAGCCAAGGGATCTGTTTGCCTTGGAAGTTATTCGAGATATTTTAAGGTCTGCAGACAGAACTAGTCCGAGATATTTAGCATTTGAGACCGACTCTAGGACTTGGCCATGGTGCATATATTTGTGTTTAATTATGTTGTTGTTTTTTTTTTGTGATATGGATGAGTTGGCATTTTCAAGGGTTAAACTCCATGCCCAACTGTTTCTCCCACTGAACCATATTGTCTAGATCGATTGTTGTTGGAGTGTTGGTTAATCCTCTTTCAAGTCTTTTGCAAAATAAATTGGTTGGCTACCCCTATATAACAGGAACTTTTTAACGTGTCAGGCATTTCATTCTGCAGGAAAAATCACAACTTAGCATGAAAACTCAATTTTAATGTAGGGTTAGTGACCATTTCTTATAATGTAAGTATATGGGAAAATCAATGTAAGTGTCTGACCTTTAGTGCTAGTCATACCATAACGATTTTATAGAAAGTGCATTCGTAAATGTCTTATTATAATGGCGGATAAGAATCAATTTGACGGAGAGAGTGAAGAAATTAACCGGGAAAACATTCAAAACGGAGGTGACATCTCTAATAATAACTATACAGATTCAGTTGAAGTATCAGAAAATCCAGAGAGAGAAATAACCCAGACAGATCATCTCAATAAGCGACTTTTATCAGCGTTTTTAGACAAGTTGAATGATAAAGGGGCAGATAACTCTAATACATTAGTAGAAGAGGAGGATTCTTGGGAAGAAGAACAACCAGGACATTGATTATCGATTCCTCTGAAGGTCGTTGTCACAGCTTTTGTGATATGTTATTGTTAGGATTATTGTTTGTTACAATATCTGATCAGCTGATGTATTGTTACGTTCTTTTCATAATTTTTTGTGTTTACGTCAATGACAATGAAGCAATCATAATTAGGAAGGGTCTGTACCGTTAACCAAAAGTTCTAGCAGTGTCAGAGTAATGTACGGCTAGCCAGGACACACTGTATTGTCCTTCCGTACGGCACTTTTCAAAACTATATGTGGTGAAAATGCCTGATCGGGCTTAAGACATGAAATATCATACCGTAAAATTCCTATTAAACGCCCCCGGGGGCTAAACATTTTCCAAAAGGGGATGCTATTATTAAAAAACATTTTTCCAAAATCAAAAAAATCACTGTAAATACATTTAGTGTTAGCAAGCGTTGGTAATAATATTAAAACGTATAAAGGTTTTAAAGTTATATAATACATATTTGTGTTTACTATAAAATAAAATGGATTCTGAATGATTTGAATAATATTATGTATTTAATTACGAGTTCAGCACTGATGAGTAGATTATTTTCATTATCAAAAGACCTGGGGGGGGGGGGGCCTTTATTAGGGGAGGTGCGTTTATTAGGAATTTTACGGTATTTCTAGATAAATAATAAATATGTTTCTTTCTTACTTGTTTTGTTTATTAAGAATTTATATAATATGAAAAAGGCAAAGCCTCAAAGCGTGCTCGATTTACTTTTACTGTGAAATAGTTTAAAAAATATTTGTTCATTTTTTCGGCATTTCATACACTGCTTCTGTTTATTCTTGTTCCCGTCCAATTATGGTAATATAAGAGCGCAGGACACCAGTCTACGCTTCCTTTTCAATCAGAATACCTCAGTTTTTATCATTATCTTGTTTTTCGAAAAGTTGCGATGTGTTAATTCAGTACTACGGACGAAAATTTTCAAAACCATCACTATCTACCAGGTACTCGCGTTACCATAAAGCTCGCTTTGTGAGCAGGCCCTTTGGGCCAGCTCTTCCAACTCGCTGTAATACAAATCAAAATAAAAATATTTTGGTTATCTTTTATTTTCTTTTAATTATTTCCCTTTTTCCCACTTTCTGGAAAAACAAAATATTTGAAGTTTATAAAAATTACGTTGTAATGTAAAATTCTTAATAGAAATGTTACAAACCAGACTTCCCGAAATACGTCAGTCCGACGGACATGTCCGATAAATTTTGATAAGGTCTGACGTTTTTTTATTCGGGATGGGTCCGACTGTCCGGCTTTTATCCAAGTTGCATGTATACAAAATGGCATCGCTAAAGGTGCCAAACGTGGGAAAAAACGAAAATCTACGTCAGAGGAACGTGCAAAACAGAAGTAAAAGGATAAAAAGAATAGACCTGAGACAAAATTTAATGAAAAATAGAAGCAGGACCGTGAATTGTTGGTGTATGACAGGGAGGAGATGAAAATGCGCTGTACGGACTGTGCCGATTTTTACGGCGAAAAAATCAAAACCGAAAAGTTTCTTAGAAATACAAACACAAGTTTTCCTTTGATTTTGATTAATTTTATTCGGTCTGACAGATTTCGTTTCGGTCCGAAAGATTTTCATGGTTTGTCAGACCAAATGTCTGACACTTTTTTTTTAACTTTCGGGAAGTCTGCCAACAACTTCATTTTGCCCAAGATTATTTGACCAGTAGCTTTATTCTATATATTTGGATTAAATATTCTGCTTCTGGCATTTATATTTTGACAATTCTTTGACACGGAACAATAAACTTTTAAGTTTTCTCTAAAAACTGAACGAAATGTATGCTGACAGTTGTTGGTGCAATGAATTAGAGCATAAAGAATTATTTAACTTATTATATTTTACACTTTGCATATGTAACATATTTTTATAGGACTTCAAAAATTATGTGTTATAAAAACATGAAAAAGGGGAAATAATTCTCACTAAAGTGACAGTAGCAAAATATTTTTATGCCCCCGCCATGTGATGGCTGGGGCATATAGTGTTACCCTGTTCCGTCATTCCATCCTTCCGTCATTCTGTCATTCCGTCATCATCAGTTTCTGTTCATTATCTTAAGAACGGTTGCACACATTCAACTCAAATTTGACATATGGATATGTCATGAGAAAATACAGGTCAAGTTTGAATTTGGTCATGGTTCGATGATTTTTGGCAGAGTTATGCCCCTTTTACTTTGAAAATAATATGAAATTTTCAGTTTCCGTTCATTATCTCCCCAACGGTACAACACATTCAACTCAAACTTGACATATGGATATGTCATGAGAAAATACAGGTCAAGTTCGAATTTGGTCATGGTTCTATGATTTTTGGCAGAGTTATGCCCCTTTTACTTTGAAAATAATATGAAATTTTCAGTTTCCGTTCATTATCTCCCCAAAGGTACAACACATTCAACTCAAACTTGACATATTGATGCGTCAAAGGAATGCGCAGGTCAAGTTCAAATTTGGTCATGGTTCAGTGCTTTTTGGCAGAGTTATGCCCCTTTCACTTTGAAAGTAATATGAAATTTTCAGTTTCCGTTTATTATCTCCCCAATGGTACAACACATTCAACTCAAATTTGACATATGGATATGTTTTTGGAATGCCCAGGCCAAGTTCGAATTTGGTCATGGTTCAATGATTTTTGGCAGAGTAATGCCCCTTTCACATTGAAAATAATATGAAATTTACAGTTTCTGTTCATTATCTACCCAACAGTGTTACATATTCAACTTAAATTTGACATATGGATCTGTCAAAGGAATGGGCAGGTCAAGTTGGAATTTGGTCATGGTTTGATGATTTTTTGGCAGAGTTATGTCCCTTTCACTTTGAAAATAATATAGATACATCTTAGGAATAAGCAGTTTAAGTTTGAATTTGGTCGTGGTTCAATGACTTTAGACAAACTTATCTTTCCTGAATGTTGGAAAAAATTTTGAACTTTCAGTTTCAGCACTCATACTTTTAGCCATTATTTTTGGCTACAAATATGCAAAATGCTATTTTTAAAAGGTTAAGACTGAATAATTTCAGTGCCTTGAACATTGTATGAAAATGGTTTGTGTTAACATTGAAAAGTTTTAAGGGCTTTGAACTTAAAATGAAAAAAATAATTAATGCACCATCTGAAATTTTGGCTGCATTCGGGGGCATCCGTGGCATGATGACACATTTCTAGTTCTTTCTGTTTATGTCAAATATTATTCTCAATAAACAAACAAGATTAAAAGAAATGTATTTATTACTTTTCTAGAAATATGATTTTTTATGTCATAAGCCCAAGTGGGCATTTTCACCAGCCAGTGAAAGTCAAAAATGCATAGGCCTACATGTTATTATACCAAGATACAGCAATTGTCTTTGTATTTTTAATTTTAGAAGATGTCAATTGCCATGTTGTCTACATTAATGAAAATATGAATATAGATCGTTGTCATCTCAAAATGGCGAAAAAAAAGAGTGATTAGTTGCAGTTGAATAACATCAATTAAAATTATTACATAATTATCATTATATCAATATATATGTTTAATTTTCAACGCCTTTCAATTAAAATAAAAAAACACAGAAAATAATTGTTGTTGGGCTCTGATGACTTTGCTTTGAGATATTTTTACTTCTTGGCAAAGCAACATCATATTATCATAAATTCTCATGAACCCATAGCACGTTTCGCTAGATTTTCTGGCCGAACTATAAATCACGTTAGTCAGTGAGTAAATACATTAATTTTGAACTATTTATAAACTAAAGTAAGGAATAAATACCTTTAACGAAATAATTAAACTGTCATGTCCGAAAAATGATTAAATCCTTTTAATTAATTAATTAGCTAATTCAATCCAAGTGTTAAAATGAGTCGAAAGTTTCAAATGAAATCTTTTTGAACAAAATATTTGTCTATGCACCATCAGGAAGTACGAATATGATTTTATGAAACTTGAAAGGCAAAACAATAGACAGATTTTCAATTATGAGCAATTACTATTAGATGTCGGGCTTGACCATCATAAACTATAAGAAGCCCGTAACATCTGATATATTGAACTCAGCTTTCAGAGTCCTTTCCAGGTATTTTGGGATGAGGCCCCTGGCATAAATTTGAAGAAAAAAAAAATTCAACATTTTGGGAAATCTCAATTTTTAGTTGTTTTTTTTTACATATGTATCATGAGTGTATGATTATAAACCTGTCACTTCTTTGGAAAAAAAGTTAAAACAGTTCAATCTTTCCTTAAAAGTTGAAACATTTTTTTTTGACTGCTATTGGGATTTTTTTTGGAATTGATAACAAAACAGGCTAGTTTGGATTGTGAATTGGGCCTTATTCTGGGTCCTGGTGATATGGCAAAAATGCCCTGGCTGGATATTTTAGAAGTCTTTCAATTAAGAATTAGAACAAACTATATTTTTACTATATGTTTAAAAAAGTTTTCATCGTGTTGCTGACTTAGATATCTGTACACAGTACTACACTGGTGGTATTACTTTAAAACACTTTTACAGGCCACATATGTGTATTTTTATTTTGTTGACCACAGAGCTATAGAGTATCTGTGATATAAGTGTCTGCTGTGGGCATGAATTCTGGATTTTGGATTATTCTATGTGTATTTTACGCTGATGTGCATTCTTTCTGGAGCTCTGCTGTATTATATCAAAGCTACAGTTACACAAATTGCATTATTTTTTTAAAAAAGTTCTATTAGTTCTATTTTTTCATAACTGCAAGACTTATTGGCTAAAGTTTTGATATTTTGTATGTAGCAATTTGTTTAGTAGACCACTACCGATTTCTTTTAAATTATGACCCTTCAGTATTAATTGACCAGACTATGGAAAATGTTAAAAATGTTCTCTCAAAGCACAAATGCTGAGGGATGGTTTATTTGGTGTGGCATTGTTTAGCTAACTTATATTTAGTTTTGCTTGAAAAATGCTTGTTTTTTGGGGGTGGTTCTTTTAACTTTTAATATTTTTCTTGAAAAATCCCCTGTGATAAGGATGGTAAAAAAATCAAAAGGGGGCAAAACAAAAAACACATTTTTAAAAAGTTGGCTTTTTTATTAAAATTTTATTTTTAAAAAATAAAATACCTTATTTTGTCTGTTACAGATATATGGAGATGGCAAAACAAATAGGACGAGTAATTGTTATCGGGCTTAGTGGGTAAGTCAATTTTAAAATTATTACAATATAGGTTACTATATAAATGAGTGTTTTAAAGATGTTGTTTTACAATAAGAGTAAAAGAGATTTAAGATTTTTTAATTGAAATAAGGTAATAATCTTTATGTCCCTGTATAGATAGATCAGGAGAGCATGCTGTTTTCTATTTGTATGTTTATCACAAAACATAACCTTGACTACAAAACTAAAATCAGTCCATCAACAGAATCCAAACTTCACAGGTGCAACCATGCATGCTCCTTAATAAGCTTTACCTCTTCTATTCACAGCTTTCACTTTTCATAGATGTACATGTGATGATGCGCTAAAACTGCAAGACCCACAGAGTTTATTTGGTGAAAAATCAAGGTCACTAACAAACAAATGTGAAATATAAATAGAAGTCCTTCCATCAAAAGCCTTCAAACTTAACAGGGGTACACACTTTATGTGATCTACTTGTACCTGCAAAATCCCCTTTGAGGTCAAAGGTCAAGGTCACCATGACCCTAAATAGCAAATATATACTTACGCCATAAAACTAACGCCCAGAGCAATATAACATTATATTATACATTGGCTACAATGGAAATAAGGGTTTAATCTTTTTTGGTATCATCCCTGGTGTTGGTGCGCTTGTCATGGTTTTTGTGCTCATGTGTGTTATGTCTCACTCCATGTGTTATAATACCATGTATGTACATTATGCCAAAACAAACCTTATCTTTTTCTCTTAGCTCTACCCACCACATCCACTTATAGGACACAATGTCAAAAGTCAAGGTTACCATGACTTCCAAATATCAAATATGTCACCGAAGTAATATAAAAGAAGCCCTCTCATCCATCTGTGAAAAACCCTTGACAGAAAATGGGGCCATGCAATGTATCAAATGTAGCTCTTGTTCTTTTTGTAAAAGATATAAATGTTTGTATTTTCTTGCTACAAAAATGCATATCTTTTGGGTATTTTAACAACTGCTTACTAAATTTCTAAAATACATGTTTGCTACAGAATTACATAATGATGTTTGTTTAATTATTGATTTTACATTCTTATGTAGGACAACAAATAGTGGAAAATCTACTCTTGCTGGAAAACTTGTGAACAAATTACCTAATAGTGTAAAAATTTGCCAAGATACATATTTCCTGTCACCGGATGACCCAAGATTGGAGCCAATTTATATACCTGAGGTTAATCATCATAACTGGGAAGGTAAGTTATTGAGAGGAATTAAATCAGTGTATTTCTATTTTCAGGAACTCTTTGAATTTATCTAAGAAATGAATTTTTAGTGTTAACAAGATTTATATTTGCAAATTTTGAAAAACGCTTGAAAGGGCTGTGCGGTGAAGGTCATTGACTTCAAACCACTTGCCTCTCACCACTATAGGTTCAAGTTGTGCAAGAGTAGTGTCAGATTCTACATGTGAAAAAGCTATCCAGCTAGCTTACAGAATGTCTGTGGTTCAGATGCCAGTTTGTATGTAGAGGTGCACCTGAGGTCTTACTGTTTTACTTCACCAGTTAAGCTGGAAAGTCGCCATATGATATGACCTATACTGTGTTGGTACAGCGTCAAAACACACACACACACACAAAGAATGCTTAAGGAATATAGAACTAGAGACTCCTTTTTAGAAGTAACCAGTACTGACCTTGAAGCTACAAACTATTTGGTGTAATGATAAAAACTGTCGTGATCTCAATAGGACTTGACCCGACAATCCCTCTGTTTTGAAGCAGATGAGCATTTCACTATTTACTAACATACTTTTACTTTATCGTAACTGAAGTTCACTTTAGTTAGAACTTGAGTTAAATGCAACTAACTTGAACTTATGTTTTGGATAAGTCCAAATTAACGTAAAGAGATATGCCAAACTTATCAAATGTTAGTGCAATGGCATTATGCTCATGAGATACTTTCATCCTTTTTCCATCTCTTGTCAAGTCATGTATGACTATATAAATGTTTACAAGGTACGCTATTCTGAAAAAAATTTGTGGTTCAGTAATAACATTAGATAAGTTTTCAGCTTGACTATTAGATAAGAATAAGTAGAGCTATCCAAGTCACCCTAGGGTCGGCGTAACAACTTATGTTAAAGTTTTTGTAACACCTCAAATATTTTCAAAGTCCATTGACATGTGGCTTTGAAACTTTAAACACTTGTTCACCATCGACCCCAACTTGTAGACAGGAGGAAGTAAATCTGTCAAGCATTTTGACAGAATTATGCCCCCATTTCAACTTAGAATTTACGTTAAATTTTTTATAACTTCTCAAATATTTTCAAAGTCCATTGACATATGGCTTTGAAACTTTGCACACTTGTTCACCATCATGACCCAAACCTGTAGACAGGAGGAGGTAACTCTATCAAGCATTTTGACAGAATTATGACCCTTTTTCAACTTAGAATTTTAGTTAAATTTATTATAACACCTCAAATATTTTCTAAGTCCATTGATATGTGGCTCTGAAACTTTGCCCTATAGTTCACCATCATGCCCCCAACCTTTAGACAGGAGGAGGTAACTCTATCAAGCATTTTGACAGAATATGCCCTTTTTTTACTTAGAATTTACGTTACAGTTTGCATACTACCTCAAATATTTTCATATTCCATTGACATCTGGCTTTGAAACAAGTTGAAATTTTATACACTTCTTTGACAGCATAAAAGGACTTTCTCTAAAGCCTATAACTGTGAAAACCTTGGCCCTTTTGTTAACTTAGAAATTTTTACATTATCAAGGCTCTTTTACTATCAAGCACGAAGAATAGTCGAGCGTGCTGTCCTACTGACAGCTCTTGTTTAAGTTTTATTCATTTTCTTCAAGGAAAATAAGTTGTCCTCACTGTCAATGTGTACTTTATTGTAGAGATTATACATTTTCAGGGCCGTATATAGGCTGCTTCCCCAACCAAACTAGCCTCTTTTTTCCCCAGTTTGGTCCTTAAAATTCCCCAGTCTTTTGAAATTTAGAACAAAATTATATGATGGTGTTGAATTAAGGTCTTTTACTGCCTTATGAGTATTTCCAAGTGCTTTTTGCTTTTCTATTTTAAAGAACTTGTTAAAAGTTTGTGTTAAATTTGAGACCCCTTTTCCCAAAGTATGCCAAAATCACGCATATTTTCCCCAAGAAAAAGGCTGAGGCCCCTTCCCCAAAAATGGTGTTTTGGCCCTGAATTTTAAGATTTCCAAACTTTATAATAGAGATTGTACATTTTAAGATTTCAGTACTTTATTATAGAGATTATACATTTTAAGATTTCCGAACTTTATAATAGAGATTGTACATTTTAAGATTTCAGTACTTTATTATAGAGATTATACATTTTAAGATTTCCGAACTTTATAATAGAGATTATACATTTTAAGATTTCCGAACTTTATAATAGAGATTATACATTTTAAGATTTCAGTACGTTATTATAGAGATTTTACATTTTAAGATTTCAGTATTTTATTGTAGAGATTATATATTTTAAGATTTCAGTACTTTATTGTAGAGATTATACATTTTAAGATTTCCGAACTTTATAATAGAGATTATACGAGGGGTGATCCAAAAATTCGTGGACAATGTGTGTATCTCCATAACGTGGCGTCCTACCGAGGTGAACTCTTTGGATATTATTAATCAATGCTTTTTTAATAAATTGACCAAATTTTAAAACACCAATACATTTTTTATCTATATATGACAACATGAAAACATTAAGTATCAAAATCGCGGCGCAGCTTACTTTTTCTCTGTGATTTAAACGTTTTCATCTCATTTAAACACATGTAAAACCTGTGCAAACAAAGTAAATTGCGGGAAACGTTATAATAACGTTGTTTTGATGTGTATGACGTCATTCTGTCAGTATTAGAAGACATTTTGAAGTTTCGGTTATTTTACGCTCGTGCTTTAAAGAAAAGGTGATAAAAACAGCTTTATCAAAAATGGTCGTCACGGATCCAGCAAAACTTCGGACAGTTATACAGTTCTATGTAAATCTTGGAAAGACGCCTGGCGAGACAAAAACGATGATCTAAAGTGTGACAAATAAACCGTCAGTGTGTCGTTCTCTAGTTCCCAGCTTGGAGCAGAAGTACTCAGTGATTCACCATATACGCCTGATCTTTCCCCGTGTGACCTCGCCTTGTTTCCCAGGTTAAAGAAAGAGTTGAATAGGAAACGTTTTCACAATCTGGACGAGTTGAGAGGAGCCACCCAATGCATACTGTCATCATTCAGCCAGGAATGGTATGCGAGTACATTTAGAGACTGGATCCTCCCTCATGAAAAATGTGTGCGGGTTAAAGGGAATACTTTGAAAAGTTATAAGTTATAAGGCAAAACGGTATCATAGATTACTTCCTATGATAGCATAACGCCGTTTGTGACGTCGTGAGCTGCGCCGCGTTTTGTCATGTCTATGTATATAAACTGGTGCAGAATCGTTAATTCTTGTACAATCTTTACAATACTTTGAGAATTTGTCGACATATGCTCACTTAATAAGATACTAGAATTTCATGTGATTTGCTTTATTACTTTTTGTTTTATGCAGCGTGTCCACGAAATTTTTGATCACCGCTCGTACATTTTAAGATTTCAGTACGTTATTATAGAGATTTTACATTTTAAGATTTCAGTATTTTATTGTAGAGATTATACATTTTAAGATTTCAGGTCTTTAGAGATGGACAAGATGGTGAATGAAGTACAACTAATGATATCAAGATATGAACAGCAGGGCAGGGGAGATAATCACAACATGCTTATTATTGTAGAAGGGTTCTCTATCTTTGGCTGGAGGTATGCTAGTTTATATAACTACATGTATATGTGTTGTGATTGTTTTCTTGTATGATAAATGAGCCGCGTCACGACAAAACCAACATAGTGGGTTTGCGACCAGCATGGATCCAGACCAGCCTGCGCCTCCGCGCAGTCTGATCAGGATCCATGCTGTTCGCTATCAGTTTCTCTACTTGTAATAGAGTTTGTAAGCGAACAGCATGGATCCTGATCAGACTGCGCGGATCCATGCTGGTCGCAAACGCATTACGTTGGTTTTGTCGTGAGGCGTCTCATTACTATTTTAAGGCTGAAGATCAGTGTTGTCTCAAACATTAAGTTTAATCTATTTATAGCAACTTTCTATTGGACTTACAAAATAAAGTGGCTATGCACAGATGTTCTTAACAAACAGTCTTGTGTAAGCATTAAATATTTTAATTGATATTTTCCGAGACAGTTGCATGTATTAATGGCAGTAATATACATTATTTAATACTCAAACTTGTTATAATGCAATAGTCATGGTAGTTTCACTTGATAATTGCCTAGAATGCATAATTTAACTGGACAATAAAAGAAAAATAAAACAGTCAGACTTCTTATAATATATATGATATGTAACTATGTGTTATGATGACAAAACTTGTTTTATAAATATCTGACTATATTTACAGAAATAACTAACAGCATTAAAAATTGTGTACCATTTATTCTCCTTCATGCAATTCGGCCATTCATGTCTACAAATCAACATTTACTGATTAAATATGTCATTGTCACATGTCCATAACAGAGTCATCTATTTTCATGTGACCTCTGCTAAAATCAACTAGATTGTTTTGGTAAACACATACATAAAATTCCTAATAAACGCCCCCTCCCCTAATAAAGGCCCCCAGGCCTTTTGATAAGGAAAACAATCTTTTCATCATAATTATAATAATTAAAGCCATAATTTTATTCAAATAATTCAGAATCCATTTTATTTTATAGTAAAAACAAATATGTATAATATGAACTTAAAAACCTTAACACTTTTTAATGTTATTACCAACACTTGCTAACACTTAATGTATTTACAGTGATTTTTGGATTTAGGTTGTAATAATAGCCCCCCCTTTTGAAAATGTTTAGCCCCCGGGGGCATTTAATAGGAATTTTACGATACTCTTAGGCCCAGGAAGCATATCAGTTGACAAATGTTAAAGTTAACTTGATTTTGTGAATTCTGAGAACTAAGATTTTAGAAATTTGAAATAATAAAAGTCACTGTAAATAGTCTGAAACTTCTAGTTTCAGTGATTGAATTAAAGTCACTTGTGGCATCAGGCAACTAAGGGTGTTGATATATTAAGTCTCTTGGGAAAGATAAAGTAAGTTTGTTGTAGACATGATGCTGTTTTAAAACAAAGTCACCAAGGAAATTAAACTAACACCATTAACAACTTTAGTCTGTCACCTTAGCTTGGCTTGATTATTAAGAGCACAGATTTTTATGCTCCCCAAAGGGAGAGCATGTAGTTGCCGCCTTGTCCATCCTGCTGTCCCACATTTTTGTCCAGAGGGTAACACAAAAACTTCTTGAGATATCAACTTAATAGGTAGACAGATCTTATTGAGTTGGAGTGCAGTGCATAAGAATGGTAACAAGGGGGAGATCTTTGTATTGTTTTTCCAGTCAACAAAATATAACTTCCAGCTGATACACAGAGCTGGGACATAACTCTGAAATTATAAGAGATATGAACATAAAACGGTGTAGGTACATAGATCTCATTGGGTAGATGTGCAGTGCAAACAACTATAACTCTGCCTCACCTAATTTTGGAGTTACTGCCCTTTGTTTATTTTTACACTTTGAACTTTGTCTGCGACATAACTCTGAAACTATTAGAGATATCAACATGAAACTTTGTAGATAGATAGATCCCATTAGGTAGATGTGCAGTGCACATGAGCCATAACTCTGCCTTTCCTAATATTGAAATTATTGCCATTTGTTCATTATACACTTTAAACTTTGTCCAGAAAATAACTCTGAAACCATAAGAGATATCAAAATGAAACTTTGTAGGTAGATAGATCTCATTGTGTAGATGTGCAGTGCAAAAGAACCATAACTCTGCCTTGTCTAATTTTGGAGTTATAACTCTGAAACTTTAGAGATATCGGCATGAAACTTTGTTGGTAGATAGAACTCATTGAGTAGAAGCAAAGGACAGTAACTCTTTGTCAGGGACATAACTCTAAAACTACAAAATGTATACTTTTCTGTGTCCAAAACTATTCGGGGAGCATCATCCGGTTCAATCTGCTCTTGTTTACTGTAAGGAGTGTTTTATATTTTATGTAAGTGCAAATTTGTTTTGCCATTACATTACTGTTTTTATGTTTTTCAGTCCACTCACTAAATTGTTTGACAAGAAATATTTCCTATCTGTAGACAGAGATGTTTGTTTTGAAAGGAGAAAGTAAGTTTTTCATTATTAGCTGAACTGTTTGGAAAAAAAATTGCTATTGCTGCAGTCATAGCTGTTTTTCCTACAGTCGTGTTACCATTGCTGGTTTGGTTGTCATCCGTAAAATATAATGTTGTTCAAATTTTTTTAGATTTCTGAATTGCCTTTATACACCAATACTGTGTTGGTGCACTGTAAAACCAAACAAAGAAAAAACAATGAAAGAAAATCACCTAGACCATCAAATTATTGAATTTATTTGAGTTGTGATAATTTTGTTATTTGATTCATTCTTTGTCAAAACAACCGTATTGCCACACCAACATGTTGAATTCTTCAAATAGGACCTTAACCTGAAAGTGACTATAACTCTAATGGTCAAGTTGTTGAATTTTGCTCAAATTGCCATATCTTTGGTATTGGTGGACAGATTGATTCAAATTTTGAAAGGAAAAAAAACAACAATACATGTATGATGATATAGCTCTTGGGTCAAAATTGGCTTGATCCCAGGGTTATAATTTTGTTTTCCTTATATATATAGAATAAAATGTTAAAATGTCTTCTCGTCAAAAATAACAAAGGCTAGAGCTTAGATATTGTGTATGAAATGTTCTCTATGGGGTCTCTACAAGTTTGTCCCAAAGATAAGAACAACATTCAATATTATAATTGAGCCGCGTCATGACAAAACCAACATAGTGGGTTTGCGACCAGCATAGATCCAGACCAGCCTGCGCATCCGCGCAGTCTGATCAGGAACCATGCTGTTCGCTATCAGTTTCTCTATTTGTAATAGAGTTGGTAAGCCAACAGCATGGATGCGCAGGCTGGTCTGGATCCATGCTGGTCGCAAACCCATTACGTTGGTTTTGTCATGGCGCGGCTCATATGTTTTCTACAGTCAGTGTTTATAGGTTGAGATATATATGTGTATGTCCTTTTGGCCTTCCTTTATTTTTTGAAAACTTTCATTACAATGTTCCTGTTTTAATTTGTTTGCCTTTGGAAATAAGGAAAAGTCAAGAGTGGCTCCTGCTCATCTGTGGCTCTTGTTTCAATTATTTTGTATACCAGATGGGATAATAAATTCTAAATGGATTTTTAAATGTCCAGTGGACACAGTTTAGTTCATTTTAAAAGTAAAGAATATGTACAGGACTTTTTCTGGCCCATTTTGATGACTGTTATAAGGTCATGTTCCTAATATCAACAAATTTTCCCAATTTTTTTCCCCAATTTCCAGGAGAAAATTTCCAGTTCTTTGAAACATAAAAAAGTAAAATAATGGTTATTTTGTTACATTTAACTACACTGTGTCGTAGAAAAATTGTGGTCTTATGTTCCAAATTGTAATACATGTATGTGCAAATATATGATTTCTTTGTCTTATTTCATGTATACAATATGTTGTCAGTTTTTCCCAATTTGTCTAAAACATCATAAAAATTCTCAATTCTAGGGGTTGGGTCCCGTTTCCAAAAGTGCTTAGAAAAAACCCTGATGTAGTTATCATACACCATTGAAATCAAGAGAAAAGTGATGTATTACATTTCAATAGCATCTATCTTATTTCAGATATAGAGAATATAATCCCCCTGATGTACCAGGATACTTTGAAAAAGTAGTTTGGCCCATGCACCTTAAATATTTAAACACTTTAAAAGAACAGGAAGATATTGGTAAGGAAAATTTTCATTGGTTAATTTAGGTATTTAAATGATATTTAAAGGTCATAGAAATGCAAGTAACATGTATAGTTATACATAATACATCTGCTAAATGATAATTAAGTGTGTGAAATAAGACTTAAAATGACTACGTCTTTAAAAATTGTTCCTCAGAATTTACAGTACCTAGAGCTTTAATATTTTACTTGAAAGATAAGATATATATAATCATGCTCTAATTGTGGTCTGGCGGTGACTTGATTTATATACACCTAAGTAGAAAAACACATGTAATTGTAAGCTTTCTGAAAATAATTGTCTTAAAAGTTATGTCTACGGGGTGTACGGACATAATATCCTTCTGACAAAATCCCCTTTGCATAACTGGGTGTACAGAGTGTAGGACAAAAGCCCCCCCCCCATTTATAAATGAGACAAGGTGGACAAAAGCCACCCCCCCCCCCTATTAAATTTACACATAGGACAACCCCCCCCCCCCCCAATCAAAAATACAGGTAGGACAAAAGCCCCCCCCCCAGTCCATCAAACAAAAGCCCCCCCTAAGGTTTATAGACCAGTCTGATGACCTCTTTTTTCACATGCCCAATGTTCGGGAACTTGGGTTATAATTCAAATAAATCTAAACAAGAATGCGCCTTTTACTTTTATTTCCTTGATAAGCGATTCTCTGAAAATATTCATTTACATTTGTACAGTACAATATATAATAAACATAAAAACATTCATATCATCAATGAATTATACACGAATTACACAATATATCAAATTAGAAATTTTGTACCTTTAAATTTAAATCTTAATGTAAATTATCTTTTAAAACAATTGCATTTATTTGTTAAATTAAACATACCGATTTTGACTTGTGTCAATACATCAAGTTCTGCATTTAAACTGACGAGATTCTTAATAACAATTGTTTGATGGGGGGGGGGGGGTGAGGGGCTTTTGTCCTACCTGTATTTTTTTTATTATCATTAAAAACAATTTAATTAGTTTAGCAGTGTTCATCCGGGGGGGGGGGGGGGGGGGGGGTGGATTTTGTCAGTATCCCAGGTGGACATAATCCCCTTCATGTTTTTGCAAGGCTGGACAAAATCCCCTTACCTATCCGGACAAAATCCCCTTGTTTCATAGGTTTCTAATGTATTATTTTGCTCCATAAAAATTGATGAATAATGAACTTTTGTTTTTTTGATTTTTGATTTCTAATTATGTATCAAGTTAACAATTATAATATATAAGCTTGATAAGACATTTTTTTTTTCAAATTATCATTAAAAACAATTTTATTAGTTAAGCAGTGTTTATTATAATTGTGGTAAATTATCAACTGCATAACAAATATATTTGATTAGGCAATTTCTTTAATTGTTTTAAATTGATTAGTATGAAAAACATTTTAATTAGTTTAATGTCGCTCTCATACCCACTTTATAAACAGAAATTTCATCTGAGAGGGATTTTGTCCTAGGTAACAATTTTATTGAGGGTATTTTGTCCACTTCAAAATTTCATACATGAACGGGATTATGTCCACCCATGGAGGGGATTATGTCTAGATATAAAAAAATACATGAAGGGAATTTTGTCCAAAGGGGATTTTGTCTGACATTCGTATATAGGAATCTCGTATATAGGATGTAGCATTGCTTAGTGGACCTTTACAAAAGTCATATATTGGAATAAAAATGGTTATGTATGTGGCATATAACATTGTTGTACAAATTTAAATAAGCCATGGCCCCAGAGTTTAAGTTCCCTTGGGGCATTTATATCAAGACTTTATTTAATAGGAATACACATTTAAATCTTGTTTATGAAAGTACAAAATTGGCCCTGCCCTAAGTGTCACTTGTTTTAATAAGTCTTTTTTCCTTTTTTTTAATGAGAAGACCTTAATTGAGAATTTCTGCCAGTTTATTTTGCATATTTTTTTTTCATTAGCATTTATGTAAATGTTATCTCTTACTGCAAAAACAAATCACTAGCATACGAAAATCACAAAGTTAGTTAGCCGCTAATAAGAAAAAATAAAACATCTTAAACAACTTCAGAAATGTATTAAGAGTTACTGAATCTTGTTTACAGAAAATTTGGGGCCGAATACAGGCCACATTCCCCCATTAAAATAGTGTGTTTCTTCCCCCTAAAACCAAAAAAAAATCCCTGTCGAAAATAATATTTAACTGCCATAGATCAGAGATCAAGTTTTTAAGTTGAATTTTTATACAAAATATAAAAGATGTATTCAATTCCATTGGAAATATCCAGAATATTTCATGACAGCAGCTTATTGTTGATAAATTTGTTAACTGATTCTTGTTTTCACTTGTTTTTAATGAATTAATTTTCTTCTATTGAAATTCCACCTTGAATGAAAAATATTTCAAAATCATGCGAAATTCCTCCACCCGCATGGACCCTGGTCCCAGTCTCAAAATGCTAACAAGAGCCCTGTTGATAAACAATAAAACCAGAGATATAATTGTCTAATAAGTGTGACATATTATAGACTGGTACCATGTGACAGAATAATAGACTGGTACAGTGTGACAGAATTATAGACAGGTACAGTGTGACAGAATTATAGACTGGTACAGTGTGACAGAATTATAGACTGGTACAGTGTGACAGAACTATAGACTGGTACAATGTGACAGAATTATAGACTGGTACAATGTGACAGAATGATAGACTGGTACAGTGGGACAGAATTATAGACTGGTACAATGTGACAGAATTATAGACTGGTACAATATAACAGAATTATAGACTGGTACAATGTGACAGAATTATAGACTGGTACAGTGTGACAGAATTATAGACTGGTACAGTGTGACAGAATTATAGACTGGTACAGTGTGACAGAATTATAGACTGGTACAATGTGACAGAATTATAGACTTGTACAGTGTAACAGAATTATAGACTGGTACAATGTGACCGAAATTATAGACTGGTACAATGTGACAGAATTATAGACTGGTCACGTAAGTGTGACAGAATTATAGACTTGTACAGTGTGACAGAATTATAGACTGGTAGTGTGACAGAATTATAGACTTGTACAGTGTGACAGAATTATAGACTGGTACAGTGTGACAGAATTATAGACGGGTATAGTGTGACAGAATTATAGACTGGTACAGTGTGACAGAATTATAGACAGGTATAGTGTGACAGAATTATAGACGGGTATAGTGTGACAGAATTATAGACTGGTAGAGTGTGACAGAATTATAGATTGGTACAATGTGAAAGAATTATAGATTGGTACAATGTGACAGAATTATAGATTGGTACAATGTGACAGAATTATTGACTGGTACAATGTGACAGAATTATAGATTGGTACAATGTTACAGAATTATAGATTGGTACAATGTGACCGAATTATAGATTGGTACAATGTGACAGAATAATAGACTGGTAGTGTGACAGAATTATAGACTTGTACAGTGTGACAGAATTATAGGCTGGTACAGTGTGACAGAATTATAGACTGGTACAGTGTGACAGAATTATAGACAGGTATAGTGTGACAGAATTATAGACGGTATAGTGTGACAGAATTATAGACTGGTACAGTGTAACAGAATTATAGATTGGTACAATGTGACAGAATAATAGACTGGTACAATGTGACAGAATTATAGATTGGTACAATGTGACAGAATAATAGACTGGTAGTGTGACAGAATTATAGACTTGTACAGTGTGACAGAAATTATAGGCTGGTACAGTGTGACAGAATTATAGACGGGTATGGTGTGACAGAATTATAGACTGGTACAGTGTGACAGAATAATAGACTGGTACAGTGTGACAGAATTATAGACTGGTACAATGTGACAGAATTATAGACTGGTACAATGTGACAGAATTATAGACTGGTACAGTGTGACAGAATTATAGACTGGTACAGTGTGACAGAATTATAGACTGGTACAATGTGACAGAATAATAGACTGGTACAATGTGACAGAATTATAGACTGGTACAGTGTGACAGAATTATAGACTGGTACAATCAATCTCCACACAGTGATCTCCCCTTAATACTTCGGTGTAGATCTCTGCCACCAAGGTCCCGATATATCAGAATTTTTGATATACTATATTTTTTTTTAAAAATTGTTTTATCTACTGCTTTTATCTATCAGATAAGTTTTCTCTCATTTATTTAACAATGTTTATGAATAAATAAATAAATAATATGAATATTTAGAAATAATTTTAAAAATTATGATATATTTTCTACCGAGACGATATTTTGATATTTTATATTTTTTAGCTTTTGAATTTATTTTTCGTTATTTTGTATACTTTCGATAATTTTTTGATAAACTATATCGACCTTAGGCGCTAAAAGTTAAAAATAAAACAGAAAGAGAAAAATAACGTTAGATTTTCTTTGTAACGGTCGATATTTACATTTGAATTTCGACGTTAGTCATGTGACTTTCATCATCATGTGACGTCTTTGAAGGCAGTGATTACAATTACAATTCTGCCAAGGGAGGTAATCACTGTGAGGAGTTTGTGGTACAATGTGACAGAATAATAGACTGGTACAATGTGACAGAATTATAGACTTGTACCGTGTGACAGAATTATAGGCTGGTACAGTGTGACAGAATTATAGACTGGTACAGTGTGACAGAATTATAGACTGGTACAGTGTGACAGAATTATAGACTGGTACAATATAACAGAATTATAGACTGGTAGAATGTGACAGAATTATAGACTGGTACAATATAACAGAATTATAGACTGGTACAGTGTGACAGAATTATAGACTGGTACAGTTTTAGAGATGGCAGACTATCTATGACAAGTTGTTAATGAACCAGACTGTTCTGTAATTATTGTTTTCTCTATCTGTCTTTCAGTATATCTCGACGGAAATGAGCAGTCTTCATTGGACAAAAATATTTCCAGAATATTGTCAGATATATCAAAGATAATGACTTGTGATGAGAAAACACCTTCAGATGTATGAAAATAGTCATTATGTCTGTGCCAAAGTACTTGTATGATGTTGTTAAATATATTGTTATGCCATGACATCTATTTTATGTTCTGTTTTGAACTGAAGGAAAACAATTCATTGTCATTGTACAAGATGAAAAATTATTCAGGGACAGATGAAAATAAAATGATCTATTGCAGTGACTTTTAATGAAAATTAAATATAGAAAATATAAAACTTTTATTTCAAATTGTAATTGGATGTCTGTGTTAGTTATGTAGTATAAATAGATAAACTCAACAAAATTTTGTTCTTCCATTGTCGGCAAAAATGAGAAATGAGAAAATGTGTTCACACTCCACCGTGACTGTACGAGTAGCAAACAAGATTTGATCAATATACAAGGATATGAGAAGTGTCAACACTGAAATAATGTGTCCCAGTGCTCCATCAATCTGTTCTAATCATTTGTGGAAAGTGAGAAGACTTCTGGTATAGCTCATTCAGGCCTGTTACAGCCAAGTTAACTAACTGTACAATTAGAACAGTAAAAACCACACACATAATTATCTGGTGGTGTATTTAAATATTTACACAGGTTTTCAATATGATATTTACTATATATGACTTTATATCAGCAAAACAAGGGATCACAGGACTTGTGTTGTTCCTTAAAGTTATATATGAAACAATGGAAAATGAAAATTGTTTCTTTTGTTGGTTTTTTTCAAGAGATGTGCGGATAGTTATTTTTCTATTGAATAAAAACAGATAATGATCATTTCAACTTTAAAATAACAGACTATTGTTTAGAATAGTAATGTGTTAAATTTGATCAATTTTTCAAGAGAATACTGTATAAAATGAGATGAGATGGTAGGACTTAAAACAACATATGTGTACTGTTAATCGATCCTTTTAATATTAACCCTTTATGGTACTCCAAACAGGAATAAAACTGTCTCAAAAATAGTTTGAAAAGTGTTTCATTTGTCTAAAAGCTTTGTTATGAAAAAAACTGATTGCTTACAACTAAGTGCTCCACATTGTATTTATAACTTTACTTGCTTTGAGGTAAAATGTCCAGGACAAAATATGTTTTATTGTTGAAGTAGTGTCTGATAATGTATTATTATGCCCCCCTTGGAAGAAGTAATGGTAAATTGCTTTGCACAGCGTCTCTCTGTCCGTCATTGTCATTTGTGAGGCATATATTGTTCACAAACATCTGCTTGTTTGAATACATGATCTGGAATTTTCATATTGAATTGCCCTTATTTTACAGTATACTTTATACAAATTTGAAGCAGATTAAATCCATTACATAATTTCTGTAAGGTACCCAACAAGATTGAAGAAAAAATATTTAAAGGTTGTTAAGCAGTTTGAAAAGATCCATAACTCTAGCATGAATCTTTACTGAATTATTCCCCTTTATGAACCTGGAAATCATTCGTGCCTTTTATCAACCAGTGTATCCTGTATGAATCACCAATTCATTGAGTAATTTTCAAACATAAAATGACAATACACAACAGAGTTACAAATAATGAAATTTGAATTATTTTTCACCAGTATGACATTGTTTATTTGATATGTGATCAAAGTTGATCAGTGAATTAAGAAACTGTGTTTAAAACTATCCCAAGGCATTAATAATTCAATATTAAACATTATCTCTAGAAGACGTATTGGTTTATTTAACACTTGTTTAAGTGCAGCTTGCAATAATGTATTCTCAAGGGACAAAAATGGAATTTTACAGCAATTGTTTCTCGGTATTTGAAACATTTAAAAGAGTTTAGTGTAAAATGTAAAGCTGAGATGAAGCTTTACACTGATACAGTGATATTAGATGTAAGAGTGAAGATATTCACTGATACAGTGATATAAGATGTAAGCGTAAAGATATTTACTGCTATCAAAGATCTAAAAACGTTTTCAACTTACCAGGTTAGCTGAGAAGGGGAAGTGGTTGTGTACAGCTCACATTTTTTTACTTCAGAACACGGCTTATATTATGTATCTGACCAGTTGTAGACACTGCATTTCTTCTGGATCTTAAAAGTTTCAGGCACAGTCATGGAGCTATATTACATGTACATATATATAAACATCTCTGGCATAACATATATTTTGGACCTTTTGAGTTCTTGGCACTGTATATATTTTAGACATTAGAAGTTCAAGGCCCATCATATATTTTCTACAATTAGATTGCCTGTAAACAATATGCCAAACTTCATTTGTTCAACTTAACTGTAGCCAGTCACATTACATAAGTACGTGCTTGTATTATAGGTATAATTTTGTACTAATTCTTTGAGACAGTGTAGCAATCATTAGGTACTTGACGGAAATACTGTAACAAAGTGCTTATGCCAAAACAAATGGGAGATTCTGATACATATGTAAGGCGTTGTTTAATTATCATTTTAGATAAATAAACTGAAACATTCATCAGTATTCATCAGTATTGACCATATTTATGGATGGGTTCTCTTACAATAGCAGCAGTTAAAGATGGGGATTTTTTTTATCTAAAGAAAGGGACCAGTCTTTGTTCATGCATTATTTTTGCACATTGTTTTATTATAAAAAAGGCATTATGAAATTGTGTTGATCGTTTTTGATACAGGAAAATTCATTTTTTGTATAGAGTTTTATATAATTATGTAGATAATACATTGAGCCATGCCATGACAAAACCAGCATAATGGGTTAGCGACCAGCATGGATCCAGACCAGCCTGCACATCCACGCAGTCTGATCAGGATCCATGCTGTTCGCTTACAAACCCTGTAACAAGTAGAGAAACTGATAGCGAACAGCATGTATCCTGATCAGACTGCGCGGATGCGCAGGCTGGTCTGGATCCATGCTGGTCGCATACGCACTGTGTTGGTTTTGTCATGACACGGCTCATTAGTGATGTAGTTGATGATCACTGTAGTAAATTAAACCATGACAATAAATATATAAACAAGTTTTACAGTGTTTCTATTCTATTTAAAGTATAATAACCTTAAACTAGAGTTGATCAATTCTTTTTACAAAGTCATTTCAAGTAAAAGGACATTTACAGGATATTTTGGCAAGTCAGAAAGGATTATCTACTGTTTACATCTGTGATAGAAAAACATTTCTTGCATATCAGACTGGTGTTTCCGTTAGCTTTACCCATGCCGGAAATTTCATCTGGCATTGGGGTACCAGATGAGTCGCATGCTGTACATTGGAATGCTTAGGATGAAGTAATTTTCTGTTATGAATGAAATTGTAAGTTCATACGCTGTTTGTAAGAAAATAGTTACAGGTGTAATGACATAAATTTCCATGGAAAATTGTTTTATTAAGGTAAAGAAATTAAAATATAATGGAATATGGTAGAATATTCAAGAAAAAATATCAGAACTGGAACATATGACAGATATCATTAGTCTCACACTCCCCATGTAAGACAAATAGCCTCCGTGGTTAAGGGGTTAGAGTCGATGACTTCTAATCCAGTTACCTCTCTGGCGTGGGTTCGATCCCCGGGAGATGCTTTGGTAGTTTAGCACGGAGGAAGGTAGTCTAGTACTGGTGTAACTCTCCAGGAATGATGGTTAGGAAACTACCCGCCTATATGACTGAAATACTGTTGGGAAAAGGCGTAAAATGAAACAAACAAAACAAAATAAGTCGCATGCTTTAGATGACGTTATTCCTGCAAGCCTTTTGTGAATGTATTGCATTCATTAAATGTCATCATTTTGTCATTACGAATATAGTCTACTATAAGAAGTACTAAACTAAAATATTAGTTTTCGTGATTTCTTTCAGAAATCAGATTTATAAAATATTATGTTATATGCAAGAAAAAGAATCATACACCAGCAGCTGCAGCTGCCTGTACAGACCAGAAATCTAGGTCTTGGGTAACTGTTTAACTGTCTAGCAACAACTCGGCAGAGCCTCATTACCACTGTAAACAGTTTCCCACAATCTAGTTATCCCGGGCTGTTCAGAGATCCTTATAATTTATTTGTGGCTAAAAGTCTTTACATTTATAAAATGAGACATTCTGGGATAAGGTTAATTTACAAGAGCTCTGTCAACTGCCACCTTTCTTTACCATACTACAGAAATAGCTGACAATTTTTTTACCAATGTAAACAATAAGTGAATGAGATATACTGACTTGGAGAGGATTTATTTTCATCAACAGAATGCAGAAAGGCAAACACAGTTGCAAAGTGTCTAGTCCTTTAATGATGAAAAATACACCTATAAATTCTACAAACGGTGGAGGGATATAGATTTTGCAGTAGGAACTGTCCATCCTGCTGTTGTCTGTAGACTTGGCCATTACCATCTGACTGGAGCATAAAATTTTAACTTTAAGTAAGTAATGTAAAGTGATTAAGTAGGTATTTTTTAGTGAGTGGTGTAAAGTGATTAAGTAGGTAAGTAAGTAAAGTAAGTGAGAGTAAGTGAGTGAGTGAGTGAATAAATAAGAGTAAGTAAAGACTTTTTTTACTGAGGCTACACATTTGGTTACCCAGTATTCCATGTCGGACTCCAAAACAAAAGTATACATAATTTACAATGAAATTTTCAAAATACACTTGTACAAACAAAAAAATGCAAAATATATATTACTTTATAAATCACAATATTTTATTAAAACACAATACATACATTACTTTATACTTAATGTAATACACTTAACAAAACTTATAAGTACTCCGACCAATTTTTTACTATATTGTGTTAGAATTACTAGGGATAACTAGTCTAAGTCGATACTGTATGAACTTTAATCATAGTATCATCATTTTATAATAGTTAATGCATTTTACAATAACTCAAACTTAACAGAAAATCAGTAACTGAGATCACCATTGTAAAAAAATCAAATACCTTCAAGTTTAGTCAATTTAGTCAATACCTCGTATGTCCTCCGTTTGCTCTGATTACAGCTAGGCATCGTGCGCCGCCCTGTAATAGCCCAATGACAATTCCTCTTTGTTGCAGCGACATTCGGGCCATTTTGTGTTTTTATGTTAGGCACATCAATAAACTAACAATTTGCATCAAAATACACAATGTGGGCATCTTGCACGAAATGCACGTGCCCATTTTCGGGGTTTTGCATGTGACCGCAATATTGCGTTTCGGATGACTGATTTTGTTTTAAAATCATTCATGCAGTCGGAAAGTAGAGTCAGTACACATTTTCAACATTGATTTGGTATATAATATGAAAACGGGAGTTTTCCTGCAAGTTTGAAATCTGAGTACTTATAAGTTTCGTTAAGTGTACAAGATCAAGGTAGGAAGCTTGGACAGTTCAGATATACAATTTATGGTAAAACGATTTTGGGTCAGAGTCAGTCATTTTCTAAATAATTATTTTATTAGGTTATGGTACAAATATAATTTTGTTGTTGACCTAAGGTTATGTCTTTGATGAAGAAATTGGAATTACTGTTGAAATAATGAATTATTAATAGATTTATACATAATTATAATGATAGCTTTCAAAATTTATTGCATTAATATAAAAGTGTGCTTTTTGCAACATCAGCTAAAATGAAAAAAAACCGTTTCAGCAAATTAACTTCAATGGGAGACATTTTACATTATGTATGTTTAAAGTTGACATTATTATTTATGTTGTGCCTTTTTATCTTTATTTCATATGAGTTTTGCTTATAATTTCAAAGATTGTGAAATGTTACATTATCATGATAATGTAATTTGGATGTAACATTATTTATTTTTTCAGCATAATCATGGTAAAATGTTCACTAAATCTAACAAAATAGCTTCCAAATTCATTTTGTAGTTGTTTTAATAATGAACTGTTCTGTTCAATTAACTAATTTTGTTAATTTTAAATAAAGAATTTACAAGCAATGTAATATTAACAAATCTACAAGCCACATTATATGGATGAATCTACAACAAATGTTATATGGATGTATCTACATGCCAAGTTATATGAATGGATCTACAAGCAATATAATATGGATAAATCTGCAAGAAGTGTAATATCAATGAATCTACAAGCAATGTTATATGAATGAATCTACAAGCAATATTATATGGATAAATCTACAAGCAATGTTATTACGAATGTATCTACAAGCAATGCTATATGAATGTATCTACAAGCAATATTATATGAATGAATCTACAAGCAATATTTTTTTTGGATAAATCTACAAGCAATTTTATATGAATGAAACTACAAGCACTGCTATATGGATGAATCTACAAGCAATGTTATATCAATTATTCTACAAGCAATGTTATATTAATGACTCCACAAGCAGTGTTATATGAATGAATCTACAAGCAATGTTATATCAATTATTCTACAAGCAATGTTATATCAATGACTCCACAAGCAGTGCTATATGAATAATCAACAAGCAATGTTATAAGAATGAATCTACAAGCAATTTTATATGAATGAATCTACAAGCAATGTTGTATCAATGAATCTACAAGAAGTGTTATATCAATGAATCTACAAGCAATGTTATATGAATGAATCTTCAAGCAGTGTTATATCAATAAATCTACAAGCAATGCTATATCAATGAATCTTCAAACAATGTTATATGAAGAAACTACAAGCAATGTTATCTGGATGAATCTACAAGCAATGTTATTTCAATGAAACTACAAGCAATGTTATATCAATTATTCTACACGCAATGTTATATCTATGAATCTGCAAGCAATATATATATATTAATAAATCTACAAGCAATGTTTTATCTGCAAATCTACAAGCAATGTTATAGAAATGAATCTACATGCAATGTTATAGAATGAATCTACAAACAATGTTATATGAATGAATCTACAAGCAATGTTATATCAATGAATCTACAAGCAATGCTATGACAATGAATCTACAAGCAATGTTAAATCAATGAATCTACAATCAATGTTATATCAATGAATCTACAAGCAATGTTATATGAATGTATCTACAAGCAATGTTATATGAATATATCTTCAGGGAGTCATGTATAATTGCCATATTATTCGTTGTTTTACAAAGCAATGCAACAAAACTGTATCTAGTTATGTAAAATTGCTATATATGAATTAATGTACAATGGCATTTATTTATTGTAATTAGCCATCTGGCCCATTGCAACAATATTAACATTATAATACAATTTCATGACTGGTGCTTTTACAGATGCTGCTTGTTTTAAATTACATGTATAACTGTCATAATGTTCATGTATAATAATAATTATGATGCTTCTTTGGATATATATATTAGGTTATATAGCATTGCACAATAAATGATACATGTTTGGGAAACCAAAATGATGTAGCCATATTATTTGCTAGCATGTAACAATACTGAACAAGTAATTAATGTCTTTCAAAATTTAAAGAAGTAAAAACATTTCACTTATACAGCTTTAACCATGACAAACAAAATCAGCAGTATTAGTATAATAAAGGGAGATAATTAAAAACTAAGCAAAATGTAAAGTTATGGTTCTTTGACAAGGGACTTTCCCTTTCTAGTCTGTGTATCTACAATTGGGTAAAGTTACAACAGGTTAGAAGTTATACACAGTACAAGCATTATTTATGAAAGGGAGATGATTAAAAAATGAAGCAATGTAGAATTATGGTTCTTGGACACTGCATTTGCTCTCACTGAGTGAAGTAAAGATAAAATTCCTTCAATACTTCTCAATTTATTCTTCACCCCAGAGTGAACAGACAGAAAGAATGGATGGAAGGACAGACAAGGTGGTGATATGCTCTCCCTATAGAGAGGATAAAAATACTCTAGATATATTATACAAAACTAATAGTGCTTCATTACAATTTACTTACATTTCACTTCAAAGTATATCATGTCAAATATAACATAATTCTGCATTTATGCACACAGATAAAGATAATATTTAAGTTGTTATTAAAAACATAAAGCATTTCAAAGATGTGTGACGGTGGTTACTTTACTCTAAAACAAAAAAAAACAACATAAGTACTTCACATTTGGCTAATCTGTGCACATTTGTGCACAATAACAAATAACATAGTTTTAGGTCCTGCAATGAAAATACAGATTCAACAATATTTAATGTTTCACGCTTCAATCTTGGCAAATGGGTTTTATTTTTTCAACTACCAATCCCATATAACACATAACATAATCATTGATGATACCAACAAACTTTTACAATTATTATAGTTTCACAGTGCACTACCATTCACAAAAGATACGTCAACCTATTGTAAATACTTTAGAATGTGTAACTGTGAATGTTTGTTTGTTGAAGCTCAGCTGACTGTAGTGTACAGTCATGTTTATTCCAGTTGCATCCAGATTTACTCTGATCTAATATCAGCAATGTTAAACAGTCAAAATATGTAGTATGTTTTATATAAGCTTAGACATTTAATATTACCTACAATAAGATAATATGTATTGACTTGACAATAAGGTCTTTATTATGAAAGATTTTTGTTTATGTTTTGGTTAGGTTTAACATCACACCATCACAAACTGTAAAGCTCATATGGTGACATTCCAGATTTTCTGGTGGAGGAATACCCTCCGTGCATTATTTCAGGCACAAACAGGCACCTAAGTAAAACTAGCAACATTCCTAATTGGATAGCTTCCTGACATGAAAGAATACACAATTTAGCATGTACCTGCTAATTATCTTATTGCTTACTAATAAAAAATGATGATAACTATTTCATTTACAGCCTGACTATTTCTAAAATACTCGACATTATATGCTAAAAATGAAAGTTTCATCACCAGAGCTATTGAAGTTGTTCACATAGAACTTCAAATATATTGTAGCAGGAATGCATATCATTGCATATTTTACAATACTAGTTGTATCTCATTTTAGTATAATACATAAACCTCAGCCTAATTTGGCAATACTTTTTGTATCTTTTCAAAAGCATTCAGCTCGTACTACTTTTTCTATCAATGGTCAACACTGTGAGCATAACTTAATTCATTGGTCAAGTATCTGAACTATATTTTGCATCTGTTGCTGTTTGGCAATAAGTACAGGCCCGTTGTCATGATTTTGTGATTTGTGCAGCCAATTTGGTGGTTCTAGGGGGGTACGGAGGCATGCTCCCCTGGAAATTTTTTTATTCTAAGATGCTCTTAGGAGCCTTTTCCTGTGTATTTGGCATAGTTAGTGAATTAGTATTTTGTATGGAAGTCAAAATACCACTTTGTTTACTATTTGCTACTTTAATATAACAAACTATTTCACATGTTACACTACATTATTCAGGTGATAAGTATCTAACATGTTCTTAAACCATAATTTAAACATTATAAAATTCATGTTTTGCCATTTCTAAAGAAGTAGAAATTAATTTATTACATGCTTTTTGGTGGTTTATAGAAATATTTCAGTGAAATAAAAACTGATAATTTCACTGTTTTAAACAGTGAAATTATTAATTTGATAATTTCACTGTTTTGAATTTAAGCCCCTTACATTGTTTCAGTGGTATACAAGTGTTCACAGTACTTGAAACCAACTTAATGATGTGACGTCGTAAATGACGTCACATTGCATTATTATTTGGCGCGCTTTTCATTTAGTATTAGGCTAAATGTCTTTTTAAACGTTTCTTTGCATATAATACAAAGAAGATGAGTAAGATCGGAATATATTTCACCTTGTGAACACCAAAAGTTCATATTTCACTCGTTGCTGTGCCACTCCTGAAATATACCTTTCGGTGCTCACTCGGTGAAATATATTCCAATCTGACACTGAACTAAACAAATATCCTCTATTTTATTTCTGAGGCAAAATGTGCCTTTAATGCTCATAATGTAACAAATGAATATAAATTCATGTATATTGGGTATGAATGTGATTTTGTGACAAACTTAAATACCTTATTAACTTTGTGTATCAATAAACTCCTAATTCTAATATCGTAACTTTGTTATCGCTAATGTGTTATGCCCCATATTTGCATGCCAATTTTCAAGTATTTGTATTTACAAATATTGTACTAGAAATCTTGATTATTGAATCCTTTGAAAAGATATTGTCGTTTTGTTTTTTTATAACTTTTTTATCTTCCAAACTGTTCATACATGAGATTAAAATATTTGGGTTAAAACAGATTTCTTATTGAATTAAAGCTTTATTAAATATGTACTCTAGATGTCAAAATCTACTTATTTTAACTTCATATCCTGGAACTCTATTGTTAACCTTTTCAATATTTGTTAACTAATCAGCTGTTAATCAGACCCCAAGCTAAATCCATTTTAGCTGTTGGTCTAAACAAAATCTTTCAATTAATTTTTCACAGTTTCAAACAGAAAAATGATAAAGTAATTTCCTAGAGTAGGTTCTCTTTGTCAATGCAATCTGTCACCTTAGAAGTCTGTGGCTGATAAAAGCCAAGGGACCACTTTTTAGGAACAGAACAGAACAGAACAGAAATTTTATTTCGTAACGTATACAATACAGTATCTTGTTACATTACATATATCAAATATTATAAATAGATAAACACATGATATAATTCAAAGATTTACAGTATATTGGAGAATGAACATATATTGCTGCGAAAAAATTGATTTTGTATTAAATAAATGTATATCAGAATAATCTCATTTTTAATATCAGAATAATCTCATTTTAATATTAAAATTTTAGGTTCAGATGATTTATAACTTCAATAAACTTAAATATTGTTTATTGGATAATTCCAGGTATGTGACTTTCTTCATTATTATAAAAAAATAATTTATAAATAGTAATGTAACTTTCATATAATTGTAGACATATTCTAACATAACAATGTAGGTTTTTTTTATATAAATATCATGCTGTGTTTTGATAAACACTTGTATTTACAACTTTCATCATCTTTATATGCTTTATAACTGTACTTATTGTTGAAGCATTTTAATAGTCTTAACATACGTTGTTTTACTGCCCAAACATTGTTCTTATGCCCCAACTTTGTTCTAATGCCCTAACTTTGTTCTAATGCCCAACCTTGTTCTCATGCCCCAACTTTGTCCTAATGCCAAAGCTTTGTTCTCATGCCCCAACTTTGTTCTTATGCCCTAACTTTGTTCTTATGCCCCAGCTTTGTTTTCATACCCCAACTTTGATCTGATGCCCTAACTTTGTTCTAATGCCGCAACTTTGTTCATAATGCCCAACCTTGTTCTCATGCACCAACTTTGTTCTAATGCCCCAACTTTGTTCTTATGCCTCAACTTTGTTCTTATGCCCAGCTTTGTTTTCATACCCCAACTTTGATCTAATGCCCCAACTTTGTTCTAATGCCCCAGCTTTGTTCTAATGCCCAACCTTGTTCTCATGCCCCAACTTTGTTCTAATGCCCAAGCTTTGTTCTTATGCACAAGCTTTGTTCTAATGCCCCAACTTTGTTTTTTATACCCCAACTTTGTTTTAATCCCCAAACTTTGTTCTAATGCCCAAACTTTGTTCTAATGCCCCAACTTTGTTCTAATACCCCAACCTTGTTCTCATGCCCCAACTTTGTTCTAATGCCCAAGCTTTGATCTCATGCCAAACTTTGTTCTAATGCCCCAACTTTGTTATAATGCCCCAACTTTGTTCTAATCTCCCAACCTTGTTTTCATGCCCCAACTTTGTTCTTATGCCCAAGCTTTGTTTTAATGCCCCAACTTTGTTATAATGCACCAGCTTTATTCTCATGCCCCAACTTTGTTCTAATGCACCAGCTTGGTTCTAATGCCCCAACTTTGTTCTAATGCCACAACTTTGTTCTAATGCCCCAGTTTGTTCTAATGCCCCAGCTTTGTTCTAATGACCCAACTTTGTTCTAATGCCCCAACTTTTTATAATGCCCCAACTTTGTTGTTATGTCCCAAGTTTGTTGTTATGTCCCAACCTTGTTCTTATGCCCTAACTGTGTTTTTATGCCCCAGATTTGTTTCATACCCCAACTTTAATCTAATGCCCCAACTTTGTTCTAATGCCCCAACCTTGTTCTCATGCCCAAACTTTGTTGTAATGCCCCAGCTTTGTTCTCATGCCCCAGCTTTGTTTTCATACCCCAACTTTGATCTAATGCCCTACTTTTGTTCTAATGCCCCAACTTTGTTCTAATGCCCCAGCTTTGTCCTAATGCCCAAGCTTTGTTCTAATGCCCCAGCTTTGTTCTTTTGCTCCAACTTTGTTCTAATGTCCCAGCTTTGTTCTAATGTCCCAGCTTTGTTCTTATGCCCCAGCTTTGGTCTAATGTCCCAGCTTTGTTCCAAATCCCCAGTTTTGTTCTCATGCCCCAATTTTGTACTAATGTCCCAGCTTTGTTCTAATGTCCCAGCTTTGTTCTAATGCCCAAACATTTTGCCAGTGCCCCAGCTTTAACATTTCACTTTGTTACTACTTCCAGGCACCAAGATCCTGGATCAATGGTTTTTATCGAACCCGCTTGTGTAGAGCTCAACATAGTTGTCACAATGGCGGTTTGGTGTATGTGCGCCTGTGCGTTTGTCCAGGGCATAACTGTGTCATTAGCAGGCAGATTTTCAAATAACCTGGCACAAATGTTTATAATAATGAGACAGTATGTCATGCACAAAAACTGTGTGGCTAGATCAAAGGTCAAGATCATACTTTAACGTTAAATTAAAAAAAAGATCTCAAACAGCTTGTCCATACCATAACTCTATCACTAGCTGGTGGAATTTCAAATAGCCCGGTACAAGTTTTCAACATCATGAGACGGTGTGTCATGTGCAAGAACCATGTGACTAGGTCAAAGGTCAAGGTCATACTCTAAGGTCAAATGCAAGAAAATGGTCATTCACTAGCAGGTTGAATTTCAAATAACCTGGCCCAAATGTTCAACATCATAAGACAGCATGTCACACGCAAGAACTGTTTGACTAGGTCAAAACTCAAGGTCGTACCTCAAGGTCAGATGTGACAACAGACTCGACATGTTGCTCTTGGGCATCTAGTCTTGAACATTGTATGTATTGTTGTTCCTTTACCTTTTAAGACATCTTAATGGTTAAAATAGGACAAGATTTCAATACATATGGTAATGATAAATGTTAAACTTAGTGTAACAATTTATGGGGACATGAAATCACTATTGAATGAGCACAAACAGTTTTTATTTGTTGTATAATGACCATAAAAAACATTATATACATTATATTTTATGTTTGTTTTGTCTACATGTTATGTAAGTAAATAAAATCAGTGTGGGATATATGTAAGACCTTTTTGTTGTGCTTGTTTACAATAGTTAAGCACAACTTGATTTATTTGGAGAAGTAAATTATCTTCTATATATTTGGCTAAGCTGATATTTAAATGATTATTTGTCCAAGGCTTCTTTCATTAATGAAATTCTAAAGCTATTTTGATATTGGGACGGGTTCGTTTTAGCTCCTTTTATTAGGTTTGGTAGCTTGAATTCAATATAAAGTGTTGGGAAACAAATTGTCACACTAGCTGTTACAACTAAATTAGGTTCTTAACAAAATAGAAAAAACAAACAACTTTTGGAAAAAGAAAAACTACATAAAAAAATAAGATAATTAACTATATATATGTTGGTTGTTGTTGTTTACAATTATTGCTAAGAAAAGAATAAATAATGATGATATTAAAGCAGAAGCTTCAAGTTTCATGCTATTTTCATGAAATTTATCAAGTTTGTTCAAAAGTTACTACTGTGATGTGAACAAAGAAAAGTAATTAACACATTGTAATCAGTATTACCAAATATGCAAAAATGGCCCTCACTGCATTAGTCATGCAGTAAATATTGTGATAAATACTGCAAAATCGCACATAACATGTAAATTCATTATTACTAGAATCTTCAATCTTTTTTAGGTAGATCGAATTTCTTTTTTAACATGTATGCTTATATACTATTAAACTTTCCAGTATATTTAATCTACCGGTATGTAAATTATAATTATATCTCTTGCGGTTTCACAATATCATCAGGAGGATAATAAAAACATTAAAGTATTTATATTTATATAAAGGATTAATATTGTCATTATCCTCCTGATTGATATTGTGAAACTGGTAGAGGTATAATTAAATTTCATTAATTTAACATAGGTTTGTTATTATAAAATTTACTGTTTAATTTTTCACAGTCAGGTGTGGGAAATTTGTCCGCACATTTCTTTATGTTATATAACATTATATATCACATACAGTTATATGATGACTACTTGTAATTGTTTTGAAAAAAAATTCTCAATCATAGAAAATATCTGTTTGCGTTATCTGAATTTGACCTTGAAGATCGTTTGAAATGAATCATTTATTTTCACATAAATGCACTCTTTACAATTTGACAAATAGGACTGTCCAACTAATGGGACAACTTTTGACTATAACTATGTTAAAACATGAACTACAACAATTATCCATGGGATATACAAACTCTAATTATTCATTGTCATGGCTTAGATTAAAGTTAATTACTATATCTTTAAGGTTTTTCTTTTTCAAAAAATGTAGTGCTACTTTTTATAATTCTGTATCTTTCTCAATTCTCATTTCTTATTTTATTTTCTTAGGTTAAGGATTTTAAGTCAAGTTGGAAATTTCATGATTGGTGTACATGTAGAACATTGGGCTGCTATCTGGGCGCCTGTAAAAAAATCACAAAGCATCATAATATATGTTGAAATATAACAAGTTTGCTTTTTTTCTTCATAATATGACTATGATAAATATCATCATTATAACTTTTATGTTGCGTAATTTTCTTTTGAATTTCTTGTCATACACAAATATGAAACTTAGTGGCCATACCAGACTAAAGTAGTCCAAGCAATCAATTCTAGAGTGAAAAAAAAGCAATATCAAGGAGTTGAATTATATCTTTATGGTTTATAGATTATATAAATATGATAATGTACTATCAGCCCTGCACAATACTTTCAGCCCTGCACATTAAGGAATGTATAGGATGTAAAGACTAGTATTTGAAAATGTCAAGTCCAAGATTGGAAAATGTAAAGAGAAGTATTTGGAAATATTTAAAACAGTATTGAGAAATGTATAGACCAGTATTAGGAAATGTAAAAACCAGTTTAATGAAATTTAAAGGTCATGGTAAGAAAAGTATTATGAAATATATATACCAATATTGCAAATGTAAAGACCAGGGTTTTGATTAAGACTATTATTGTAAATAAAATAATAAATAAAAAGGAATATACATGTATAGGAAAATTCAAACATTACTAATGATTAGGATTGGAAAATGGAAACACCAGAATAAAGGTAAAGGGGGGGGGGGGGGGGTGGGGGTTGGTTGAGAAGGAAAAAAATGAATTTTGTTGACAAGTGGTCTGTAAAGACTTGGTCACTATTTCAAATTATACAGGGATTTATTAACACATTTTCTTTTTTAAAAGATATTAAATATATCCTCAAAGAAGCCAAACTACTGCAGGATCTATTATTTTTCTGGCAAAATTGTACACAAGTACACAATAGATGTTATCAGGAACTCAGCAAATGCGGGTTTTTCCCAGCAAATCTGAAGGTACAAACAAATTTTTACCATTATAGCTTCACGGCGCACTACCTTATTTTCGAAGCTGTAATGTAAAAGTTTGTTTGTATCTATGCATTAGCTGCGAAAAACCAAAATATTCTTAATTCAGTAGTTAGTCTATTCAAACGAAAATCTAGTCTTAACAATATCTATTTATCATACAGTATCGTTGACAACAGTACTCCACGCTGTTCTGGTATTTATTGATTTTACAGCCACTTTGTTATTTCCTGTGACTGTCCTCAACAAACAATTTTTCTCACATTTTCTTACATTAGGCTGTGGCTTCCTTTTGCTTGTTTTTCATACTCAATTACAGTAAATCACTGCCATTAGGCAGATGACCACTCTCACTAGAGGATTTACTAACTAATAAATGGAATTAGATTGGAAAAGAAGAAAAAACCAGGAGAGTGTTTACAAGAATAATGATATATTGTGCACTTTCTAAAGCTTGTATTTAGAGAAACATCTCTCAACCAAATATTAGACAAAAGATAAACATTTAGTTGTATCTTTAACTGGAAGCAGTCATGAAATAGGGCAGCAATATCTTGAAATATTTCTGTAACAAGCCCGGAGTTTCTAGTTCAGGCTAAAACTAATATATAGGTTGAAACTAGGGACATTAAAATCTCAATCAAGTCTTCCAGTATATCTGTTTTTATGGTCTACATAAGTCTAGTATATGAGTTTATGGATGGTTCTTAACTCTGTTAATGTTGACAAGTGAGGATGACAAGTTAATGCCATCAGTAAAGAGCCAGTCAAGCAACAATATTTGTTATTATACTTGTATATTGTAAGATAAATTATCCAAAATATATTTTCCTTCAGAGCAAATACTTGATATTTAATTGTACACTTGATATTTTTGAAAATATTTTTTTAGAAAGGGTCTTAATTCTATTTTCAATTGTTTTTAAGATGTCAGTCTCTTTTCTTATAAGGAATCACTTTTGCTGCACAATAAGAAAAGAAGTGTCGTAGCTTAGCTCAAGGCATTACATAGCGGGCAGTAATTCCTTAGTGCTTTCTAACATTATATAATTATCTAACATTATATAATTATGTTCTAATCTTAATCTTTTTTAAATATCTTAAATGCAGTTCTAAATTCCACCTAAACTACACCAGAAAGTATTAAATTTTATTCCTACATGATTGATTTATCTTGTCAAAATATTGATGAAATATTAAACTGTAGATAGACATATTTTATTATTCTTTTGTAATAATCTGTGCTCAGAAAAGTCAACAGGGTTTAAGAGATTTTTGAGAAGCTGTCAAGATGGCAGGTTCTTAAATTGGAATATAAACTTGAAACTTTTCTCATACATCAGTGGATTGGATTTATCCAGGAAAGTCTAGAATATATCTGTCTATTGAAATACAAATGTACTAGTAAGCCTTTCTTGTCAGCCAGTACTGTTACATTGTTAATAAGGGTTTTTTTGGGGGGTATTTTTTTCAAAAGAAGAAATCAAAGATATTTATAACAATTTGTTAAAACTTCCTATTCACAGTTTCTAGCTATTTTTTCAGACTGACTTATCAAAAGATATCAAATAGTATTTTAGTGTCCAACTTTATTTGTCATCCAATGAAAACGCTGTATTTCTTAAAAATTATGTGCGTTAATTTTCATAGAAGTACAAAAGTCGATACTATATCGAATTACGTCCATAGTCGGCTTCTATTTTTCATAGTACTTCATAAAACCGCATAGTGACGTAATAAAGTGAATGATAATGAGGCCAAATAAAGTTTGACACTAAATATGTTAGTATTCATCCGTGCTGTTCTACAGAAATTAGAAACATTCTCCTGTCGCTATCGCTCCCGTCGAAGTTTCTAATTTTTGTAGAACAGCACGGATGAACACTAACATATACATAGTATAACTATTCCTTTATTTTTATAACTGCTGGTTGTTAGTATAACTACTATTGAATATTAGATTAAGTAGCCAGGTAATGGTTAAGGTATCTACCTCTCAACACAGAGATTTTGGGTTTGAGCACTACTTGGGTCATAACCTTGTTTTTTCATACGGCACTAGGACTGATTAGTTCCAAGAAGCAGACTTGTGATTTTTGTTTGTTTGATTGGGTTTTACGTCACACCAACACAGTATAGGTCATATGGTGACGTTCCAGCTTTACTGGTAGAGGAAGACCTCAGGTGACCTTCTGTGCATTATTTCAAGCAGGAATGGGCACCTCAGCAGAACCACCGAAGTTCCCTAAGCTAGCTGGTTAGCTTTCTCAAATCAAAGAATCCAAAGTCCCTATCGGGATTTGAACCCACAGCAGTAAGGGGAAAGTGGTTTGAAGTCAATGACCTTAACCACTCGGCCACGGACGCCCCTGCAGACTTGTGGGATATTCAAATTAGCTTCAAACTTTCTCTACAATTAAGTTTAAATAATTAATGTTTAAACTAATTTACTTTTGCGCAATATTTGTTTAATACTAGGAAATAGCCAAACAAGTCTGTATTGATTTTCTCCATTGTTTCCAAACTATCCTGATGGTTTAATTCCTTTTTTGTGTGAAATAATCAGGATATCTATCAAGAATAATTTATCAATTTGTTGATGTCCCATTCCCATATACAGGAATGCTATCTTAAAACAAATTACAAGCTGGGAAATCCATGGTCTTTGATTGAGAATAACATACATGTGAACTCTCCCACTTTAAGCGGGAGACTCCCACTTTCTGCAGCCATATTTTTAAAGATTTTTCTTAAAATAAGGGGTATTTTCACAAATTAAAGAAAACTCCCTCCTTTTGGTGTCAGAACTTCCTTCTTTGTTTATTGCAAATTCTAAAATCTCCCTCTTTTTGAAGAAAAATCTCCCACATGATCATAAAAAAAAGTTCACATGTATGGAATAAAGAAGTCATAGTAATGTTACAACCCTTCATTGCTTATATTAGGTAGATGAAATGCTAACATTTGGCAGCCAATATAGCATAGACTCTGGAAGAACTGCATTTTGTAGGCTTGCCTGGATCTATACTGGTAACAATACTAACCTAGATCTATACTGTTAACAAAACTGTCCTGGAGCTATACTAGTAACAATACTGGCCTTGATCTATACTGGTAACAATACTGGCCTGGATTGGTAACAATACTGGCCTGGATCTATACTGGTAACAATATTGGCCTGGATGGTAACAATACTGGCCTGGATCTACATTGGGAACAATACTGGAGTGGACTTTTACTGGTAACAATACTGGCCTCGATCTATACTGGTAATAACTACCAAGTATTTGAGCCACTAGCATTTAATAAACATGTGTGCATAATGTTAATAAATACCTGGATTATGTGTGTGTAGTTGTAAGGATTATATTACTTATATTGCGTCATTACTAAATGTTTACTACTTTGTTTTTTTTTCTCATGAAATATAGTATGCATCAACATGCACTGAATTAAAAGTAAGTAAATTCAAACCAACCAGTAGAAACTTTTTAAGATAAATAAAAATTACAATCAAGTTTCAGAAGTCAACCAATTATGGAGACATCAGAAAAATCTTTGATAGGAAATGTCTTCTCTGAAAAAAAATCAGTGTATACAATGGGTCAGACTATTTATCAAACTTCAGCTTATGTCAAACCTCTTGGGGAATCAGACATTTGCACCTCAAACAAAAAGTATGAATAGAAATTGAATGGTTTAAAAATTTTAGAAAAAGAGTATACATGTATATTTGGTAAAATAAACAGTAATGAGAATAAGACTTGAATTAATTGTGTCCAGTAGATCTACAGAATGTTGCTGCATTAAACTGTTCAAGAGTAGGTAGGGCAGGAGTACAGATAATTTGATTTATGTGGAATGGTAAACATGGTAAAAATGAACTAACAATAGGGTTAATTTCACTAAATACACTTTCACAATAATAAGTCACATTGTGTCTGGAGGGTGTGTGTGTGTTATTTCCCTTTGAAAAGTAAACTCCATTTACATGCTATGTTAAAGGTCCGTGTTAACTCCCTTTGATAAGTAAACGTCATTTGCATGCACTAGATGGGTTATGTTAACTCCCTTTGATAAGTAAACGCCATTTGCTTGCAGTAGATGGGTTATGTTAAATTAAGTCCCTTTGATAAGTAAACGCCATTTGTAAGCAGGACTATTCAAGAAGTAAACTTGATTCTTATTAACAAATGTGTATTTGTATATCATTTTAATTAGTTTGTGGCAGGTCACTAACTTTATATTTCAAAGAAATGTTGATTGATGACAGATTAATGGATACAGTAAGTACTGTAGCGAATTGAATTCTTACATTCAGAGACAGTCGACTGTGTTTCGTCATACATAACATGCCTAACATGGTTTCAGAATACTAAATAAACTGAGAAAATTTAAAGCTGCATGCCTCCAGATGAGCCCAAATGTATTAAGAAGATCAAAGATGAAAAAAAAATGTTCCAAAGTTATTAGAATACAGTATAGTAGTAAAAAGATTCAACACCAAAACTTTTAATTATCTACATGTTCTGTGTGATAAAAAACTGATTTTGCGGTATTTATCACCATATTTTTACTGTGTGACTTAGAGGGCAATTTTTCATATTTTGTCTTTTTATTCTGGGGTTGTGATGAGGAAGGGTAATTTTCGTGGATTGTAAAAGAAAAACATAATTTATCTGCTGTATGCAATTTGTATATTACTGTCTTTGCTCCCTCCACAATATTTTACTTTTAAATACATTTTCAAATTTTTTATGAAAATTCCATGAATCTGGAGGCATGCAGCTTTAAGTTAAAGTTGTCTTTTTTTCCAATTGAAGAAATGATTGATTATAAAATCATGTTTCAATTTTTAAAGTTTTACCCAAACATACTTGTTATTTGCTGTTAAAAATTATCAGTCAGTAAAAATTACCCTATTTTCTTTTACCTTTATCACATGGACTTTTAAACTAGAAAATTAAATAATTGCTTCTCACATTACTCTTTATTGCACTTTCACTCTGTGTGTTTACTTTTCTTGCTTTTTTAAATAACAGACCTGTTGATGTTTTATACTATGGCTTGCATTCTATAACTGAACAAGTCATCACAGAAACAGTCATCCTAGTCTTATATACATCTTTTAATAATATTGGTATCTTTTTCCCCCTTTTTTATGTCAGAGTAAAATACCTTAACAATTTCCACTAACCCTAAGGATTTTATATCAATATGCAGGATTTTTACATTCTCTCTCTGTCCTATAATTTATGTCCAATCTTATTCAATTTAAGTTAACATAATTATTTGTATAAAACCATTCTGTTTTGTAGTGTCACTTATGTTAATACATCTTTTATAATTCTTCAGTCCTTTACAAAGACACTGTGATGAAACTCTATTGACTTCCCGCCAAGATTTTTCGCATGAGTAGGCCAATCACTGTGCTCTATTTTCATCGGATTTTACAAACGTTTGTGTGTAAGTGAAGTATCCCTTTTTATATTTTCATACTGTCTTGCACTGTTTCACCATACAACACTTTGTTTATAGCACAAGTTTATCCATACATGTGTGCAGTTAATATTAGGCACACATGTTTATGAATTGATTTAGATTTGTACTTGCGTAAATAGTGTTTTTATTGCTGGATTTATACTGTGCAATTAGTGGATATTTTTTTTTAGTTTAACACACTCTTCTTCCACAGTGAGTAATGTTAATATATTTTCTGAAGAATTATATCAAGCTGTCAAGTTTCTTGGGATTAATGTCAGTCTTCATGATTGAGTTCCCTGTGTTAAATACCGGGCCTTTAACAAATATCCATTGCCTCTTAAATCTTGCAACATTCATAAAAATTGAAAATAATTTTGTAAAAAATTAAAAAAGTTTACAAATCGTAGTGTTGATCTGGAAGACTCTAAAGGAGATATAGTGAAATGTTGTATATCTGGAAAAAGGTTAAAGTTAATGCAAAAACATGAATTGTGGGGTAATAAAAAAAACAAAATCGCTAAATACTTTCTCTATTAACAATGCCATATTCCTAGTTATATTGATTTAAATGTCAAACTACTTAACAAATGTAGCATCATATTCTAAAAGTTAAATTGAGCTAATTCTGTAGTAAGAAACTGATATCATTGATAATTTCTATTTTCAATTTTGTCTTTTATTCCTTTTCATACTGTTCAAAAGTTAGATTCAGTTTTTCCTATATATGCATTTATTTTCATTTCTTAAAATTTGTAAGAAAAAAATGATCTATTTTTTTTAATGATTTTTCAAATAGATATAATTTTATCTTCATTTTCTTTCTCCCATCCATTTTAAATATAAACTAAATGCTTACAATTTTAAGTCTGCAAAAAATTGTATCCTTAAAGTGAATGTATTCTGTTAATATTGAATCAATAATATCATCCTTTATTGCATGTATTATATAAAACATCACAATATATTGAAATGTACCATGATATTACTAAAACAGTGGTAAAAACTAACTGTAGTATGTACAAAAGGAGTTTTTATTTAAAAAAAGAACATCATCTTGATTGAATACATCTAATTAAAATATTTGTATTTGTCAAACTAGCTAGTTTTGTCAAAATACAGTCAGAATATTTTCCAGAAACTTTAAAATGTGCAGAGGATAGCCATGTTGCTTTCTGTTTTTATGCACCTGTTTGAAATTTTTAAAAAACTGGAACTAATATAGGATCGGAAATCATCCAGATATCAACTTGTTTTGTCTGGTGCAAATCTTCTGTACTACTTGACACAAAAGATCACCAACATGAATGTGTGAAACGGGTCTCTAGGTCAAAGGTTAAGGTCACTTTTTGGGAAACACAGGAAAAAACCTGTCTGGAGCAAAACTTCTACATGCATTAAGTGATTTTGATAGAACGTGGCCAAATGTTCACCATTGCGAGGTATGAGTGTCACATGTAAAATTCAGGTCACTATGACAAAGGTCAATGTCACTTTTAGAGGTGAAAGGTCAGATGAGAATATGGAAAAGTTTTTTGAACAATTTGGTAGTGATGAACTGAGGGATTAAATCATAAATGTTCCAGATAATGCCAGCACAATCTAGGTCATTATATAGAAGGTCAAGGTCACCTAAGATATTCATTTTTGTGGTGAGCATGGGAATAAAACCGTTGCAATACAATATGTGTCACTTGATTTCTAAGACAGAAATGAGAAATAAATATTAAAACATTATTTATGTAAGCTTTATTGTGAAGAAAGTTTGTAGCTTATTTCAACCATTCTTGAGCCTGCTGCCTGGAACTTAACAGTATTTGGGCCTTATTAGACCTGAGAAAAAATAGTTACTGTTGAGACAGCAGTAGGGCTTGAACCATAGGTCCCTTTGTTGAGAGATAGATTTTTTTGTGACTTTTAATAAAAGGTCATCAAAAATCACTTCATTAGAACACTAGTAGTGGGTACTTGTGGTTTTTGTATACTTTTTGTTCTGTGTTTTACCTTTATAAAAAAGTTAAATAATTTACAGGAGATTAGTGCAATATTTATGTAGCATAACTGTAGAATTTTGTGAAGTAGAATGTCAACAAACACCTCCTAAAAACTTTAAAGGTACTTAATCGACATATTTAGACTAGCTATTGATTTTCGTATGACAACTTTATGTACCTTTGATTCATTCTAGACAACAGGAAGTGCATTTATTTCAAAACATTTTGTTTAAACAAATTTTTGTGGGAAAATAAAGTTTAGCACTTAAATCATAAAATAGATAAGATTGTGGAAGTGGTCGGAGATATAAACTTAGTCAGCGGATTTGATTCAGGCATTAATGTACATGTATATATCCCATATTAATGGGCAATATTGATTTGCGACATTTGGATATTCAGTGACCTTTACTGAGCTTTTGTTGACAAAGTTCTGATGCAGAAGACAAGACGTAATAATAAATATTTTGGATTTCAATCCGGCATATAAACCTTTTAAAGGTTAGTAGTGTTTGTGACAAAAATCAAAATCTGTATTACTTGCAGACCCCAGTCACTCGGGATATGGATGGGTGCATCAATTTGTAAACCCATCCCTTCCAAGAAAGCTGCTTTAATACAAACAGAAAAGATGTTTTTATCCTATAATGATTATCATGTCACTCTACTCAACAGCTATGAAAAGAGGTCCTCCCTGAATATGCACTTTCAAGTAACGCACCTGTTTATTATAGATATATTAAATGTGCATGACTGATACAACATACTAATTAAGATTTAAAACAGTAAAGCATTCATTTCTAATTGTTCTAGAAATGATTGAAATAAAAAAATTAACATTGCAGTTGACAGACAATTTCGTTACAATCATGTAAGGCCTATAACTCTGATCCCCTTTCAAAATTTGATTTTATTTAGTTTTGCATTCTTTTACTTGGGGACCATAAGCCACTTTTCATGCATGGCAGTAAGTGTCTCATTGAAGATATTATGATCAGCGCAGTTTGAACAATCAGCAGATGTTTCTAAATTCATAATTTCACCATGTTTAAATGTTGAATACCGTGCTTGAGCCGGTGCTAGGGGGCGTGGACGGTAACTTGTACTTTGCAATACCGTCCATGAACAGGCTCAATGAAACTGAGCCTGCAACATTTCATAACTCTATGCTAACATGATACATGTAAAAGCATAGTAATTTTACAAAATAACAAACACACTTAAAATAACAAAAATAAACACTCATTTATCAAAAATAATTAATATAAATAATATTACCAACTTGAAGATAAAATAAGACAGATAGTCTTTTTCTTAGCCTGCTTGCGGCAAATGATTCTGCCCATGAGACTAGTGTATTTTTGACTTTTTATGATATTTAGTGGGGTTAGAGTTTGAAAAGAACTTTGTAGAAACAGAACAAGATCACTGAACATACCTTTAAGCTATTTTTTTCCTAAATATGGAAATCATGAGATGTATAAAGGAACAATTTGATGTTTGGATCACTGACACTGAAAAAAAACTTTCAGAAGATTATATAATCAGTCTCCGGTCAATGTTCTCCCGAAAAATATAATACTTGCATTTATGTGATTTCTTTTTTTGCAGTAGAAATATGATAAAGAAACTATCTACACTGTAAATTATCTACTTGGATTTTATAACTTATATTGATAATCTCAGTAATTATCTCTGAACCCTTTTACTACCAGAACTTTTATTGTATAATTACAGACTATTGAGTCTAGGACAATTTTTAAGAATTACAGGAATTTACCATCATAGATAGATGTTTAGTTTTTACTCTATGTATATTAAACCTTTTGTGGTAGAAAATGTATGAAAATATTTTTATCCGCCTAAAAATACAATCAAAAGTACAAAACTACATACATACAAAAGTTAAATAAATTTCATACAGGATACACCCTTGTTTTTGGCAAACAGATGGTTACATTAAATGTATATGAGTGGGAAGAGAATAGTGTACCTTACTTAAGGCTGAAAAATGAATGAAAATCTAACTCATGAAACTGGTAACAGATAGTATTAACCACACTATATATAATATTATATAATAATTATATAATTGTATTATGTATATATATTGTTTTCTATATAAAGTTACTAGAGACAATAATGTATTCAGCTGGATGTTCTCCAGATATGGTTTGATTGTTTGATGTGTGGAAGTAAACAGTTCCTTGTGGAGAATAGGTTTGTGCCGACACAGACCCAACATACACTTAATTGTTTGAGGTAAATTTTCTGGTAAAAATTATTATACTTATATAATATAATCATGTCTTAAACTCACCATTGAAGCTCTAATTAAATACTAAATAGGTGCGCTATATGAACAGGTTTGAGTGTATCAGAATGTGAATTTTTGATAAAAATGGTATCTGCAAAATAAAACACTATGTAATTTTTCTACTAAATACCTTTGGTAATTTTGTCTTCAAATATATTTATAATACTACCAGTATTATAGTTACTTTTCATAAACATTGCAAGCTGGTTTAATTTGTACCCACAAATGGTATAATTTTTACTTGTATTTTGTATGACTTGTAAGTTTGCTAAGTGCTAACTCAGCAGAACAGAAATGACCTATTGTTCTGTCAGCAAAAGTGTAAACTAGTTGCTGGTAATTTAAAGTTGTTGTTGAACTTGACTATTTCACACTCTTGCCTATTAATGTTGAGTGACATTTATACAGATGTAATAAGACAGTACTCATGTTTAAAGCACTGATTTATGGGTAACATTTAAACTAGTTTATAGCATAAATAAGAGAAATTGTGACATAGGCCAGGAAAAACAACTGCTCTGTGTGCAAAAGAAACAGTGTAACTTTTTTAACACAATTTCTTTTTTAGTTTTTATAATTTGTTAAAAATTTAGGCCAGAAAAAGCATGCTGTCTTTTTTCTGGCTCATGCACTTATTTCCTTTTAAATGTTCCACTATTGTAAAAGAGAAGGTATCTGTTGGTATCTGATAGGTAACTATTACTTTTACATCTGATATATGGAGATATTGAAATTACATAATTTGAACAATCTTCAAGCACATGCATTTCTAATTTAATGTTAGATGTAAATGTCAGGATGTGGGTTTTCAGATGATTTCTTGCTTGTAATTTATCTTATATTCATAGTATCAGGTACCAATTTGTTTACAGGATAAATATTTTACAGCTTGGTGTTTTACAAGAATTCTGTAATAAAGTAAAACAATGTTTAGTAAGTGGGTAGATATGTTTCTGACAGTGGTATTTTGTAGAGATAAATGATTGGGAGAGAATATATAATATTTGATTAATAATATTGTACCTATTGTTTGACTTGTGCCCAGTGTGTGGTGGGGGGGGGGAGGGGAGTTAAGGAAAAATTCTTCTGTGGGAAATGGCGGAAGTATTTTTGTGTGTGTGGAATTGTTGTAAGGAATTATCTTCAGTAATAAGAATGAAGGTGTTAGGAATGTGGTTTTGTTAGAATGGAATGTAAATCTGTTATTCTTTTACGACTTTGTTCATCTTATGTTGATAGTATGAACTACTGTAATCTTTATAATAAAAGCACTAGGACATTGAACTCTTCAATAGGTATTCCATATTTCTGGTAAAATGACTTTTAATCAAATTTAGCTGAAAGAGATTTGTCAAATATTACAAAACAAATATTTATTTTTCATTTACTACAGACATAATATAGACTTAATTAACTCTTAGCCGCTAGTGACAGCTTTCCCATGTGACCGGCCACCGAAGATCTAGATCAGCCATCACATCCCTGCTGTCTGAATATGGTCTGCACAGTTCACTGACAGAACTATATTGAAATTTTCAATAAAAAGTATGAATGACTTTATACAGATTGAAAGATGGACAAGTCCCTTTAAAATATTTAGTGGGGGGTAAGGGTTACACAGATCAGGATTTTAAAGTGGTTATATCCTTTTGTTAAAAAAAATAAAGTTCTTTACACATTTTGAATAGTAATTAGGTTGTTATGCCCCCATTTCGAAGAAAAGGGTGTATATTGCTTTGCACTTGTCGGTCCGTCGGTCCGTAGACCAAATGGTTTCCGAGTGATAACTAAAGAACCCTTAGGCCTAGGAACTTCAAACTTGGTATGGTGATTGGTCATGACTAGTAGATGACCCCTATTGATTTTGGGGTCAAGGGGTCAAAGGTCAAGGTCACATTGACCTTGTAAGCAAAAACGGTTTCTGATCAATAACTAAAGAACCTTAAGGCCTAGGAACTTCAAACTTGGTATGGTGATTGGTCATGATCAGTAGATGACCCCTATTGATTTTGGGGTCAAGGGGTCAAAGGTCAAGGTCACATTGACCTTGTAAGCAAAAACGGTTTCCGATCAATAACTAAAGAACCTTAAGGCCTTGGAACTTCAAACTTGGTATGGTGATTGGTCATGACCAGTAGATGACCCCTATTGATTTTGGGGTCAAAGGTCAAGGTCACATTGACCTTGTAAGCAAAAACGGTTTCCGATCAATAACTAAAGAACCTTAAGGCCTAGGAACTTCAAACTTGGTATGGTGATTGGTCATGATCAGTAGATGACCCCTATTGATTTTGGGGTCAAGGGGTCAAAGGTCAAGGTCACATTGACCTTGTAAGCAATAAGGGTTTCCGATCAATAACTAAAGAACTTTAAGGCCTAGGAACTTCAAACTTGGTATGGTGATTGGTCATGATCAGTAGATGACCCCTATTGATTTTGGGGTCAAGGGGTCAAAGGTCAAGGTCACATTGACCTCTTGGGTAAAAACGGTTTCTGATCAATAACAAAAGAACCCTTTGGCCTAGGAACTTTAAACTTGGTATGGTGATTGGTCATGACCAGCAGATGACCCCTATTGATTTTGGGGTTAAGGGGTCAAAGGTCAAGGTCACATTGACCTTGTAGGTAAAAACGATTTCCGATCAATAACGAAAAAAAACCCTTAGGCCCTAGGAACTTCAAACTTGGTTATGGTGATTGGTCATGACCAGCAGATGACCCCTATTGATTTTGGGGTCAAGGGGTCAAAGGTCAAGGTCAAATTGACTTTGTAGGTAAAAACGGTTTTCCGATCAATAACGAAAAGAACCCTTAGGCCTAGGGACTTCAAACTAGATATGGTGATTGGTCATGATCAGTAGATGACCCCTATTGATTTTGGGGTCAAGGGGTCAAAGGTCAAGGTCACATTGACCTCTTAGGTAAAAACGGTTTCCGATCAATAACTAAAGAACCCTTAGGCCTTGGAACTTCAAACTTGGTATGATTATTGGTCATGACCAGTAGATGACCCCTATTGATATTGGGGTTAAGGGGTCAAAAGGGCAAGGTCACTTTGACCTTGTAGGTAAAAATGCTTTCAAATCAATAACTTAAGAACCCTTTGGCCTAGGAACTTCAAAACATGGTATGGTGATTGGTCATGACCAGCAGATGACCTATTGATTTTTGGGGTCAAGGGGTCAAAGGTCTAGGTCACATTGACCTTGTATGTTAAAACGGTTTCCGATCAATTAACTAAAAACGCTTAGGCCTAGGAACTTCAAACTTTGTATGATGATTGGTCGTGACCAGCAGATGACCCCTATTGAGTTTTGGGTCAAGGGGTCAAAGGTTAAGGTCATGACCAGTAGATACTTGATAACCCTTATTAATTGTTTGATCACTGGGTCAGAAGTCATAATAACCTTATCACATGACTAATTGGCTGCTGATAGGGGGCATACATGTTTTACAAACATATCTTGTTCATTTAGTTATTGACTTTTCATTTATTTTGATGTACAGTTTACAACTAACTGATGTAAATACATTACATTCTTTGAATAAGACAAGACTTTTTAAATATGATTGAGCCATTCCCCACCCATAGCATCCCCAATCCCATTCCCCATCCATAGCATCCCCAATCCCACCCAGATTTTGGTTGAAGGGTATAGGTACATCTGCCCTGTATTTAATGTATTTTCTAGTTTGTCCAAAAAAAGTGTTGTTTTATTGTTACAAAAGTCAGCCTAGCTGTAATGTTTGTTGTACACTGTCAGCTTAGCTGTATTGTTTGTTGTACACTGTCAGCCTAGCAGTAATGTTTGTTGTACACAGTCAGCCTAACTGTAATGTTTGTTGTACACAGTCAGCCTAGCTGTAATGTTTGTTGTACACAGTCAGCCTAGCTGTAATGTTTGTTGTACACAGTCAGCCTAGCTGTAATGTTTGTTGTACACTGTCAGCCTAGCTGTAATGTTTGTTGTACACAGTCAGCCTTTATGTTTGTTGTACACTGTCAGCCTAGCTGTAATGTTTGTTGTACACTGTCAGCCTAGCTGTAATGTTTGTTGTACACAGTCAGCCTAGCTGTAATGTTTGTTGTACACAGTCAGCCTAGCTGTAATGTTTGTTGTACACAGTCAGCCTAGCTGTAATGTTTGTTGTACACTGTCAGCCTAGCTGTAATGTTTGTTGTACACAGTCAGCCTAGCTGTAATGTTTGTTGTACACTGTCAGCCTAGCTGTAATGTTTGTTGTACACTGTCAGCCTAGCTGTAATGTTTGTTGTACACTGTCAGCCTAGCTGTAATGTTTGTTGTACACTGTCAGCCTAGCTGTAATGTTTGTTGTACACAGTCAGCCTAGCTGTAATGTTTGTTGTACACTGTCAGCCTAGCTGTAATGTTTGTTGTACACAGTCAGCCTAGCTGTAATGTTTGTTGTACACTGTCAGCCTAGCTGTAATGTTTGTTGTACACTGTCAGCCTAGCTGTAATGTTTGTTGTACACTGTCAGCCTAGCTGTAATGTTTGTTGTACACAGTCAACTCAATGGCCAGTCAGTAGATTAATAAATATGAAAAAAACAACAAAAAACAAATAACTATGGTTTAAACTTAATATAGAATTTTTCCACTAGGTTTGACCTTTTCCTGCTAGAAAGAATTTTCTGTTTTCAAGTATATCAGGTCAGGTCATTACACTATATATTGTGATAATTTCTAGATTCATATTTTAACCCTTTAAGTGCTGGAGCCAGAAGCGTTAAGCCTTTGCCACCAGTATAGAGCCAGGCCAGCCTGCACATCTGTGCAGTCTAACTGTTGGCTGACAAACTTTAAATATTCAAATTGATATCTCTAAAATTGAGAATGGGCAGTCCCAAAAATGGAAGTGGGACAACTCCATTTAAAATATTCAGAATTTTCAGGGTTAATAACCCATAACTCATAATGTGTCCTCAGAATGACTGTGATGTCTTGAAGGAATTGACAGCTTCTTCACACTAATTGCTTAATTCAACATGAGAGCACTAAAAATGGAGAGGAATTTATTGAATTATAATGCTACAACTAAATATGCTTCAAGCAAAAAAAATATAACTATGTTGCTCACAGTGACCATTAGAGTTGTCTTTGGCACAGAAATGATTTAATCTAAAGTAATTCATGTCATGTGTTGAGGAAGAAATGTGTGTCATGTGAAGGTAGACATTATTGTTATGAAGGAAGAAATGTGTGTCATGTGAAGGTAGACATTAGTGCTATGAAGGAAGAAATGTGTCTCATATGAAGGAAGACATTATTGTTATGAAGGAAGAAATGTGTGTCATGTGAAGGTAGACATTAGTGTTATGAAGGAAGAAATGAACATGTTTGCCATTTAAAGGTAGAAATGTATGTCATGTAAAGAAAGAAATGTATGTCATGTGAAGGTAGACATTAATGTTATTAAGGAAGAAATGTATGTCATGTTATAAAGAAAGAAATGTATGTCATGTGAAGGTAGAAATAAATGATATATGAAGGAATAAATGCATGTCATGGGAAGTTAGATGTATATGTCATGTGAAGGTAGAAAGGAAGGAAAAAATGCATGACACTGGAGGTAGAAGTGTATGTCATGCATATGTAGAAATGAATGTCATATGAAGGAAGAAATGATTGTCATGTGAAGGTAGAAATGTATGTCATGTGAAGGTAGAAATGTATGTCATGTGAAGAAAAAACTTATGTCATGTAGAGGTAAGAGTTTATGTCATGTAAAGGAAAAAATGTATGTCATGGGAAGGAAAAAATGCATGCCATGTGAAGGTATAAGTGTATGTCATGCATAGGAAGGTCAAATTGCTTGTCATATGAAGGAAGAAATGAATGTCATGTGAAGGTACAGATGTATGTGTAGTGAAGGAAAAGTGAATTTCATGTGTAGGAAAAGTAAATGTCATGTGAAGATAGAGATGAATGTGTTAGGAATTTTTTATAGCTATTTACTGTTTTTTGTTGTGCACAGCTTGTTGATCTTGTATATTAAAAAATAAAATGATACAAACAACAATATTATAAGGGATACAACTTATAGTGACCCAGGTTTTTATAAACTTTTTGTTTGTTTGTGGGAAGATCAAAAGAAGCTGAAAAGAAAAATATTAAAAGCCTATATATTTTACTTTAATACATAGAATTGGCATTTTTGTTAATTAAGTATTTGTTGAGCACAAATATAGCAATAATAAAGAATAATAAAATTACATCAGTCATCTTAATGTATGAAGCCATGGAGGAAATATTAAAGATAAGTAAGATATTAATACAGTACTTAAATAATAAGTTTGAATCATATAGCCTATGGAAAAAAACAGGTCACTGAATTATATTAATTTGAAAAGAAATGGTTTTATTATTAAAAAATATTTGAAAATTTAAACTCTTGATTTTTTAGGATAGATGATTCACTGTCTGTTGTCCCTCATCTATTTGTTATTCACATTTGTTCCAAAAGAAGGGTAAAAAATTTGACAAATTTTGCTTGAAGCTCTATTAACAAATGATTCTGGTCCGATGTATATCTGGGTAACGGGAGCAGAAAAAATAATATATTTTAAAATTGAAATCTTTAGAAGTCTTCTGCTCATGAAGCAAATGGCCTATAGGAGCTAATAGCTTTTTGACAAGTGGCATCCTTACTATTACACCTCTACTGATTCAAACATGGGGGCAAAATTGGTCTTTACTGAGGTGAGCATTCAGAGCTATAGTGGCTCTCTTGTTCAAATTGTGATAGAATAACATCAGGGTAAAAGAGGTTAAAGTACAAGTAATCATAAGTTAGAATATTTCTTACTGTTTTCTTCTATTTATACTATTTAAAACTACCATGTGTCTCTTTATATCTATTATAATTATTGTACATTTCTAGTAAGTTGATAAACTTGATACAGACAACAACTCAATTAGATAAAATAAAAAGCAGGAAAAATAGTTATGATATGAACTTTTTTAAGGGATTTGCCTTTGTCCGTAGGTTAAAATTTGTGTCCTGCGTTTGAAAAAAACAAATAAAATGTTATTATTGGCCTCATTATAGAAGCTGAGGGATAAATTCCATACTGCCTAATGAATTCCTCTCACAATCTTTTGTCTTATCTGCATTTTTGAATACTTGCCTTAATATCAGCTTTGATACAATATTGTTTGGACCATTCAGTAGGAAGTCTTCGTTTTCAATTAAGGTTTTGGAGGGAAAACTCTTTATTGATTTTCATTTGAGAGTAAGTGTTAGAGAAAATCTGTTCTTGTTAAATATTGATGGTAGTGTAATAGAAACAGATAGTCTGAGAGTGCTGATCTGATTACATACTGAGAAACTGCGCCTTGCTCAAGGGGACATTTAAGATTTTTTGCCAATTTTCCTGAGTTTGTCTGATTATCCTCTTTTTAAAAATGCAGCTGGTTAGGAGCGAACCTATAATCCCAAGTTTTAATTAAAGATTTTAAGATCTGAAAAGACCAAGTTGTGAAGCTATTTTGCAGTTTTGAGTGGGTGAAAAAAATTTTTTTTGCTGACTTTGGCATTAATTAGATTGATTTTGAGAAATGAATTTTCTGGTTTAATTATGTTCATGGTTTTTACGCATCCTTTTTAGCTCAACTAATCAAATTAAAATAGGACTACCTTCACTGATATCCTCTAGTATCAACATTGGTGGGAAGTCTTCAATATATTTATATAAGATATTGTGTGCAGTTTCATTTCTTAGTAACATTATGGGAAAAAATTAAAGAATGTAATTATCACTTAGAAAATGCCTGATTAAGGATTTTCTGTGCCACTTGAGTCTCCACAACCATGTCTTTGCAGTTACTGGTCAAGACCCATAACTCTTGTTTCACTGTGCAAAACTGTCCACTCATTCCTTGATTAGGTATAACAATTTAATTTACAATACTTTATTTTAAAGTGAGTTTTTTTTAAAGCATTATCTATAAACTAACTAATAAGAGCACAATTAAAAAAAAAATATCTGGGTTGTTTTCCCTAGGGATTTACTCTGTATTAATTTATGTTTTACTTTCTTCAGAACTGCCTGTTTGCTACTGAGAAAGTTTTATTAATCAGGAACACATGTAGAGTAAATTTTAAACATGTGAGAGTGGCATTAAAAATGGCCCAGTCTGCAACATGAAAAATATTATCAAATTATGCATAAATCCTTGAATATATTTAAGTCCTGGTTTGAATGATAAGCATACTAATAATAATAATATTATTAAATAAAAATCAAACATTATATTTAATCAAGGTATTTTTGTTTGGAGTGAGTTTGAAATAACACTCATTGCAAGATCAGAAATCATAAAATTGAAAAAAATGTTAACTTAAAGCTTAATTCAATGCTAATGTTTTCATATTACAAATGTAGCAGTTTTCATATCAAGTGGCCTGAACTGAACAGGTGCAGGAACCTACAGGTTGATTTGAGGTGATACATACAATTTGTAGATGAGTTTCATGTGCAGATGTTTGTTCTTTAGTCAAATCCATCTTATACATCTTCAGCCATGAATGTTTTATGTGTATCTTTGTGTTTTGTTTTTGTTCCCTCATGTGGGGGATGTGTTCATTGAATGCCACCCTTATTTGCTGATATTGTTTTTCATATTTGAAGCGTTGTAATTTCGTAAAGGTTGGTGTCTAGTGAAGCTATAACCATTGTAGATTAGACATTGACTTTCCTCTGTGTACTGGTATTCTTCGGCAAATTCCAAAGGTTATGGAGATTTACCGGTAATGGTATATGCCCAAGAAAAAACCCAGGCTGTTATGTCTCAACATACCAACGGAACTGAATTCAATTTGTTATATATATTCTTAATGCTCTCCAGTTATAAAAATAATTATAATTGTAATAAAATCTTAATCTCTGCTGATATTTTGTAAATTAATAGTAAGTGAAAAATTTTCATCCTGCATGGGACTATGTTAATGTGTGACTGGTTAGCACTTCAAGGAGTAGAGTATCGAGTATATTTAGGCTAGATTTCCATGTATCATGTTGTTTTGCATTATGCAGGCATCTGTGGTTATTGCGATTGGATTAGAACCACATTTTAATGGGTGCAATCTATGCTTCAAAACTGGATCTACTTTAAGAATAAATCAGTTGTTTTCATGCTTAGTGTATAGTATTCAATGTATCTCTAGTGAAACATTTATGTTTTATGATTTATTAATGTTTGTTTGTTCTGATTTCATATTTAAAAAAAAATACTTGTTTAGACTTAACAAGATTTACAAGTCAAATCTGGAATCAGAGTGAAATTATATTTATCCAGGAATAGATCAGACATTATCTGTGTTATCTTTTAATAACTGGATTACTTCTGACCATTAGCGACATATTTCACAACTATTTTTATCAATGAAACTTCTTGATCAAATATTTGTTCAGTGGGGATGAAATTTAGAATGCTACAAGGTTTGTCTGATTAATTTACAGTCCACAGTCATGTTCATGTAATCAGATAATTGAATTGTCACAAATGGACAAGGCAGTGGGATGAGGTATATATTTAATGAAACAAAACTTAAAAGTTCGTTATCAGTATGACCTCTTTCAAGGTTTCTTTAGCAAGATTTTCATTTATATAAATGTATACAGAAACCTCCTCCTTAGCAAGATTTGTATAGTATACAAAGAAGATGTTCACAAAGTCTTGACTGTTATTATTAACTGAAGGTTTTTAAGACATGTCCTTGACCTCTGGTGCTGAATGGATTTGACATGTTGACAGTAATGGGGTAAAAATGTGGTGAAAAGCATGTGAGGGGGAAATGATAATTAGGTAAACATTGCTTGACTTCATAGCAGAGTAACTCATAGATTTAAGTAGGTCAATTTTGACATGATTTACATTGGGAGACTCATAAAGTAGACAATAATTGAAAAGTCCCAAAAAATGACTAATTATTTTGTTAAATTAATAGGATTCTATAACTAAATTCAAGACCTACTTGGATGTGTTAATGGATAATAATATCTAGTAAGTGTAATTACAGATACATTGTTTTTCTAATTGTAAGTTACAATTATGCCGACATTAATGTAATGTTCTACTTCAGTTTAATTTTTACCGACCAAATTAATTAGGAAAATTTATTAATTTGAAAAATTGAATATGAAAAGAATTTTCTTTTCATCTGGTTTACTTATTTTAAATTTATTCTCTCTTTTTTTGAGGGGGGGGGGGGGGGGGGGTACATGTATTTTGTTTGATTTTTTTAATTTTTTTTTTTCAAGTCATGATTTTTTACTGCAGTTTTTATGAGTACAAAATACTAAAGTGGTACAAGTTATATTGCAAAAGCAGACACAATAAGTTCATTGAATTGTCAGATAATTAACATTTTTTGGTTAATGGACTTTATGATAAAATTGTATCTAGTAAAGGTTACTCCTGATGTTTATCTAATATATTACCCAATTTCATTCTATGAAAAAAATGTAAAATGTTTGGATGCGTACAGTGATAGTGTCAGGATAAATTATACCTTTTCAAAATTGGTTTTATATTTCGTTTGAAAAATGTCATATCTTATAAAATAGTGAACGTTTTGGCATATGAATGGCAACACTATTAGTAAAAAAGAGTCATTTTTCGAAGTTTTGATAACTTCAATGGTGAATGCATTTCTCAGAAGTGACTGGTCATGGATGCTGGCAATGTCAGTAATAAATGTTGATATTTAAGATGACCAATTAAATGCTGGCTTTTAATGTAGTTATACTTTGTATTGAGATTGATTTATTAATTGCAAATTTATTATTACATATCAACTTCTTATATTTCTTCATTTCTGTATGGAGTTAATTCAAGTATTTCTTGTTTTATACAGAATTTATTTTAGTTTAGTTGTGTAGGAAGCTTAAAGCTTATAGACACTCTCTATTGAGTCAATAATTACCTGACACAGATGTTCATCACAATGCGCAAAAATCATTTTGTATTAGATTAACTCCTATTAATTACACATATAGTAATAATAAATTGAAGATCAGACTGATATGCCATAGTTGTGAATGGATTAAAAAGATCTTTAACAATATTATAACATGTAATTGTTTATTTTTGGTCAACTATAACCTTGTAAAGTTGTTCACTATTGAATCCCAAAGATTTAGTTACCGCATTGTCAAATATCCAACATTTGATATTCTATGCAAAATTCATTAAATTTTTGTTGTTGATTTGAATGAAGTGCATTTTAATATATCAGTGTTTTTAGTAAAATTCACGGATGAAAAGGAACTATGTCATAATTATGATGAAATTTTGAAATTTAGTAAGTTTTTTGTATATAAAAATATAATTAAGATTCAGGAAATTTTACCTTTGAGTGTACATGCATTTTTGTTACATAATAACAGTTTTTGGTGAAGTTTGATGAAGAAACCTTTAATCCGGAAAATTTGAAGTTCAGGACAAGGCCTTTTTGATTAACTTGCAATAAAATAGTGGTAAATTTGTAAATTTATAATACCGGTAATCAAAATACAAAGTACAAAAGAACTGGAATCATCAGTTACTCTTGGCTTAGTGGTTCAGGCGTCCACCTTCGGATCGGGAGGTCGAAGGTTCGAGCCCCACGGGGAGTGTTAATGTCATATGATGCAATTTTGAAATTTATTAAGTTTTTTTTTTACATTATAATATATAAGATTCAGGAAATTTTACTTGTGAGTGTACGTGCATTTTTTCTAGCTCTTGTACATGATAATTACAGTATTTGGTGAAGTCTGATGAACAAACCTTTGTTAATTTTTACTTAATCTTGAAAATTTTAACACGTACAGCCTTCTTGATTGACTTGCAATAAAATAGAGGAAAATTTATAATTATCAAAGTACTTAAAGTACAGCAGGACTGGATATCAGGTACTCTATACTTCTTTCAGTGCAACCTGAATTATGTCTTTAATCTGAGTCTTAAATAACTAAATTGTAGTGATAAAATTGCCGGCCCATGAACAAAATTCTGATGAATTTTAACAATGCCTATGAGATGATGTAACAATATCATTGTAAATTTTCTTTACCAAATGTAAGTGAATTTAGAACAAGACCAACAAAAAATTGGTTAGTTTTGAACAAAATTGCAAAGGTTTATGAAGTTTGGAAAAAGATCTTGATAAATTTTGAACAAGATTTAAATAGATTTTAACATGATTTCACCAAGACCTTGGTGAAAGAACAATTAAGTCTTCACTTTTGCACATTTTGAACAAAATCATTGCAAATTTTGAACAAGAGTGACTTGTAGTTAACCTTGATGGATATTGCAGTATATATCTGTGTTGATTCAGTGCCGTCTTGGTGATTTTCTAATAAGATCTTGATGAATTTAGAAAAAATACTGAAGTGAATTTGAACAAAATCTTGATGATCGAATACAAAAAATATATTTTGAATTTTAAATTGTATCTTTGGACCAAAATCTTTTATAATTTTGAACAAGATCATGGTTAATTTTGAACAAATTCTCAAGAAATGTTTCAGTAAATGTTGAAATACCATGCTAGCTTGTGCCTGAAACAATTACACCATGTATCACTTAGGGTCGTCCCTAGAGACTTGTCATTTAACAATAATTATATCAATGTCACTTTAACTCAACATGATAGATAAAATAATTGTATTACATAGAAAAAAGCATTTCCGTGCATTTTTTATCTTGTTATCTTTTGATAATGTGTTCTTGTTAACTTGAATAAAATGTTTTATGTATGAAATTCATTTGAATATGTTAACAGATTTGTAAACTTAAATAAGATGTTTTTACTCCCATTTATTATAGCTGAAATCTTGGGCACTGAATTAAACTCTAAAATGACATTACATTGAGATATATCTGATCTAATAAATGCAGATATATATTGTCATAGTTAATACATGGCTGTGTTATATATAATTCAGGTGTGAACAAATTACATAATTAATGGAAAATGTGACTCATTTATTTGATAAGCTTCATACATGTATACTAATGTGATGTATGCATTAAAATGTACGATATATGTAAAATACATAAAAGCATAATACAAAAAATGACTTTCTGTGAAGAAATGTATCTCAAAAACTTAACACCCCTTTTAGAGTAACTAACTGTCAGTAAAGAAATGTATCTTATTTAACACCCCTTTTAGAGTTATTGACTGTCTGTAAAGAAATGTATCTTATTTAACGCCGCTTTTAGAGTTATTGACTGCCTGGAAAGAAATGTATCTTATTTAACTACGCCCCTTTTAAAGTTATTGACTGCCTGGAAAGAAATGTATCTTATTTAACACCCCTTTTAGAGTTATTGACTGTCTGTAAAGAAATGTATCTTATTTAACGCCGCTTTTAGAGTTATTGACTGCCTGTAAAGAAATGTATTTTATTTAACACCCCTTTTAGAGTTATTGACTGTCTGTAAAGAAATGTATCTTATTTAACGCCCCTTTTAGAGTTATTGACTGCTAGTGGAAAGAAATGTATCTTATTTAACACCCCTTTTAGAGTTATTGACTGCTAGTGGAAAGAAATGTATCTTATTTAACACCCCTTTTAGAGTTATTGACTGCCTGGAAAGAAATGTATCTTATTTAACGCCCCTTTTAGAGTTATTGACTGCTAGTGGAAAGAAATGTATCTTATTTAACACCCCTTTTAGAGTTATTGACTGTCTAATTTATGAAATGAAAATAGATTTTGATTGTCTTGCAATATTGACATGAGACCCAATAATTTTTTTAATTATTTTTGTCAGTTTCTGTGATTTCTTCCAATTCAAAAATTTACTTTTATGATAGTATTGTAATCAATTACTACAATTTTTAAAACTTTTTATGAAAATTAGCATGAATCTGGAGGACATAATTGCTGCTTTAAAGGTCATGATGTCCTCGTACATCACATGTTGGATCATAAGTACATTCACCATCTAAAATATCCAACACCCATTAAATAAAACCTGGTGATTCAATTAAATTACCAAACATAGTGGTCAATTTACTTTAAAATGAAATACTGAAAAAAAAACGAAAAAAACATATCTTACACTGCATTAAAACTTACATTGTTCAGTTTCAAAGACTAACATTTTAACACTAAGACCAATGGGACATGTAATATACAAAATGCTTCAAAAATATACATATATAACTGTATTATGCCAAAGAAAGGTCAATGAATATTCAAATGTCTCGGGTTAATATTGCCAAACAATATAATGACACAAAATTGTTGCCTTTGGCTAAATGTTTACTGACAGTATTTTAATGTGTGAACCAGACAAGTCGGTTATATTTTGATTGTAACTAAAACTCTTCTTATTTAAATCAAGGTAAACAATGTTGTAATTTGCCCACACCTGAATACACAGCCATGTATTGATAGTGCATATACTTAACCTGATTTTCATTCATAGATAATTATAATTGAAATTAAAGGGGCCAATTTGATAGAATTAAACTCAATACTGGATAGTTACAAAGATTCCCTGGCTGTTTTTGTTTGTTTTTGATTAGGTTTTACGTCACACCGACACAGTATAGGTCATTTGGCGACGTTCCAGCTTTACTGGTGGAGGAAGACCTCAGGTGCCCTTCCGTGCATTACGGGCACCTGAGTATATATAGTTTAAAGTATATCTAAGATACATCAATCACAGATGACAAATATCAATAATAACATTTGTTTATAGCAAATTATAACTTATCTATATTTCACATACTTGTTTTTATGATTTCAGAAAAACATATGTTCTGTGCATACAATTATATATTATTAACACAATATCGATGAACCACTGCAAGTTTTAATTCCATTTATATCAGTTTTGCCCATTACATTACAACAGTTTAGGTTTAAACATGTCTTTTTAACTGCAGAGCACCTGCTTCCATTTTTGATTTGCGTTAATTATCATCATTTCTAAAAAAAAAAATATCAATTAGTCAAAATTATTGATTTTTTTCATATCTGTAATGTACTAGTAATTGATGAACAGAAAACTATCAATAATATGTCAATATCGCTTCTATCGATGACAACTCTACTTTGAAATTGTTTTACATTTGAATGTTTTACTTTAAGCATTGTAGATGCAGTCTAAGCTTAACAAGCTTCTGGTTTGTTTATTTTTCCATATAATGAAAGAATTCACCAGTTACATGGCTACATTTATCATTAGTTACTTCTATTTTTATTCAAAAAAAAAAGTATTGCCCTTGAACTTACATTTAAGATATGTATAAAATGATTCAGCTTCACAGTTGCTAAATATTGTGTATGTAAGATATAATTTTATGTGATGTAATTTTATTTATTTTCTCACCCTTACAGGATAACTGAAGGTTTATATATGACAGCGTAAAGTACCAACTTTAACCCTGGAGAGCCAAAACAAACAAAAAGAAGTGAAAACAAATCTGGTGCAAGATTAACGTTTGGTAAACATTGACAGGAAATACCATCTGATTAAACACCGCATGCTGTGATTGTCATCTAACCGGAGATTAACTTGCAGACAAGCACCTGCTCCTGGAAGACAAGTCCGGGGAAACAATGTCAGAAAAACCGATGCTGAGTAACAATACACGTCCTCCGCAAGTAGCGGGCACACCAGTACAAAAGGTGAGAAAGTCTTTGTTATAATTGTGTGTATTAATTGTTTGTTTTTTTATATAACCTGACCAAATAGCAGAAATACAACAGATATATAATCTGACCATATGGCATAGATATATAACCTGGCCATATAGCAGGAATACAATAGATATATAATCGGACAATATAGCAAAAATACAACAGATCTATATGACCTGACCACATAGCAGAAATACAACAGATATATAACTGGACAATATAGCAGAAATACAACAGATATATGACTTGACTGTATAGCAGAAATACAACAGATATATAACTGGACAATATAGCAAAAATACAACAGATATATAACCAGACAATATATCAGAAATACAACAGATATATAACCTGACCATATAGCAGAAATACAACATATATATAAGACCTGACCATATAGCAGAAATACAACAGATATATAACCAGACAATATATCAGAAATACAACATATATATAAGACCTGACCATATAGCAGAAATACAACAGATATATAACCAGACAATATATCAGAAATACAACATATATATAAGACCTGAACATATAGCAGAAATACAACAGATATATAACCAGACAATATATCAGAAATACAACAGATATACGAGGATTGTTCAAAAAATTCGTGCACTGCCGTTATTGTCTTGAGAGTTATTAATAAAAACAAATGAATTATATATCACTTGAAAGAGAAATCTGTCTCAAATAAGAAAACAAAAGAAAAAGCCGAGTAACCGGCGTGTCGTGTAAAAGACTAAACATTGAGTTACCTTAGTAACGTAATACCGGCGCAAGACAAAAAATTGGGTTAGTTCATTACTGTAATTGTATTGTATGTTGCTTGCAAATATAAAGTGGTATTTGCTTTTTATGTTATAATTTGTTTTACTGTCAATAGAGGAATGATTGATGAAAAGTATTGTGTAGTTTTTATTGTTATGCCCCCGCCATATAATGGCAGGGGCATATAGTGTTACCCTGTTCCGTCATTCCGTCATTCCGTCCTTCCGTCATCATCAGTTTCCGTTCATTATCTTAATAACCCTTGCACATATTGAACTCAAATTTGACATATGGATATGTCATGAGAAAATACAGGTCAAGTTCGAAAATTGGTCATGGTTCGATGATTTTTGGCAGAGTTATGCCCCTTTTACATTGAAAATAATGTGAAATTTTCAGTTTCCGTTCATTATCTCCCAAACGGTTCAAAACATTCAATTCAAAATTGACATATGGATATGTCATGAGAAAATACAGGTCAAGTTCGAAATTGGTCATGGTTCGATGATTTTTGGCAGAGTTATGCCCCTTTTACTTTGAAAATAATATGAAATTTTCAGTTTCTGTTCATTATCTCCCCAACGGTACAACACATTCAACTCAAACTTGACATATTGATATGTCATGAGAAAATACAGGTCAAGTTCAAATTTGGTCATGGTTCGATGATTTTTGGCAGAGTTATGCCCCTTTTACTTTGAAAATAATATGAAATTTTCAGTTTCCATTCATTTACTCCCCAATGGTACAACACATTCAACTCAAACTTGACATATGGATACGTCAAAGGAATGCGCAGGTCAAGTTCAAATTTGGTCATGGTTCAATGATTTTTGGCAGAGTTATGCCCCTTTCACTTTGAAAATAATATGAAATTTTCAGTTTCCGTTCATTATCTCCCCAATCGTACAACACATTTAGCTCAAACTTGACATATCGATACGTCAAAGGAATGCGCAGGTCAAGTTCAAATTTGGTCATGGTTTGATGATTTTTGGCAGAGTTAAGCCCCTTTTACTTTGAAAATAATATGAAATTTTCAGTTTCTGTTTATTATCTCCCCAACAGTATTAAACATTCAACTCAAATTTGACATATTGATATGTCAAAGGAATGCACAGGTCAATTTCAAATTTGGTCATGGTTAAATGATTTTTGGCAGAGTTATGCCCCTTTCACTTTAAAAATAATATGAAATTTTCAGTTTCCGTTTATTATCTCCCCAACAATATTACACATTCAACTCAAATTTGACATATGGATATGTTTTTGGAATGCGCAGACCAAGTTCGAATCTGGTCATGGTTCAATGATTTTTGGCAGAGTAATGCCCCTTTCACTTTGAAAATGATATGAAATTTACAGTTTCTGTTCATTATCAACCCAACAGTGTTACATATTCAACTCAAAATTGACATATGGATATATCAAAGGAATGCGCAGGTCAAGTTGGAATTTGGTCATGGTTCGGTGATTTTTTTGTGAGTTATGTCCCTTTCACTTTGAAAATAATATAGATACATCTTAGGAATAAGCAGTTTAAATTTGAATTTGGTCGTGGTTCAATGATTTTAGACAAACTTATCTTTCCTGAATGTTGGAAAAATTTTGAACTTTCAGTTTCAGCACTCATACTTTTGTGGAAATGTATATAGCCATTATGTTGGCTACACATATGCAATATGCTATTTTTAAAAGGTTAAGACTGAATAATTTCAGTGCCTTGAACATTGTATAAAAATGGTTAAGACTGAATAATTTCAGTGCCTTGAACATTGTATAAAAATGGTTTGTGTTAACATTGAAAAGTTTTAAGGGCTTTGAACTTCGAATGAAAAAAATAATTTGTGCAAATAAATTTGGAACTAAATATTATAAAATTTGAAATTTTGGCTGCATGCGGGGGCATCCGTGGCATGATGACACATTTCTAGTTTTTTATGCAACGTTCATGTAGCATATTCCAACAGTGCAGGAATATATTGGACAACCCTCGTCACATGCGCCGGCATTACGGACGGACGTCTGCCTGACTGGTTGTCATCGTTTACCGACTCTCTTTCTCTTTCACAGAGCGTTTGTGCCATTTTAAAAACAAGCCTTCGTGACACTGAACTTGTCCCGCTTGCCCTTTTAAGTTCTTTGTAGGTATCTGTTGGTGATTTACTAATATTTGCACCAAATTTAATGATCGTCCGTATTTTCAGACGTTTAGCGACTGACATTTTCACGTAATTACAGTATTGATGACCGCACACAAATGTTTGTTTACGACTGTTACAATAGGGCAAATGACACCATATTTTCTAGTGACGTTAGGAATACGTACAGACACTTTTTCCTGAATTTTAACGTTATTATGTAGTGTTTTAAGAATACCGTGATGCATCAAAGTAATGAACTAACCCAATGTTTTTGTCGTGCGCCGGTATTACGTTACCAAGGTAACTGTATGACGATTCGTTTTCAGGACATGCCGGTTACATGTTTTTTTCTTTTGTTTTCTTATTTAAGATATATCTCCCCTTCAAGTGATATATAATTAATGTTTTTCTATCAATAACTCACACGACAATAACTGCAGTGCACGAATTTTTTGGACAACCCTTGTATAACCTGACCATATAGCAGAAATACTACAGATATATAACCTGACCATATAGCAGAAATACAACAGATATATAACCAGTCAATATAGCAGATATATAACCTGACCATTTAGCAGAAATACAACAGATATATAACCGGACAATATAGCAAAAATACAACAGACATATATGACCTGACCATATAGCAAAAATACAACATATATATAACTGGACACTATAGCAGAAATACAACAGATATATGAACTGACTGTATAGCAGAAATACAACAGATATATAACTGGACAATATAGCAGAAATACAACAGATATATGACCTGACCATATAGCAGAAATACAACATATATATAACCTGACCATATAGCAGAAATACAACAGATATATGACCTGACGATATAGCAGAAATACAACAGATTATAACCTGACCCTATAGCAGAAATACAACATATATATATATTACCTGACCATATGGCAGTTATACAACATATATATAACCTGACCAAATAGCAGGAATACAACAGATATATATGACCTGACCCTATAGCAGAAAAACAGATATATAACCAGACAATATAGCAGAAATATAACAGCTATATCAACTGACCAAATAGCAAAACATAATTGATACATAACCTGACCAAATAGCAGAAACATAATAGATATAGATGTTATACATCACTTGCCCTAAATATTTGATTGATACAACCCTATCACAGGCCTCTAGCACCTGAGTATTGTTCTAGGATTGTTTGAAATTTTATCAGAAACTATATCAATAGCAGCTGGTTGTATATATTCACCTGGAGATGTTTGATTTAAAAAAATGATAACAAATTATAATAAAGCATTATTGACCTTCAGCATGCAAGTGGCAACATATGTTACCATGTGACCAGTACAGACAAATATCAGCAGATACATCTTGACTGGTACCTTTTTAACTGTTGTTTCTGTTCAATAATATATACAGATAAAGGTAGCTGACATGTGTTACTTTAGTTGTTTTTCTTTCTCCTTTTCTTTGTTGTTCTGTTAGACATGAAACATTACTTTTTTTTCTAGGAAAACCTTCACTTTTGTGTGACATTAGTTTCAAGTATGAAGTTATTATCTATTTGGTCAGATGAAAACCTCTCACATTAACAACATTTACTGCATTTGGCACAACTGTTTCATTGTTAAATATTTATCAAAAAATGTTGAGGAAACAAGGTAGTTTCTTGTTGTTGTTTTTTTGTTAATACCCTGGTGACTTGGCTTATGAAAGGTCACGAAGTAATCTTGTTATTGTTCTGCTGATAATTATACTTGCCTTGCTTTTGATATAAATGTATATATTTGGTTTTATTGTGTCCATAACAAACAATTAAGGTCAGAAGTTCTCATTTAGTATATAAGTTTATTGATTTCTTTAATAACTGTCAACATAAAGAATTATATTCAGGTGCCCTCATTTAGCAGTATAACTTCATTGTGATTCCTATAATAACTGTCACAATTGATACTTTTCAAATTGACATATAAGAGAAGCCAGTCTCAGATGACCAAAATAAAACATTGTTCTATAATAGGAGGCAAAATTGTAGCAACAGAAATGTGTTGATTTTAATTATTTTGCTTGTTTTTGTTTTGTCTGTTTAAGTCATAGATTATAGAACCAGACAGAGCAAAACTAGTTGTATCCATATTATGATAAATAACAATTTCCTATCAAAGCTGAATTTTACATGTTTGTAACCTTATAGAATTGTAATAATAACTAGTCTGTGAAGTTCAACAGGAGCTAATTAAGTTTCAATAATTTGTCCACATTCTTCAGTGTCCCAGCACCCTCTTCCCTTCCCCACCGAGACAATGTACATACTTTGCATGTATAAGTATTTAAATGAGTTGTAAGTTCAGTTTTATTGTTAATAATCTAAATTGAAATTTTATTATAGCTAGATGGAATGCAAACAGGGCAAGATTTTAATCACCCTGCTGTTCAAATATAGGGCTTAAGAATAACAGAGGCAATTTACATGTAGTAGGTGCCATTTCCACAGCACTGATAATTTGGTTTGGATCCTAGATTGATTGGTGAAAGGCCATTACTGTCTCTCTTATTGAATCAACAGAAAATTTATCCTAGAGAAGCCGGCAATAATGTTTCTGGATATTTGAGTGACAGGTTTATTTCATTGACTGAGTCTTCTATCTCTAGGGAACACATAAAAGAAAAATTTGGTTTCATTTGTATAGGGAGGTTTGATTTTCATCTGTGTCAGTCTGTCAGTTGATGTCATTATCTCATTTTGTTGAATTCCATGGTGATATAATATTTCAAGTTTGGCTGTTTCTTTATTAGTTTCTATTTGTAGGGAAATTGTAAGTCTTAATTCTTAGCTTTACTATTTAGGTAGCCTCTGAGGCCAAGTGGTTAAGTATGCTGACTTTAAACAGCTTGACCCTCATGGCTGTGGGTTTGAACCCCAACAGGGGCCTTAGATGAAAAATATGTCATGTGAAGAAGTTGTCTAGTAAGCTTACAGAAGGTTGTTTGGTTCTACTTACGTGCCCACTTGTGTCTAAAATAATGTACTAGGGAGGTCATCTGTGGTCTTCCTCCACCACTCACTGTAAAGCTGGAAAGTTGCTGTATGACCTTAATAATGTCAATTTTGAGGGGTCAAGGCCGTTTATGGTCAGGTTATATATATGTTGTACTTCAAACAACTTGCCTCTCACTGCTACTGGATAGAATCACGACAGGGACTTTGAATTAGGACATTTTAGGACGCTATCCAGCAAACTTTATTTGAAGTGCTTACTGTGCTGAAACCAAAATTGTATTGCAAGTTCAAGTTCAAGTTAATGCCACCCAAGCATAATCAATTGATTGCCATTTGGCACATTAGGGCCATGTGATCAGGTTTTTAATTATAAATATACTGACCAACTTCCCAAGCTTAATTATACCCCTACAAGTTAAGGGAGCCATATAGGAGTCAGCTCAGGTAGGGAATGCTAAATTTAGAACCACTGAGGTCAGGGTCAAGGTCACTGTTACAAAAAGCGAAAAATGATTTCCACACAATAACTTGAGTCAGGAATGAGATATTGTAATCAGACTTAAGTATATAGCTTGTGTGGAGACCTCGCTTGGGATCTCTTTTGGACCACTTTGGGTCAAGGTCAATGTCACTGTTACTAAAAATAATAAAAATGGTTTCTTGATATGAATACTGATATCTCTCTATTTTTTTCTTTATTACAAAGATAATGGTGAACAGAATTATACTCTTTTAACAAGATTAGTTGTAATAATTTAATTATTGGTAGACCGAATAAACATGAAATATGTTCAAATTTTACTTCAGAGTTTAAACTTTAGTTCATTTTCAAATTGACACACTTTTTACATTTTTGAAACAGAAGCTTAAGAAATTGGTTAACCTGTCATATATTTGAAATACTTGTTCTGACCTAAATATTTGAAAGAATTTGAATTTGGATTAAGATAAATGTTCCTTGTAGATAGATGAGGCCAGTAGACATATAATTTCTCAAACTTTCTATGGTACATTAAAGATGGAGTATTTTGCTTCTTATCAAATTTGCATTTGAGAAAAATAGCAGATATATATTGTGCATGCCGGATTTAAAATCATATTTCTCACCACTATTTATCAAGTTGACATAAATACTGGTTTGAAATCCCAGAAGTAGACATTGAACTAAGTTTTACTTATTAATCATTTATTGAAAATCTTCTACTATGCAATTTGATGCAGATCTAGCCTATATTAAACAAAAACATATTCTCCTAGAAAAGACAGGTTTCTGTAATTTACAGAATATTAAATCAATCTAGGACATATCATTTTGTCTAAGGTTTACGACTTTCACTTAGCTGAAATCAGGCCTTAGGGAAATCTGCTTTCTTTCAGAGTGGATTATAAAATGGATGCATTTGACAGTCTGCTAATGTGTTGAATGCTGGATACTGCTTCTCCAGGGTCTATTCTACTTTTTTTGTGATCTTCACTAAAATAAAACTAAACTTGAACCATTTATAAATACTTAAACAATTTTTAGCTCTAATTTATTCGAATTTTCTTTCAATTTTATTACAATTGCACCCTTTTGACATCTCCAGTGTCCATGTTTCCATTAATGCAGATTTAAAAGAAACTGTCAGTGAAAAGTGACCTCCAGACCAAATGAAATGCCTTTATTACATGCTTTTCGGTGGTTTATAGAAATATATCAGTGATATAAAACTGGTAATTTCACTGTTTTAAACAGTGAAATTATCAATCTGATAATTTCACTGTTTTGAATTTAAGCCCCTTACGTTTTTTCAGTGAAAATTTACCAGCATGCACAGTACTGGGAACCAGCTTAATGACGTGACATCGTAAATAACGTCACGTTGTATTATTATTTGGCGTGCTTTTCATTCAGTATTATGTTAAATGTCTTTTTAAAATGTTTCTTTACATATAATAAAAAGAAAATTTGTTTAGATCGAAATATATTTCACCTTGTGAACACCAAAAGTTCATATTTCACTTGTGGCTGCACCACTTGTGAAATATACCTTTTGGTGCTCACTCAGTGAAATATACTCTGATCTTACACTGAACTAGACAAATATCCTTTATTTAACATTAAAAAATAAATCTTGGCAAATACTTTAATGCTTCATTTTTAGTGTCAATGTTTCTTCATATGCACATTTATTTAACTATAATGTGAAATATACATTGATGGTAAACTTTGATTAAATGAAGACTTTAGAGAACATAAAAAGGAACCATCTTACTATCTGTCATTTTCTTGCCAAAATTGGCTTTTTTTTTGTCAAGTGAAGAAGTTTTGTTGTTCTCAAGCAACACAGCAAAATACTTGTAAGCCAATGGTTTTATTATTTCTTTTGCCAAAATTTGTTAGCAGCCACTTTATGTCTAAAGTGTTTAGTGTCAGTCAAGTATCTTAAATCTTTGGTTTGTTTTCTGTTCCTTATGCTATACCTTTCATATTCTTTCTTTTTCTGCGAAACAATTCAACATTTTTGTGCTGATTTTTCAGGAACTTACTTTTGGTGCTAATTCCTTCAACAATTTTTTTTTCTGCTAAAACATTTTTCCACAGCTTTCTTTTTCCATTAAACCTTTCTCCAATTTACTTTTTAAACAAAGAGTTAGGTTCACTAACCATGGATTTTTGCCTAAGATGGGTCCATTTTTGGTGCTTAGTGAACCTTGCTCTCCCTTTCGTGGGCTTAGCGCAAAACGGTTGTAACTCACTTTTTTCCACAAAATAACATTTTTAACATTTTCAATGTGTTTTGTGGTTATGCATATCCTCAGTAAGTATTTTAAATGGATTCTGAAAATTAACAAGTTAAATCAATATTTGTCAAAAGGTTGTATCTCAAATTGCTCTTAATTTTCAGCGCAAAAGGGTTGTATCTCAAGTTACAACCTTTTTGCGCTGAAAATTCTGATAGTGCAATGGAAGTAAATTAGCATTCTGTTTGTCTTAGTGGAATCATCACATGAAAAGGAGGATTTAAAGACAGTAGAAAAGATTTTTTGTTTTAATATATCTAATAAACCTTAAATATTGGTAAAAAATCCAACTAAATTGTGATTTTATATTATCTTCATGAAATTCTTAAATGTATATTACACTATAGTTTAATCTCATAAATTAATTCCAATAAATGAAAATATCCACTGCCACAATCAGCAATTGTTTGATATTAAGTAAATGAAATAACTTTCAAATATATATTGAAGGACAAATGTCCATATTCCCCCCCCCACCACCTCAAAAACACAAACAGTTTATAAAATAACAAGGCGGACAGATTTAGCCCCTTATGGGTCGAAAATTAGCGCCACACTTATTTTTACAGGGCAGACAAACGTTTCCATATTTTGAAAAATAATGCAAGTACATGTAGATTTAATTCAGAGTATCTTCAGTTTATGCTCATAGTAGCAAAACTTAAATTGTTGCAGGCACAAAGTCTGTTCATGGAAGGTATGTCAAGGCCACCTAGCTCAGACCCATAATGCTTCAGAAATGCTTTTATTTTTATTTCTCAAAAGCTTCTAAATTTTAGTGTTCTTATCAAGAAAGTTACTCATGGCAAATTACCTGAACAATCTTTTTCATCTTTTGCAATTTTGAAAGAAGTACAGTTACAGTGAATTAGTATTCTTTGTGGAAGTCAATACTGCCAGTGCTTTGATTACATTTTGCTACTTTTATGACAAATTATATTACATTGATCACCATTTTCTTGTTGTACAAGCATCTTACATTCTCAAAAACCATATTATTAATTTATTATTGTGAATGGCTTAGAAAACTACCATAGTATATCATAAAGGTATAATTAAAGATAAAAGAACGGAAGGGGATATGGGACCAAATTGAAGGGAGGGAGGTGGGGGTGTAATCTCCAACTATACAGACTAAAGACACACTTTAAAATACAATGAGGAAAAACTGAGAAGGGAATGGACAAAGTGGCAGGAACCAAGACCATTGTTAAACCATTGAGGCAAATGACATACTTAAAAAGGAACAATAGAATGACACTGCCTTGAAACATGGAAATAGCAAAAACATAGCTTAAGAGTTTATAATATGAAGTCTTTTAAAAGCTTCTATCCACATACAATGTAGAATTTACCTAAAAGAAGTCCATATTAAACTCTATATCACAAATTCTGGGTAAGACCAAATTTGAAGAGGACCATGTTTAAATATTATAAACATCCAGTTTTAATTCCGTAATTAGTTTGTTATGACAATCTATGAAGTCTGTAACCCTTGACATGTTGGAACAGAAAATGATAAGTTCTTGCCACAAGTATAGATCCAGGCCAGCCTGATCACCTGTGCACTCAGTTCAGGTTCTGCACTGTAGACAGCTCAATTTTAGTTCCTGTATATTGATTGATTGATTTGATTGACTTTTCCAAATACAAAGCAGGGCAAATCCATTACAGACATTCAGCAGTTTATTTTTATAAACAAATTGTTCACTAACAGACAGACAGGGGACTATGTTTTTTTTCCAACAATATTGACCATGCACTCTTCATTTGACCCCCTAGCCAGTAAATTCCGTAAACTTTTGATCTACTTAATCTTAATGAATGTTTATAATACTGCATGTTTGTAACGTCGCTTTTCATTGGATAATCGTGACGTTTATATAGTTTTATATACACGGCTCGCAGCTGTCGATTCATAAAAACATCTTACTTTTTTCTCTAAAAAATAATGCTTGCTGTATTATAAATTCGTTATAAAGATTGTTGACAGGTAGTAATATTATGGCGGTATATAAACGGCTGTTTGCAATATAACCCCGCCTACAAATAGCGGTTTATATAGGGCCATATAACCTGACAACAATCTTTATAACTAATAATATAACGAGTTGTTAAATGGTCTTAATTAAGAATCCCTCTTAGCGCAAGCAGTAATTAAGACATTGCTTCAAGATATTATAGACATTATAAAATCGTAGGTTCAAATCCTGGTTCAGCCACTTTATTTCTTTTAATTTTAAAATTGCCCTTCTCTCCTTCTGTAAATTAAACTTGTGCAAATCATTTTTTTTTGTGTATTCTATCTGTGTACTTTTATATTAACTACATCATTCTGTAGTGTGTATGCGCTATAAACCATATACGTTTGCATAATGTCACCAAGAAACCATTGAAAAATATGCGTTCTAGAGAAAAACTTACGATTGTCCAACGTCCGTATGTCAGAGTACTTACGAAAACAAGTCATCTTGATAAAACAAAAGGAAACACCACACTACTTAAAAGTAAGGCCCCCACGATTACACGTTTAAACGGATTCGTTTCGATTTTCATTCATAAACGTTTACGATATTGTTTACCGTTTAATCAAAATGACTGTATTGTCTTACAAAATTTCTTTATCATTGCCTGTAATCATGGATTCTAGTGGTTTATTCCAAAGTAAACAAATGGAAAATGGTTGTTTACAACCCTCCACACAGAATTATGGGGTTACAATGCAAAAAATGTGTGCTGACTCAATTGTGATGAGCCCTGCACATTCTTTATTTGTACATGTATTAAAAATAGAAAGAAAGACATCATTTGGCGACTCAAAAACATGGTGTGTATAGTACATAGAGGTACCACCGTTTAAACGGTATCGTTTCGGTTCTTAGCAATCGTGTAAACGTTTACAAAAAATTGTAAACGTGGGAGCCTTACTTAAAAGTTCTCCTAAAAGTAGATATATTAAAACAATTTCAAATTAATTCAATTCTTGCTATAATAAAAAAAAACAAAAACACAAAAAGTGTGACTTCATAACGCAGTGTTGGTTAGGAATCAAACCAGAGACCTTCAGATCAGTAGCCCGGCATCTATACAAATATACCTCACCTTACTGACATGTGAAGATAACAAATAATTATCAATATATTCGTTTGATACAAGTGTTTATTCAATGACCTTTATGAAAGTTAATGAAGATGATACAAGGACAATACTGTTGGACAATATAACCAACCAAAATATGCCCAGAAGTAAAAGAAAATTTTTTTGGGGATATAGAATGTACAACTTCTGCAAGTTTAATGAGAACTGGTCAGTGGGCTGATGTAATTTAAAGGTATTCTAAGATTTTATGAACTTCCTAGAATGACAAAGTACATGTAATTGATATTATAACTGAAATTGAAAGGTATAACAAGTAGAAATTGATTTATCAGCACCCATCAATTTTAAGCTGTGGTCTCACTTACTACCGGCAGAGCCCAGGACCAACCCGGTAAGTTACCAGTATGATCCGGGACAACTGGGGTGAAATTATTGTTGCAGTCACACTAACCCCGGCAGCACTATGGTATTCCCAACTAACCAACCAGGATGCGCTCCGGACCATCCAGGCAGAGCCCAGGTGAAGCTACGGTTAATACAGGTGCTTCCCCGGTCGATCCAGGCAGACCCCTGGTAGATTGAAAATTAAACGCACGAAAAGATTAACATTGAAACATAATTTTTATTTAATATAATATCTATTGTTCCAGAACAGTAATTCATGATGATTTTCTGAAAAATCCTTATGCCATACTGGATAGAAGGGAAATTGCAAGGGTTTTAAAACAAACAAGTGCAATCATCGCAAATTGTTGTGATTCTTTTGAAATGAACCGGGCTTTGCCGGAGCTCTACCTGGATCAACCGTAGCTCCATCGTCATCCTCCAGGGCTCTGCCGGCATCCTCTGGGACTCTGCCGACATTTACCGGTACTCTGCCAGCATTCACCGGGGCTCTACTGGCTATATCATACCCCAGATCATCCCCGGTTTGTGCCGGAAGTCTCAGCTACGGTGCTTCCCCTGTGTAACCCTGGTTATTCCCGGCAGAGCTAAGGATGAAGCCTGCAAAGCTTTACTTCCCGGATCATCCAGGACCACCCTGGTGATATTAAATATTTTATTCCATCCAGGGTCGAATGCCGGATGTTCCCAGATCATCCCAGATGTTGTCGGCAGTGTAACGGATGTACCCCGGTTGTTCCCGGTTACTAAGAGCCCCGAATCACCCCGGACGTCTACCAGGGCTCTGCAGTGATGTCAGTGAGACTGTAGCTTTAAGTCAAGACACATTATGAGGACCTTGTATTCACAGTTGTTATGGTGTCTCTGTCATATTTCCAAACAAATATTTTTCAAATATTACAGCTTAAACTCTTAACCTGCAAATGGTGTCACACATTCTATCATGCAACCAGTAAAGATCAGAGCCAGCATAATTATCCTTTAAAACATTTTGAAATCTAAAAGATTTTGAATTATTTCGCTAAAATTGAAGTCCGTAATTTAACAAGAGCCATGTCAACATGGCCATCCCCCGCCGAATGTGTTTGCTCATTGGAAGAATGTATATGTAGTAGAGCAGAATAATTCCATTTTAAGAGGTCTTTTGGTAATGAAAATTGATGGCTATAGTGATTACAGATTTGAAACCTATGTGAATACTGATGGCTGAAAATAACAAAGGGCAATAACTGAAAAATAATGCAGGGTAGGTAATCATTCTTGTGTGCTGCATCCCTCCTCAGTAAAATCTATTCACCTATGAAGTTTCAAGTTGATACCTCAAATACTTTTTGAGAAAAAAATTGAATTGAAAAATTAAGTATGAAAAATAACAAAGGGCAATAACTCAATTATAAAAGGTACAGTTATCATTCTTGTGCAGTGCACACCTCCTGAGTGAGATCTAAGCACCTATGAAGTTTCAAGTTGATACCTCAAATACTTTTTGAGATAAGCTCTGGACAAAATAGCATGAAAAAAACAACAAAGGGCAATAACTCAAAAATTGTATAGGGAAGAGTTATCATTCTTGTGCACAACATTCCTCCTCAATAAGATCTATCCTTCTATGACATTTCATGTTGATATCTCAAACACTTTTTGAGTTATGCTCCACTCAGGTAAAAATTAGGTATGAAAAATAACAAAGGGCAATAACTCAAAAATTATGAAAGTAAGAGTTATCATTCTTGTGCACTGCACACCTCCTGAGTGAGATCTATGCACCTATGAAGTTTCATGTTAATATCTCATAGGCTTTTGGAGTTATGCTCTGGACAAAAATCAATTTTGAAAAATAACAAAGGGCAATAACTCAAAAATCATGCAAGGTAGAGTTATCATTCTTGTGCACTGCACTCCTCCTCAATGAGGTCTATCCACCTATGAAGTTTCAAGTTGATAACTCAAATACTTTTAGAGATATGCTCCGGACAAAAATTTCGGACGGACGGACGGACGGATGGAAGGTCGGACGGACGGACGGACGGAGACTATTTCTATATCCTCCGCCGAAAATTTTAGGATAATAATATCAATTGGGGTATTAAGGATTAAATGCCCAGCAGCTGCAAGGGTGGCTAACCTTACTTTTTATTTTGAAATACATGTACATGTGCCTAAGATAGCATTTATACCATTCTATAGAATAGCATATAAATTTATAATTACCATAAAAAATAATTTTAGCTTATCCCATAGCATATTTTTAAATAAAGTGGTATAGGCTATATTATTCTCTATTGAGGACATCCATTCTCTTCAAACTTTTACTGATTATTCTTACTTTCATTATTTTTTATCATTCTAAACATGACTTGCACATATTATAATCTTATTTTATAATGGCTACATGTATTTTATGTGATTTAGAAGTAATGTTTTATTTTATCCAATTATTACATCCTATAAATAAGATGTGAGTTTGAGATACTTCCGTTTTGCACAAAGAAAATAATTAAAATTGCTCAAAATTTGTGCGGAAAACAGTTGTAACTTGAGATACTACCCTTTTGCACAAAAAAATATGTAACAAATTATCAAAATTTTATTTGCAAAACGGTTGTAACTTGAACTTATTCAAATATCTTTTTTCAAAAATAATTTGCTTCTTTTGTCTTATTTTGTTTCTAATTCCTTAACTAAAATGTATATATTTTCCTAAAATGAAACATTTTTATTCATTAACAAAAGTTTTAAAAAGTTTTTTCATGCTCCTGTAAAATTTGCTTAAATTGAGTTACAACCGTTTTGCGCTAAGCCCGCGCTTTTTCTGCTAAATCTTTCAACAACAAGTTAACCAATTCTGTTTTTATTTATTTTCAGGTGAAGTCATGGTGTCGGGAAAACTTGCTGCTCATATTGACAATAGCTGGTGTGGTGTTTGGTGTCATACTTGGTTTTATAATACGTATAGCGGAACCATCACCTAATGCTATAATGATAATATCATTTCCCGGGGAGATCTTGATGAGGGCTCTCAAAATGTTGATCTTACCTCTCATTGTTTCCAGTCTTATCGTAGGTATGAACACAATATACATTATTTATGTCATTTATATATATGTTATTTTATGTTATAATATTTTGTTTGATCTTTTTGAAATGTAAAGTAAATATATCAGTGAATATATCACTTTTAACCTTTGACCTTATGAGCATAATATTATTGTGAAAAATGGCCAATTTCATTGAAAAGCCTCCTTTTACAAGTTCAAACTGCTATGAAACTATGAAAAATGCTTCAATACTGATGAAACTTGGCACAAATGTTGACTGGACCATAGCCTCTGTAACAGCATGCTCAAACTTAAATTTCCTGTTACTATGGCAATAGGGGGACGTCTCAAAATTGCGAAAAATCACTATTTTGCATTGATTTTTTCCATCAAAACTGATTTCAAAGTGCTGCAACTTCTCAATGGATTGAGATGGAGTAAAATGCTTTTCAGGGTTGGTTACACATTTCCTTACCATCCACCTGAGGCCATTTTTAGCCTGTCACATGTCCAAAATTTTCTTGGCAGTGAGGGGAGCTGCCTGCCCCCTTCAAACCCCCCGAAACAGAAGGGGGCACATACCCCTTCTGGCAACCCCCTGATGTACCTTATTGATGGATGCGGCGCTGAGAAAGTAATCACTTTTTTAAACAACATTTCCCAAGTGAAAAACAGTGAATGGGGCTTAAATAGGGTAATTTTTCACTATTTGAGGCCTCAAAAAGGGAGAGGGGGGTCGAAAAGCTGTCAAAACATGTCTATATGAGGTAAAGGGTTAAAGGAGCTCCACTGAGGTCAAAATGCATAAAAACCCTAGAATTTAAAATTCTTGAATAGATTTAGTAATGCTTTTCAAATGGAAAAATCTGCTAAGATCAAAAAAGAAATACTCAATTTTTTGCAAAATGTTTAGCCCTGTTTGAGTGAAAAGCATTGCAATGATTTTCATTTTTTGGTCATTTTGCACAATAATTTTCTTTTTGAAAGTAGAGTTAGGGAATGATCTGAAAATTTGCACTCAGGTTATTAGTCCAAACCTTCATCAGATGGTTTACAAGTCTCAAAAAAAATATTCCCAGTTTCTTCATGTTATAAAAAACCTCAGTAGAGTTGCTTCTCACAGCTGTATGATACCAGGTACAAAGTTTCTTGTTGTTGCTCTATATTGAAAATTATAGTTAAAGCTATGGTCATTATTGGTCAGACAATCTGACAATAGGCCAGCATAGAACTTAAGTCCCAACCACCTGTATTTTCCTTTGCAATCAGGATTTGAAGACATTTTCTCTTTTTGGCAATACCATCAAGCAGACGTAAGTGATGTGAATTTTATCTGTAGGACAACTAGTTCACAATGTTATCAATATGATTAAGTGGAACTAAATTCTCTGATGTTAAGCATGAACTTCACAGATTTAAGTTCAGTGTGCCTGAAGATGTCACTCATTGTTTGGCTGAGGAAAGTATTGTAGCAACTGTTATACTTTGATTGGGTTTAAAGTTTGCAACAATTCCTTTTAACTGTTTAAATTAATTAGAGAATTGCTTGCTTCTAAATATCAAAAAATAATTTTGAAAATTTTTGTCATAGATAAATATATAGAGGATATTCAAGTTTTTTCTATAAATACATGATTTATTTTCATCGAGTGGTATGAAAATAAATATTTCATGAGTGGCGGTAGCCACGAGTGAAATATGGTAATTTTCATGCCACAAGATGAAAATACATCATGTATTTATGGAAAAAACTTGAATTTTCTGTTTATTATATACATTTTTCTCATTTTTGACATTAAAATTTGAAAGACTTTCCCTTAGATTTAGTGTACTGGCAGAATTTAAAAGAAAGTAGTCCGGCAAGACACCAGTGAAAATACGGAAAATATGTTTCACTGCAGTGAAAAATAAATTTTTTCAGTGATAATACGGAAACTGAAAATACACATTTTATTTCGTCAATATTTCTCAATATTTCATTTATAAGTATATAATAAACAATGTAACGTAAATGACAAAATAATATAGATTATTTTAACTGTAGTGCAGGTAAAAGGGTATAGTTGTCACAAAAAAAACACAATAATTATCATAATTAATTCATACATGACATTCTTGTTTAATGATGTCTTTAGTTACTTTCTTGTTTCCAATTTTTTGTCTGTCATCTGTACTTAAATAATTGGATATTTGCCAGATTTTGACTTTTACTTACAACTTTAACTTGAATACATTTGTTATGAAATTCAATAAATTTGTTTTTGCATTAATTATACTTTTTAACTTTTGAAGAGAATTGTTTTGGGTTTTCTTTTCTTTTTTCTTGTATATGATATGATTTTTCTTAAAATTCTTTGGCAACATTTTGAGTCGGTAATAAATTCAGGATTTAAGGATTATAATTATTGGAAATGAGAGCTGAACCAACTTTGCACTTGGGCATATATATCATTGCCCTGCCTTTTCAGGGCTCTTGTTTTCATTTTGGTTAGGTAATTTGTACATTAAATTGTTTTAGATTTTTAATGTGATTTATAGAGTCCAGTTTTATCAAAATTTCCATTATACCCCCACCACATAATGTGTAGGGGGTGAACTTGAATCATTTGTCAAGCCCTTCAGTCAGTTTGTTCATCCATCTGTTGGTCAGTCAGTCCTGCTCCACTGTATAAATCTTTAACCCCATGTAGGATTTTCTTGAAATTTTGCTCAATTTATTTCACCATGTGCTGAGTCAAGGTCAAGATCAAACTTTGAGGTCAAATACAGTTTTGTGTTTGATATCTAGTTTTCTTCCAACTTGGTTTCAATATTCATCTCAACAAGATAATGTGCAGAACCAATTCCTTAGTATGCCAGCTCAAGGTCAAGATCAGTTTAGTGAAGGTCTAACTTCCTGTTTGCTTTACAAATCCTATATCTCTTTAAGGGTTTTTTTTAAAAACTTGGCTCAGTTGTTCTCCTCAACAATGGAATGTGCAGAATCCATGCTGTGCTGGCTCAAGGTCACAATTTAAGGTCAAATGGTCAGATGATAATTTGTTAGCTCTATAAACCTCTTGAACTTGGTTCAAATGTTTATCTCAAAAAAGTGATGTGCAGAACCTCTGCTGCTGCTGTGCCAGCTTGAGTTCAAGGTCACCTTTGAAGGTCAAATGTTAGACAATTTATTGCCCACTTTACAAATCTTATACCCTTGAAGGAATTTCTTCAAACTTGGCTCTATTTAGGTCACCTGGTGTTCTCAACAACATGAAATGCAGAACTCATGTTGCTATGCTGGCTTAAGATCAAGGTCCTCCTCTTAGGTAAAAATTTAGTCAGTTTTTGTTGGCACTGAAAATTGTTTGTTTGTATTCTTGTTGAAGGACTTTTCTATACCCTGTGAGGCCCAGACTCAATTACGTGGAGCCCCATATGGTGGGATGGTTAGGGGGTTTTGACCGATTGTCCGCTTAAGTGAAATATTCACCATTGAAATAAATGGACCTACACAAGTGTACATAAAATCCTTTATGATAGAGATGATGGGGGTATTTATAACTTGTGTGGTAGCTTAAGTTTGTAATAATTCTGAAAAACTAGTCAAAAGTAACTTGATATATAATTACAATATTGTTTAAATCGCAGCTTTTTTAACATAAATTGATCAAGAAATTTTTTATTTTGAAATTACTAATATATGAAAATCTAGATATTTCCCCCATCCAGTTTGTTTTATCAATAATTTGCTGTCAATCTGTTCATTTAGAATATGTTGTTTATTTCTTTATTATTATTTTAAGCTGTTTACAGTAACAGATGGCAGTCTGTGCAGATTATTTTGATAAAATAGACATGTTAATAATAAGTCATAATTTCATGGAAGGTTCATTTGAACTGCTGTTTTAGTAATATAGTGTTATAATTTCATGAGAGTTGGCTCCAGAGTTTTAATTGACTGAATGATATTTGAATGCCTATAGGTGATGTAAAAGATGCCTTAAAGCTGCATGCCTCCAGATGAGGAAAAATATTTCGATAAAATCAAACCTGAGAAAAATGTACTAAGATTTTACAAAAAGTATAAAGATTCAAAATTTTTTGTAATACATGTAATTTACATGTTATCGCGATTAATGACCGATTTTTCAGTATTTATGACTATATTTCTACTGCGTTACCAATACAGTAAGGGCTATTTTTGCATATTAATTATGGTAATTAACATGGGTTGTATGTATGTGCCATTGATAATGTGTAAATTGCATTCTTTTGGTAACTTCACAATATTATACTGTTATATACAGTCAAACTTGTATTAAGCGACCGTGCAAGGGAAACACCCAAAACGGTCGCTTAATGAAACGGTCTCTTAAGACAAAGCATGATATAAAAGTCAAAATTTATACATGACATCTTTCTAATGCGGTGGGAATGTTTTTTAACTTCATTTTTAGCTCGACTTTTTTTTTTTCTTAAAAAAAAGTAGAGGTATTGTTATAGTCAGGTCGGCGTTGCCGTTGCCGTTGCCGTCTCCGTTGCCGTTGCCGTTGCCGTCCGAAAACTTTGTACCTGGATCATAACTTTTTTATTTCTTGGTGTATTGTCTTCATACTTGGCCACAACAACCCTTGGGACAAGACCTTTCAGTAGACCACACTAACCTTGACCTTCATCCATAAATGACTTGACCTTCAAGGTTAAAAGTCCAATTTTTGCTTGTTCATTGCTGTTATTGGCTGTTACTTTGTTATTTTTTGAATGGATTGTCTTCAAAACTTGAACATAATAATCTTCAAGGATATCCCTTAAAAATAAACCAGTCAGACCTTGACATTCACTCATCAATGACCTTGACTTTGAAGGTCAAATTATTGAAATTTTTTGGCTATTATTGGCTGTAACTTTGTTATTTTTGAATGGATTGTCTTCAAACTTGAACATAATAATCTTCAAAGATAACTGTTAAAATATACTGAAAGACCTTGACCTTCACTCATTAATGACATTGCCTTTGAAGGTCAAATTATTGAAATTTTCATTGTTTTGGCAGTAACTGACTGTAACTTTGCTATTTTTGAAGGGATAAACTTCATATTATAACAGAACATTCTTAAGGACCAGACCTTGTTGTTTATCAAACCCAAATTTGCTTGGGCTCTTTAATGACCTGACCTTGAAGGTTATATTACTGAATTTTCTCAGATTGTGCATTTATCGGTGTGTGTGTATGTATAGTATATGTATTATATATAAATATATATAAATGTGTGTGTGTATATATATATACATATATGCAGGTATATATATATATATATATAAATATATATATATGCATGTATATATATACATATATAGATATATATATATATATTAAATATATATATCAAATATATATATATATATATATATATATATATATATATATATATATATATATATACATATATATACATGTATATAATTGCGTCATGTTTTTCTATTTTTAGAAATTGCGTCATTTTTTCTATTTTTAGAAATTGCGTCATTGTAGCTATTTTTAGAATTTTGCGTCATTTTTTTTCTATTTTTAGAAATTGCGTCATTGTTGCTATTTTTAGAAATTGCGTCATTTTTTCTATTTTTAGAAATTTCGTCATTTTTGTTCTATTTTTAGAAATTGCGTCATTGTTTCTATTTTTTTAGAAATTGCGTCATTTTTTTCTATTTTTAGAAATTGCATCATTTTTTTCTATTTTTAGAAATTGCGTCATGTTTTTCTATTTTAGAAATTGTGTCATGTTTTTCTATTTTTAGAAATTGCGTCATTGTTGTTGCTATTTTTAGAATTTGCGTCATTTTTTCCTATTTTTTAGAAATTGCGTCATTTTTTTCTATTTTTAGAAATTGTGTCATTGTTGCTATTTTTAGAAATTTGCGTCATTTTTGTTCTATTTTTAGAAATTGCGTCATTTTTTCTATTTTTAGAAATTGCGTCATTGTTGCTATTTTTAGTAATTGCGTCATTTTTTTCTATTTTTAGAAATTGCGTCATTATGCCCCCATTTTGAAAAAAAGGGGGTATATTGCTTTGCACTTGTCGGTCCGTCGGTCCGTCGGTCCGTCGGTCCGTCGGTCCGTAGACCAAATGGTTTCCGAGTGATAACTAAAGAACCCTTAGGCCTAGGAACTTCAAACTTGGGGTATGGTGATTGGTCATGACCAGTAGATGACCCCTATTGATTTTGGGGTCAAGGGGTCAAAGTCAAGGTCACATTGACCTTGAAAGCAAAAACGGTTTCCGATCAATAACTAAAGAACCTTAAGGCCTAGGAACTTCAAACTTGGTATGGTGATTGGTCATGACCAGTAGATGACCCCTATTGATTTTGGGGTCAAGGGGTCAAATGTCAAGGTCACATTGACCTTGAAAGCAACAAAAACGGTTTCCGATCAATAACTAAAGAACCTTAAGGCCTAGGAACTTCAAACTTGGTATGGTGATTGGTCATGACCAAGTAGATGACCCCTATTGATTTTGGGGTCAAGGGGTCAAATGTCAAGGTCACATTGACCTTGAAAGCAAAACCGGTTTCCGATCAATAACTAAAGAACCTTAAGGCCTAGGAACTTCAAACTTGGTATGGTGATTGGTCATGACCAGTAGATGACCCCTATTGATTTTGGGGTCAAGGGGTCAAAGGTCAAGGTCACATTGACCTTGAAAGCAAAAAACGGTTTCCGATCAATAACTAAAGAACCTTAAGGCCTAGGAAACTTCAAACTTGTATGGTGATTGGTCATGACCAGTAGATACCCCTATTGATTTTGGAGTCAAGGGGTCAAAGGTCAAGGTCAACATTGACCTTGAAAGCAAAAAAAAACGGTTTCCGATCAATAACTAAAGAACCTTAAGGCCTAGGAACTTCAAACTTGGTATGGTGATTGGTCATGACCAGTAGATGACCCCTATTGATTTTTGGGTCAAGGGGTCCAAAGGTCAAGGTCACATTGACCTTAAAAGCAAAAACGGTTTCCGATCAATAACTAAAGAACCTTAAGGCCTAGGAACTTCAAAACTTGGTATGGTGATTGGTCGATGATCAGTAGATGACCCCTATTGATTTTGGGGTCAAGGGGTTAAAAGTCAAGGTCACATTGACCTTTGTTGGTAAAAAACGGTTTCCGATCAATACCTAAAGAACATTAAGGCTTAGGAAACATTAAACTTGGTATGGTGATTGGTCATGATCAGTTAAATGACCCCTATTGATTTTTGGGTCAAGGGGTCAAAGGTCAAGGTAACATTGACCTTGTACATAAAAACGGTTTCCAATCAATAACTAAAGAACCTTAAGGCCTAGGAACTTCAAAACTTGGTATGGTGATTGGTCATGATCAGTAGATGACCCGTAAATAGATTTTGGGGTCAAGGGGTCAAAAAGGTCAAGGTCACATTGACCTTTTAATTATGCCCCCATTTCGAAGAAAAGGGGGTATATTGCCTTTGCAACGTTGTCGGTCCGTCGGTCCTGTCGGTCCGTCGGTCCGTCGGTCCGTAGACCAAATGGTTTCCGAGTGATAACTAAAGAAACCCTTAGGCCTAGGAACTTCAAACTTGGTATGGTGATTGGTCATGACCAGTAGATGACCCCTATTGATTTTGGGGTCAAGGGGTCAAAGGTCAAGGGTCACATTGACCTTGTAAGCAAAAACGGTTTCCCAATCAATAATAAAGAACCTTAAGGCCTAGGAAATTCAAACTTGGTATGGTGATTGGTCATGATCAGTAGATGACCCCTATTGATTTTTGGGGTCAAGGGGTCAAAGGTCAAGGTCACATTTGACCTTGTAAGCAAAAACGGTTTTTCCGATCAAAATAACTAAAGAACCTTAAGGCCTAGAACTTCAAACTTGGTAAATGGTGATTGGTCATGATCAGTAGATGACCCCTATTGATTTTGGGGTCAAGGGGTCAAAGGTCAAAGGTCACATTGACCTTGTAAGCAAAAACGGTTTCCGATCAATAACTAAAGAACTTTAAGGCCTAGGAACTTCAAAAACTTGGTATGGTGATTTGGTCATGATCAGTAGATGACCCCTATTGATTTTGGGGTCAAGGGGTCAAAGGTCAAGGTCACATTGACCTCTTGGGTAAAAACGGTTTCTGACCAATAACAAAAGAAACCCTTAGGCCTAGGGAACTTCAAACTTGGTATGGTGATTGGTTATGACCAGCAGATGACCCCTATTGATTTTGGGGTTAAGGGTCAAAGGTCAAGGTCAACATTGACCTTGTAGGTAAAAAAACGGTTTCTGATCAATAACGAAAGAACCCTTTTAGGCCCCCTAGGAACTTCAAAACTTGATATGGTGATTGGTTCATGATCAGTAGATGACCCCTAATGATTTTGGGGTCAAAGGGGTCAAAGGTGAAGGTCACATTGACCTCTTAGGTTTTAAAAAACGTTTTCCGATCAATAACTAAAAGAACCCTTAGGCCTAGGAACTTCAAACTTGGTATGGTGATTGGTCATGACCAGCAGATGACCCCTATTGATATTGGGGTTAAGGGGTCAAAGGGCAAGGTTACATTGACCTTGTAGGTAAAAAATGCTTTAACAATCAATACCTTAAGAACCCTTAGGCTTAGGAACTTCAAACTTGGTATGGTGATTGGTCATGACCAGCAGATGACATATTGATTTGGGGTCAAGGGGGTCAAAGGTCAAGGTCACCATTGACCTTGTAAACGGTAAAAAACGGTTTCCGATTCAATTAAACAAAAACGCTTAGGCCTAGGAAACTTCAAACTTTGTATGATGATTGGTCCCCGTGAAAAAAACCAGCAGGATGACCCCTATTTGAGTTTTTGGGTCAAGGGGTCAAAGGTCCAAGGTCCACATTGACCTTTGTAAGTAAAAACGGTTTTTCTGATCAAAAAAACTTAAGGAAACGCTTTAGGCCTAGGAACTTCAAACTTGGTATGGGTGTTTGTCATGACCAGCAGATTTTACCCCTTATTGGGAATTTTGGATTTCAAAGGGGTCAAAGGTCAAGGTCACATTTGAACAATTGTAAGTAAAAAACGGGTTTCCTGAATCAAATAACTAAAAGGAACGCTTCGGCCCCTAGGAACTTCAAAACCTTGGCATTGGTGATTGGGTCAATGACCAGTAAAATGAACCCCTATTGAATTTTGGGGGTCAAGGTCAAGGTCACATTTGACCTTGTATGTTTAAAACGGTTTCCGATCAATAACTAAAGAACCCTAGGCCCTAGGAACTTCAAAAACTTGGTATGGTGATTGGTCATGACCAGCAGATGACCTATTGATTTTGGGTCAAAGGTCAAGGTCACATTGACCTTGTAGGTAAAAACGGTTTCCGATCAATTAACTAAAAACGCTTAGGCCTAGGAACTTCAAACTTTGTAATGATGATTGGTCGTGACCAGCAGATGACCCCCCTATTGAGTTTTGGGTCAAGGGTCAAAGGTTAAGGTCAATGACCAGTAGATACTTGATAACCCTTATTAATTGTTTTGATCACTGGGGGTCAGAAGTCATGCATAATAACCTTATCACATGACTAATTGGCTGCAGATAGGGGGCATACATGTTTTAACAAACATATCTTGTTAAAAACAGTTTCTGATCAAATAACAAAAGAACCCTTAGGCCTAGGAACTTCAAACTTGGTAAATGGTGATTGGTCATGACCAGTAGATTGACCCCTATTGAATTTTTGGGGTCAAGGGGTCAAAATGTCAAGGTCACATTGAACCTTGAAAGCAAAACCGGTTTCCGATCAATAACTAAAGAACCTTAAGGCCTAGGAACTTTCAAAACTTGGTATGGTGATTGGTCATGACCAGTAGATGACCCCTATTGATTTTGGGGTCAAGGGGTCAAAGGTCAAGGTCCACATTGACCTTGAAAGCAAAAACGGTTTCCGATCAATAACTAAAGAACCTTAAGGCCTAGGGAACTTCAAACTTGGTATGGTGATTGGTCATGACCAGTAGATGACCCTATTGATTTTGGAGTCAAGGGGTCAAAGGTCAAGGTCACATTGACCTTGAAAGCAAAAAACGGTTTTCCGATCAATAACTAAAGAACCTTAAGGCCTAGGAACTTCAAAACTTGGTAATGGTGATTGGTCATGACCAGTAGATGACCCCTATTGATTTTGGGGTCAAGGGTCAAAGGTCAAGGTCACATTGACCTTAAAAGCAAAAACGGTTTCCGATCAATAACTAAAGAACCTTAAGGCCTAGGAACTTCAAACTTGGTATGGTGATTGGTCATGATCAGTAGATGACCCCTATTGATTTTGGGGTCAAGGGTTAAAAGTCAAAGGTCACATTGACCTTGTTGGTAAAAAACGGTTTCCCGATCAATACCTAAAGAACATTAAGGCTTAGGAACATTAAACTTGGTATGGTGATTGGTCATGAATCAGTAAATGAACCCCTATTGATTTTGGGTCAAGTGGTCAAAGGTCAAGGTCACATTGACCTTGTACATAAAAACGGTTTCCGATCAAATAACTAAAGAACCTTAAGGCTCTAGGAACTTCAAACTTGGTATGGTGATTGGTCATGATCAGTAGATGACCCATATAGATTTTGGGGTCAAGGGGTCAAAGGTCAAGGTCACATTGACCTTTTAATTAAAAAAGTTTCTGATCAATAACAAAAGAACCCTTAGGCCTAGGAACTTCAAACTTGGGTAATGGTGATTGGTTATGACCAATCAGATGACCCCTATTGATTTTGGCATTAAGGGGTCAAAGGTCAAGGTCACATTGACCTTGTAGGTAAAAACGGTTTCCGATCAATAATGAAAGAACCCTTAGGCCTAGGGACTTCAAAACTTGAGATGGTGATTGGTCATGATCAGTAGATGACCCCCTATTGATTTTGGGGTCTAGGGGTCAAAGGTCAAGGTCACATTGACCTTGTAGGTAAAAATGCTTTCGGATCAATAACTTAAGAACCCTTATGCCTAGGAACTTCAAACTTGGTATGGGTGATTGGTCATGACCAGCAGATGACCTATTGATTTTTAGTGAAGGGGGTTAAAGGTCAAGGTCACATTGACCTTTTAAGTAAAAACGGTTTCTGATCAATAACTCAAGAAGGCTAAGGCCTAGGAAACTTCAAACTTGGTATGGTGATTTGTCATGACCAGCAGATTACTCCTATTGATTTTTGGGAATCAAGGGGTCAAAGGTCAAGGTCACAATGACCTTGTAAGTAAAAAACGGGTTTCTGATCAATAACTCAAAGAACGCTTAGGCCTAGGAACTTCAAACTTGGTATGGTGATTTGTCATGACCAGCAGATTACTCCTATTGATTTTGGGATCAAGGGGTCAAAGGTCAAGGTCACAATGACCTTGTAAGTAAAAAAAGGTTTCTGATCAATAACAAAAGACCCTTAGGCCTTCAAACTTGGCATGGTGATTGGTCATGACCAGCAGATGACCCCTATTGATTTTGGGGTCAAAGGTCAAGGTCACATTGACCTTGTATGTTAAAACGGTTTCCGATCAATAATAAGAGAACCCTTAGGCCTAAGAACTTCAAACTTGGCATGGTGATTGGTCATGACCAGCAGATGACCCCTATTGATTTTGGGGTCAAGGGGTCAAAGGTCAAGGTCACATTGACCTTGTAGGTAAAAACGGTTTCTGATCAATTTACTAAAAACGCCTAGGCCTAGGAACTTCAAACTTTGTATGATGATTGGTCGTGACCAGCAGATGACCCCTATTGAGTTTTGGGTCAAGGGGTCAAAGGTCAAGGTCATGACCAGTAGATACTTTATAACCCTTATTAATTGTTTGATCACTGGGTCAGACGTCATGCATAATAACCTTATCACATGACTAATTGGCTGCTGATAGGGGGCATACATGTTTTACAAACATATCTTGTTTTTTTCTATTTTTAGAAATTGCGTCATTGTTGCTATTTTTAGTAATTGCGTCATTTTTTTCTATTTTTAGAAATTGCGTCATTGTTGCTATTTTTAGAAATTGCGTCATTTTTTTTCTATTTTTAGAAATTGCGTCATTGTTTCTATTTTTAGAAATTGCGTCATTTTTTTCTATTTTTAGAAATTGCGTCATTTTTTCTATTTTTAGAAATTGCGTCATTGTTGCTATTTTTAGAAATTGCGTCATTGTTGCTATTTTTAGAAATTGCGTACTGTTGCTATTTTTAGAAATATGCTTAATGTTTCTATTCATATATATACAAAATATATAAACAAAACTAATGTGACAAGACAGACCAACTAAATTTATAAAAAGGAAACATCAATATATGTTCAAACCTTTCTATGTTTGCATTTAGAAAAAGTAAAAAGTCGAGCGTTGCCCCCGCCCGGCGGTGGCTCTTGTTATATAAATGTTGAATAATTAGTACGCTCCGATAATCTAAATGGATGCTTATGTAAAAAAACTTTTTGATATTTATTTACAAAACAGTTTTGATCCATTACGTACATGTTTGACATTTTTTCCAGAATTTTTTTACTTCTCCGTTGTTTTGTCCTTTACTCCAACACGAAAACCCCATTAGTGAAGATACTTTCTGTTGTGCATTTTTTCGTTTGAAATAAACAAACTACATCTAATTGTTACGATTAATTTAATTACTGATCAAGTTCAAGGTCAATTCAATGCAGTATAATGTCAACAAGCGAAGCGTATACACCATCTCAGTAGGGGCGGAGGGTTGCATTGTTTATTCGATATTATTGGATAATACACGTCACGCATATACATGTACTTAACTTCATTTGCATACGCTAAAACGGTTTGGGAAATAGAGTTTTTCACACGTTTATTTGTTGTGTTTGATTTTTGACACTTGTCACTTTACGAGGCAGCGTTCTCTAAAAACACACAATTACTTGACAGGTAAAAGTGGTCGTTTAATGAAAAGATTTTGATCTCAATTAGGTGACTAATTAGCGGCCGCTGGTGGCGTTGAGGAAAAGTCGCTTAATACATTAAAGATATAGAGAGAAAATGATCAGGGGGGAATTTAAAGTGGTCGTTTAAGACAAAAGTCGCTTAATACACGTGGTCGCATGGGCAAGTTAGACTGTACATTTTCAAATTTTTATGAAAATTAGCATGAATCTGGAGGCCTGCTGCTTTATAAGCTTAGATAAGATCTACTTTAACAAGTTGTCTCTTTCTAATTTGTAAACATTTTTCATCCTAATGCATCATAATCTTCATCTTGACTGTGAACCATCTTTTATACTTGAATTAGCTGTAGCTAAAACATCGCCAATCTTCATCTGTTTTAACTTGTGTCTGTCATTTATATATTTTCTACCATTCTGTTGTCTTTGTTGCTCTAATCTAACCCCACTCTGACATACACTGACCTCATATCCCACATTATTTCCCTCATCATGTCCCTGATCATGTCTCTCATCATGTCCCTCATCATCTCCATCATTTCCCTCATAAACTCCCTTATCATGTCTCTCATCATATCCCTCATCATCACCTTCATCTTTTCCCTCCTAAGCTCCCTCATCATGTCTCTCATCATCTCCCTCATTATCTCCCTCATCATCTCCATCATCATATCCCTCATCATCTCCCTCATAATCTCCCTCATCATGTCTCTTATCATGTCCCTCATCATCTCCCTCATCATATCCCTCTACATCTTTCTCATCATCACCTTCATCATCTCCCTCATCATCTTTATCATCATCACCTTCATCATCTCCCTCATCATATTCCTCATAATCTCCCTCATCATGTCTCTCATCTTCTCCATCTTTTCCCTCATCATATCGCTCATCATTTCCCTCATCATCTCCCTCATCATGTCCCTAATCATCTCCCTCATCATATCCCTCATCATTTTTCTCATCATCACCTTCATCATCTCCCTCATCATATCCTTCATCATCTCCCTCATTATCTCTTCATCATCTCCCTCATCACCTCCCTTTTAATCTTTCTCATCATCTCCTTCGTCATCTCCCTCATCATTTCCCTCATCATTTCCTTCATCATCTCCCTTATCATTTCCCTCATCATCTCCCTCATCATTTTTCTCATCAGCACCTTCATCATCTCCCTCATCATATCCTTCATCATCTCCCTCATTATCTCTTCATCATCTCCCTCATCACCTCCCTTTTAATCTTTCTCATCATCTCCTTCGTCATCTCCCTCATCATTTCCCTCATCATTTCCTTCATCATCTCCCTTATCATTTCCCTCATCATCTCCCCTCATCATTTCCTTCATCATCTCCCTTATCATTTCCCTCATCATCTCCCTCATCATCTCCCTTTGCCACCTATCCCCTCATCTTCTATAAACTGTATTGGCGCTTTTCAAGTGAGCGTTTCTAAAGCTTGGTACATTTCCGCAAATGTTTTTTTTATTAGCAAAAAATTGATTTATTATGGATAACTTTTACCTACACTTATATAATACACAATTTCTTTTGAAAAAGAAAAAACAGTCTTGCTGTTTGAAAGTATTCATTATTTACAGATTAAATAAAAGCATATAATACATGTTATTTACAGTTTGCAAAATTTGAATAAATGTAACTTTACTTGTTAAAAAGGAAGGTGTCATTGTGTATAGCAAATAATACCTACATGTTTATGGAATAAGTGTTTTTGTAAAAGTTAAAATTATTTCCTTCAAACAATAATTTGTATTCAGATAGTAATGTTAATATTAATCACAAAATTATTAAACTCAATGTTATGATTTAAAATGCAAATAATATTATTTGCAATAAATAAGGCATCTAAATGCATTTTAATTTTTCTGATATCAGAGAATTACATCATAATGGTATCTTATATCTCACATATAGATTATAGTAATATACATCTGCAAATTTGACCACAGCAAATTAATATTCGAGAAATACAATTGGTTGCCTTGATTGTGTGATATTTTGTATCGGTGAAAGTTTCAAGGAATACAGTAAACTTAACTAATGCCTTATATTGTGGAACAATCATAGATAGATTGCCTTATATTCTGTCATTTTCCACCTTGATATATCTTTCCTCGTATTCCTTTATTTTCCACCTTCATATATCTTTCCTCATATTCCCTTATTTTCCACCTTCATATATCTTTCCTCATATTCACTTACCTCATTTTCCATCTTCATATATCTTGCCTCATATTCCCTCATCTCCCACCTTCATATATCTTGTCTTATATTCCCTCATCTTCCACCTCATATATCTTGCCTCATATTCCCTCATCTCCCACCTTCATATATCTTGCCTCATATTCCCTCATCTCCCACCTTCATATATCTTGCCTCATATTCCCTCATCTCCCACCTTCATATATCTTGCCTCATATTCCCTCATCTCCCACCTTCATATATCTTTCCTCATATTCCCTTATTGTCCACCTTCATATATCTTGCCTCACATCCCACCTTCATATATCTTGCCTCATATTCCCTCATCTCCCACCTTCATATATCTTGCCTCATATTCCCTCATCTCCCACCTTCATATATCTTGCCTCATGTTCCCTCATATCTCACCTTCATATATCTTGCCTCATATTCCCTCATCTCCCACCTTCATATATCTTGCCTCACATTCCCTCATCTCCACCTTCATATATCTTTCCTCATATTCCCTTATTGTCCACCTTGATATATCTTTCCTCGTATTCCTTTATTTTCCACCTTCATATATCTTGCCTCATATTCCCTCATCTCCCACCTTCATATATTTTGTCTTATATTCCCTCATCTTCCACCTTCATATATCTTGCCTCATATTCCCTCAACTCCCACCTTCATATATTTTGTCTTATATTCCCTCATCTTCCACCTTCATATATCTTGCCTCATATTCCCTCATCTCCCACCTTCATATATCTTGCCTTGTATTCCCTCATATCTCACCTTCATATATCTTGCCTCACATTCCCTCATCTCTCACCTTCATATATCTTGCCTCATATTCCCTCATCTCCCACCTTCATATATCTTGCCTCACATTCCCTCATATCTCACCTTCATATATCTTGCCTCACATTCCCTCATCTCTCACCTTCATATATCTTTGCCTCACATTCCCTCATATCTCACCTTCATATATCTTGCCTCACATTCCCTCATCTTCATATATCTTGCCTCACATTCCCTCATCTCTCACCTTCATATATCTTGCCTCATATTCCCTCATCTCCCACCTTCATATATCTTGCCTCACATTCCCTCATCTCTCACCTTCATATATCTTGCCTCACATTCCCTCATCTCTCACCTTCATATATCTTGCCTCACATTCCCTCATATCTCACCTTCATATATCTTGCCTTGTATTCCCTCATATCTCACCTTATTATATCTTTCCTTATATTCTCTCATCTCCCGTCTTTCATTTATCTTGCCTCATATTCCCTCATCTCCAACCTTATTATATCTTTCCTTATATATCGTTTCTTCATAAATCTTGTTCTTTGTATTGCTTCATCATTATCTTCAACATGTACTGAATTTCATATGAAAAAGGTTTATATAAATATTTCATTATGTGTAAAAGCAACCTACAAATTGATTATTTTGGCTTTTCTCCATTATGATACTTAAAAAACATCAAACTCAACAAAAATAAACAATGAATAATATATTTGGTAGACATTATTTGCAGTCATTGCACACTTCAAGTCAATATTTCCATTGACAAAATTATTTACTTGGCCTTAACAAATTACATTTTGTACTAAAGTTTATAGAAAAGTTTGGAATGGGACATCATGATTGGATTTTATTGATCTAAAAGTAAATGATAACCAGTTATAAAATGCTTTATAAAATAAATATGAAGTTTAAAGAATATGTTTTTTATTCATATTTAATAATTCCTGCTGATCAGAAGTGATGACATAGGTACAAAAAAAGATCATGATCGTTTGAAAGCTGACATATCATAACATAACAGAATATGGTTTTAATTGTAAAATATGTAAAATATCTTAAGTCTCCTGTAATTCTACTTAAAGAATGGCTATGTACAATGTAATGTTTATCTTTTATTTTGAAATATATGTAATTGTACACAGATGATACTAAAATAAATAAATAAATATAAAATATCAAATGTCAGTTCATTATTGAGTGGCAAATACTTATGTGTATTTTCAATAAAACCTCTGTCCCTTTCATCAAAACTACAAAAAAGACAGTATTTATACAACAATGATCACCTTCCTGCCCTGTTTTGTCATGTATTAACCTGTAAATACATAATTTTCTATTGTTATGTTACTGTGAGAAAGTTTTAAAGTTTAAGTTTGACATTGTTAAAGTTGTCTTAGTTGAAAAACCAAACCTTCTAATCACTATAGTTACCTATCAACATTTTTAAGATACAGGGTATTCAACAGGATCATTATAGCAGAATGAATGCAGCAATCTTATTATCGTTAGATTTAACTCTTCCTCACATAAGCTGAGCACGGAATGGGGATTACATGGACATGGAAGCTCCAAGCTGTTTAGATCATTGGCTGTCCATTGTTTAGTTTATAATCTAGTTTATTTTCCCCAATTAAATTGTAGAAAATAGGCATTTCTTGTATTTATTTGCAGGGGTTTAACCTGCTGCATTTTAACTACGGCATCTGATCAAGAGCCAGACCAGCCTGTATCACTGTTCTATACTGTTGACAACAAAAATTTTGTATTTTGTTTTTGAAATCTCTTATTACTTTAAATGTCCCAACTTAAAAGCAGGACAATTTAAGCAACACTGTGGTGCAAATGGTTTTGGTGCACTGAACAAGGTCAGGTCACCAAAGTTAAAAGTAGAAAAGCTTTAAGCAACATCCCCTCCTAAACCATTGGGTAGATTTTTATGAAACTTTACAGGAATGATTGTTTTAAGGGCTAGTAGATGTTCTATTGAAATAACAAGTTTTATTTATGTTTCATATTTTAATCTCTTCAAAAAACATTTAAAAGAAAATTAAATGAGTTCTTCTGCGTAGTAATTCTAGGCCATGATATTGTGGATATGATTCAGACAAATCACATTTTGTCTTGGAAACTGGAACCTACAATGTTTAAACAGTACCAACAGTAGCAAATAATTATTAGTTCATCTTTACAGACCATGGTAAAAACATATAGGCATAAATCCATGGTAAAACATATGGGCATAAACCCATGGTAAAACTTATGGGCATAAATCCATGGTAAAAACATATTGCCATAAATTCATGGTACAAACATATGGGCATAAATCCATGGTAAAAACATATGGGCATAAATCCATGGTATATTGCCATAAATCCATGGTATAAACATATGGGCATAAATCCATGGTAAAACATATAGGCATAAATCCATGGTAAAACATATAGGCATAAATCCATGGTAAAAACTTATGGGCATAAATCCATGGTAAAACTTATGGGCATAAATCCATGGTAAAAACTTATGGGCATAAATCTATGGTAAAACTTATGGGCATAAATCTATGGTAAAACTTATGGGCATAAATCCATGGTAAAACTTATGGGCATAAATCCATGGTAAAAACTTATGGGCATAAATCTATGGTAAAACTTATGGGCATAAATCCATGGTAAAAACTTATGGGCATAAATCCATGGTAAAAACATATGGGCATAAATCCATGGTAAAACTTATGGGCATAAATCCATGGTAAAAACTTATGGGCATAAATCTATGGTAAAACTTATGGGCATAAATCTATGGTAAAACTTATGGCTACCAACACATATCAATATTTCAAAAATAAATAATAACACAGTATTTTTGCAAAACGGGATATAAATTGTATTTAATAGGGGGAAAACAACTGCATGATTTTAAAGACTTTATCAGAACTTAGAGGCCTGTAAATGGCCCTTGCTATATAGAAAAGGAAAACACTCTAAAAAAAATCTAAATTTTCAATATGTCCTTTATTTTTATTTTATCCCTTACATCAATAAACAAAGTTGCACCTAATTAGAGAAATTAACCTTATGTAAAAGTGTTTTAACAGCTTGTCAGAGAAGAACAGTGGCCGTCACATATTGTATCAACTGTTATAATGTTCAGATTCAATGTTGGATTTCTTGTGATGATTTTTTGTCACACTTCAGTTATATACAGGATATGCATTATTTTCTATGATAGACTTCCTTTAGATAACAGAATAAAGTTTTCTGAAGCAAATTGTTATTATGTAATAAAATTGATATAATGTCTACAGTTAATATTATTCATGACAGAAAATTGTTGTAATTTTGTTAGCTCAATTTGTTATAAAATTGTCTGTTTTCCCAAGGGAATGAAAGGGATGATAGTATATGGTTTATTCATGAATTTTAATTATATATTAAAACAAAGTTACATTTAATCATGATATGGAAAATTTCACTCATAATATGTTGTAGTGACATGTATTTTACTGCAGTTTTATCTCATTTACATTTTACATTTTACTGCAGTGACATGTATTTTACATGTATTTTACTGCAGTTACATGTATTTTACTGATGTTAATGTTTATACTGTTGTTATGTATTTTACTGCAGTTACATGTATTTTAAGGCAGTTTCATATATCTTATTGTAGTTTCATATATTTTACTGTATTTGTGAGTTTAAGAGTCCCAGGCCTAGGGATGAAGTGACATTTTAGTGTAGGGAAGTTTGTCTTTTACCATTAAATTTTATTCAGACAAATTTTATAAATTATCTATAAAAAGAAGCTGAAAGTTATTATAATTGGTATTGTATAAAGAAATTTTCGTGCCAGTTTGTTGTAATTATAGAGAACGCTTTCTCAATTATGAATAATTAAGCTTTATTCTGTTGTTATGCATCATAAAAGAGACTAATGACTCATAAATTACAACCCTGACAGATCAATCTTAATATTGTGGGGGGAGTTGATTAAAACTGATGTCATAATATATTTTATGTCTTCCATTTTTTCATGGCAATATTTTATAACTGCAGTGTTATTTTTGTATTATCAAAGAAGGAACAATATGATAATCATTTCCGTGTTTGTATTGGCTTTATAAATTGATGTTTATACTTGATTATAATGCCATGATTTTAATGTTTTAAAAGTCTGTCAGTTTTAAAATACAATTTCCTCCGTGTTTAAAAATTTTGATTTTAGACAAGCAAACCAGATTACCAGCATGTAAATTTACATGTTTATCAGTATTGTTTGCCAAATTGTGTGGAAGTTAATTGTTTCTTTTGTTTCTTATTTCCCCCTCTATAAATACCTGGCTTTCCATTGTTTTTATGATGTTATTTGATGTACTGTCAAACCGTGTACATTTGGTCTTAATGAGGCTCATGCTCTACGTGGTCAGCTGACTAAACTGTGTTTTATTTAAGCCTACACATGTATATTAAAGGCCTAATAGTTTTATTTCTTTTGATTCATTTAAACCTTTGTCAATTTAATTGGGTTAAATTTAAGCTTTCTTGCCTGATTTTTAATATTTGACAATAGTGTAGCTGGAAAGTTTAGCATGATGAAATGATAAATACAAATGTACCTGAATCTAAAGACCACCTAATAACAAAGACCAAATTTTCAATTTCCAAAGACTGTCATAAGGGACAAGTTGAGTTAGTACAGTGATTGTTAGTATATTGCAGACACATGTACTATAAAGGATTGTTTTTTATGCAAATTTCATCTCCTGCATAACTCCTTAATGGGCCCCACAGAGATAACACAGCTTATCAGTTCAGGCTTTAGTTTAAATCAAGAAAAATGGGAAGATTAACAATTAATGATAAAGATTTAAGAGAAAGATAAATGGAAATGAACATATTCTCAGCTTGGTGCAGTAACACTGGTTTAACTAAATTAAATTATATATGGAGTTAATCTGTTTCTGCACTAAGGTGATTATAATATAACAGTATTATTTAAGTTATTTTAAATAGTAAATACAATGTTGAGTATTTACCATTATATTAAATGAAATCAGTTTCTATGACAATGACTTTACCCTTTTGATACAGGTCAAAAGTTACATACATTTAACTGTAATATGTTAGTATTTCATTCATAATGTGATACATGAAAATAATACAGGAAACAATGTGGGAAATGTTACAAAGATAAATATGATCTACACTAGTTCTCATAGATCCAGTTTATGTAAATGATCTGAAAAATGAGATTTTTCACTTTATGTGTCATTGCAACATCAGAGCAGTTACATTTATCTCTTATAATGGACTTGACGAAAATTTATATGTTTTTAATCCCAGATTAGTCTATGAAGAGAGTTCCTAATTTTATAATTATTATTTTAACACACACCAAAGGCACATTAATAAATAAAAATGAATAATTTTTTGCTTCTGTAGAAAAGGCAAACATGTGTCAATAAAAGATTTAGAACATGTCAGTTGTTTAATACTGGAAGAAAGTAATTTATGATAAAGACAGATATGCTGAAGCAAGAATTTTCAAGAATACATAGATTGAAAAATTTAAAAAACTGTATACTGGAATCCGTCATATTACCAGACAAAATATGATGTTTTTTTCTCTGTAACTTTTATTTAAAACCATTTAAAATAATGGAATTTTACCTATTTAATTTTGGGTTCTTATTATACATGTAAAAGTTACTTTATCAAACACAAAATTTTACATTTTGACCATTAAATTTGTCTTCAAAGTATGGCATTATAAAAGAAAAGAAATTGTGTAGACAACTCAATTTACCGGACATTGTGTTTCATAATATTTTTGAGTCGTGAAATGAAATAAATCTTTAAAAATCTTATAAATCAGCTAGGGAACTACTCGTTGAATGGCAAGGTTAAGATATTGGAAAACCCAAAGATGTCACTAAAATAGACACTGTAGCCATGCTTGTTCCGAAGAGGCCTATATGGGGTGTAATGGAAATTAACATTTTTAACTCAATTAACATAATTATTGATTCTTCATAAATCAGTAAAATGTATTAAAATTTTTGATGTTCAATTGGAATTCTGTTCTTTGCCATACAGTTTCATTTTGGTCATCATGAAGCCTGTTAAAGCTAGATAATTCATTTGATTTACATTTCATGTAGAAATTCCTCCCTTTCCATAACCCGTTTCCTTATAAGAGTTTTAATTTGCATTTCTTTGTAAAAGACAACAACAAAATACTGTTTGGACTAAATTTAGATATACTTTTATCATTAAATTATGTTATGATTGTCTGCTGAGATAACGCAGAGAAGATGTAAACTAAAAAAAAAAATTAAAGGCCTCAATATTCGGGCATGATCAATACACATTATTCCCCAGGTCAAGAAATAACATAGTCAACAAAAGGGCATGTTAGTAATTAAAGAACTGAATCAACAATATTTACCTGAGAGTAATTTTGTTCTTATTTACTTTGAAATGGACAGTGTGTGTGAGATTCAGACAGGATGACTTTTGAAAACAAAACAAAAATGAAGTACTATTCGACAGAAAAAGATTTTGTCCGGTAAACTGATTGTCTGGTAAATAGGAAGGATCCTAGTATAGTAAGTTTATTTTTACAGTAATTCTTCACTAACAAAGATGGTTTTATTAAATAATAAATTAAAGTTTTATTGTTCACAGGTGTGTCGTCGTTGGATGCAAAAGCAAGTGGTCACATGGGATTGAGGACGTTGTTGTACTACTTCGGCACAACTTTCATGGCAATTATCATAGGCGTTATTCTGGTGGTCTCTATTCATCCTGGTGACCCAGTTTTGAAGGACGAAACAGCTGTTGCCGAGGGAGACAGTAGAATTACCTCCCTTGATGCATTACTTGATCTCATTAGGTGAGTAATTAATATCACTTTGTGTAATTAATATTACTTTAGATGATACAGTGCAAAACAGTAATTATAATTAACGCATTGCTTGATAGATTTAGTGTTGTGATGAATTGGTCTTATCCAATATGATATAAATTACCAGGTATCTGTAAATTCTAGAATCATAATTACATATATTATACCTTAAACGAATATGTGTTTCTTTTTAGCTAGACTTTTTTTTCAAAAAAAAAAAATTTTTTGTATTGTATTGTTACAGTAATGGCGGATTCTTGTTGGCATATAGCCATTGGCAAACTTTAACGTTGATAATAACTTCTAAAGTTCTTGATGTATAATCTTCCTACTTGGCCACAAAATGCATGGCAGTTGCTCTTGTTTATTTATATAAGTATCAGTCGGTCATTCAATAGTATATTTTTCACGATGATGCTAGTTGTATGACAAAAAAATCTTGTGTCAGCCTGAGTGGGCACTATTATGTTTTGGTGGGACTGCTAAAATTTAGAGGCATGTAACCACGAGGACTTTTTTACAAATACACATGTAATATAAGCTGACTGCCAACAATTTACAGAACATTTGAAAAAAGAAATTGTGATTAAAACAATATGATTTCCACATTTTGCCATAATGTTCACACAGTTTTTCTGACCACATGGCATTATAGTGACCTCCCAGTCAGCCAGAAACAGAAAATGAACCTGAGCCTTGGGCTTCTGTCTGTTAAATGTTTGCAGGCTGAGTTATTGGTCACTTTAATACTATAAAGCACTCAATGCTGTGTACTATTTCTTAAGTATATAATGCTAAGTGACCAGTTGCTATGGTTACTTTCCTTACATATTGTGTTGGAGAATACAGTAAGGACTTGGAGATATATAATCATGATCCTTATGAACCAAGGAGTTGGTTACAGATAACAGAAATTGCTTCAAGTAAATAACAATAATCAAGGGTCATAACTGTACTTGTAACCTTTTTTGTCAGAATTAATGCCCTTGTTGGAGATATGAACTTTTAATTTGTGCCCCATCAAATATGTACTACACCAGTGCTGTAATTATCAGTTCTTAAAATATGATAAAATTGATACAGTTTTTCATTAACAGGAACTTTAAGCTAAAGTACAATTCAATTTTCAAATTTTACAGGAATTTTTTCCCAGACAACCTGGCACAGGCCATGTTTCAGCATGTGAAGACATCATATTCAGATATAGAAGTGAAAAAGAAACGTATTAAATTATTACCTTTCACTGATGACATCATTCTTAACGGAACAATACTGGTAAACGAGACTACGGGTGAGCGTATTAATGCAACACTATACACGAGCCAAGACGGTAACTTTACGAAGCAGATTGTAGAATATGTCGAGATGGTAGAAAAACGTGGACTGAAATATGGAAATGGAATAAACGTTCTTGGTAATTAAATGTTCAGTTTTCATAAAGGTTCTCTAAACTGAATGATATGCTATGCCAATCTTTCTGGAAAATACTTAAATTTTAGAAAAAAAATTTAAAATGCATGAAATCCTTATTTCTGAATATGTCTAATTTGAATAAGAGAATGCAGGAAATATGTTTGAGAAGCTGCATTCCCTATTACCAATCATGTTTATTTGAAGAAGAAAAAAATGCCAATTTTTTAATGACACTATGTATTGATACTGTATTTATCTAGATTGTGTATAGTTTAAAATGTAACAGGTCCTGTCTGTACTCAAAAGAGGTTTATTAACATATTAAAGCTGGCCACGTCTTCAGATGAGCCAAAATATTTCAAGAAAATTAAACTTGAGAAAAATGTACAAAGGTTTTAAGAAAAGTAAAAAGATTCAAGATTCAATTAATGATTTACATGTTATATTCGAGCAAGTGGTATTTTTACATATTTTAACTTCTACAAGTAAGGGCTATTTTTGTATGTTTTGACCTCTTTTTGGTAATTAACGTGAATTGTAAGTGCCGTTTTGCAATGTGAAAGTTCCTTGTTCACTTAAAAAAATATTTTACTTCTTAATACATTTTCAAAATTTTTATGAAAATTGACATGAATCTTGAGGCATGCTGCTTTGAAAAAAGACTGAATAGCAATTATCAATATTTTCAAATATCAAACTTAAGCATACTGTAAAATTAAAATATCTGCTGTAACACATTATGACAGTAACACATTGTGACAGACAATTCAGGATTTGAAGCTCATTTACCAATATTTCCTTTAATGAAAAATGGATTTTGAACTTCATGACTTCCCACACTATTATGGTAATATGGTAAAAGTGCTGCTTTTGAATTGGAACATGTCATTTTCTGCCCATTTACATAATCTTTTCCCCATGGATGCCTTTTAAACCTTCACATTAAGATATCAAACATTTTAGAATATACTGTATTTGTTAAGTTATCTTTATAATGTTTTCTATATATAAATGTTAATGTCTAAATTGATTCGTAGAAGGTTTTTTATGCCCCCGCCATATAATGGCAGGGGCATATAGTGTTACCCTGTTCCGTCATTCTGTCCTTCCGTCATCATCAGTTTCCGTTCATTATCTTAATAACCGTTGCACATATTAAACTCAAATTTGACATATAGATATGTCATGAGGAAATACAGGTCAAGGTCAAAATTGGTCATGGTTCGATGATTTTTGGCAGAGTTATGCCCCTTTCACTTTAAAAATGATATGAAATTTACAGTTTCTGTTCATTATCAACCCAACAGTGTTACATATTCAACTCAAAATTGACATATGAATATGTCAAAGGAATGCGCAGGTCAAGTTGGAATTTGGTCATGGTTTGATGATTTTTTGGCAGAGTTATGTCCCTTTCACTTTGAAAATAATATAGATACATCTTAGGAATAAGCAGTTTAAGTTTGAATTTGGTCGTGGTTCAATGATTTTGGACAAACTTATCTTTCCTGAATGTTGGAAAAATTTTGAACTTTCAGTTTCAGCACTCATACTTTTGTGGAAATGTATATAGCCATTATTTTGGCTACAAATATGCAATATGCTATTTTCAAAAGGTTAAGACTGAATAATTTCAGTGCCTTGAACATTGTATAAAAATGGTTTGTGTTAACATTGAAAAGTTTTAAGGGCTTTGAACTTAGAATGAAAAAAATAATTTGTGCAAACAAATTTGGAACTAAATATTATAACATTTGAAATTTTGGCTGCATGCAGGGGCATCCGTGGCATGATGACACATTTCTAGTTCATAACATCTTTAATACATTAAAGGAGCTATCCACTGAGCTCTTAAAGCAAAAAAACAAAACAAAAAAAAAACCGTAAAATTTGACAATCATACATAGATCAACTGGGGTACTTTTAAACAGAAATATATGAATAGATAATTAAGAAATATACTTAGAATTCCATTGAAAATAAATAATAAACATTCCATTTTAAATCAATAATTAGCATTTTTTTTTATCAAATTTAAGTTTAAAGTGTTTAAAAAGCTTTTCATTTGTAGGTCATTTTGCACTTCAAAAATGATTAATCTGGAAAGAACAGTGAGCTTTTATTTTGCACACTAGACATTATTTTTCAAGAAAAATGGGGTAAGGGAATGATCTGACAATTTGCACATATGTTGTTGCTATGGGCCCACATCAAATGAGCGGCGTCACGACAAAACCAACATAATGGATTTGCGACCAGCATGGATCCAGACCAGCCTGCGCATCCGTGCAGCCTGATCAGGATCCATGCTGTTCGCTATCAGTTTCTCTACTTGTAATAGGGTTGGTAAGTGAACAGCATGGATCCTGATCAGACTGCGCGGATGCACAGGCTGGTCTGGATTCATGCTGGTCGCAAACGCACTATGTTGGATTTGTCATGGCGCGGCTCAAATGGTATAAAATCTTGACAGTCCTGCCATGTCCAGAAATCCTCATTCAGTGGAGTCCCTTTAATGTTTAGAGGGAGAAAGAAGTAAATTTCAGAATTATAAATAAAACATTTTATTGGAAAAAAAGAAACAAAAACTTGTCTACATCTCTTTCTTAAATAAAAAAAAATTCGTTTTAGAATAGAAACGAATTTTCTGGAATATTTATATTAATTACACTGGTCTTTTTTTTGCATGCTTTGCATTCTATATTTGGTTCTCTCTCTCTTTTTCTATTGTATTTGTAACAAAATAGAGAAAATGTAGTGTTACTTCACGTCAGAGCTAATTATTTAAATTAACTGGAGAAACCAAGGTTTAAGTGATGCCATTAGGCTTGGTTAATTTTGGCAAGTTTCTCTAGGGCACAAGCATTCTCCCTAGAACATGTTATTTCAGTAGTTAATCCACATGAAAAAGAAGCCTAAAGGGATGATTTAAAATAACATTTAACAATTTTGCCCCCAATTGCTCTTTAAATTTTATTATGTTAATTTTACTTTTTTGAAGTTTTGAGGTGGGGGGTGGGGTGGTAGGGATTTGGGGTTTTATTGAAAGAATGCATGGAGCTGTTTGTAATTAAATCATGTTTTTTTATGGTAGTTTTAGGGCTTTGCATCATTAATTTTGGACAGTATTTGGGCTATAATAATATTAATGCTTTTCAATATGATTTATAACAGTAATTTATATGATGTTGAGAATTGTAACATTTTCACATTTTAAAAACTTTAATATTTGTTCTGTTCTGTTAAAAAACTTTAATATTTTTTTCCTATTAAGCAAATTAATTTCTCTACAGTAACAATTGAGTACAATAGAAATGAGATCTTATATAGTGCTATATGGATTTTACTTGCCCTTGTGATAGGATAAGCAGGCAAAGCTTACTCAATTTAAAGGAGTATTAAGGGTCTTTTGATGAAAGGAAATCTTCATAATTGAAAGATTTGCGGTTGATAAGATATTGTTGTTTCCCAGTTTGTTTTCTTATTCCCATTTGAGTTTCGTAGTCATAACAAAGATAATAATTAACTCATTGCAAATGGCGCTTACAATCCACATAAATTACCAAAAAAGAGACCAAAATGTGCAAAAGAAACCCTTACTGCATTAGTAATGCAATTATTACTACAAAATCAGTCATTAATCGAACATTTTCATTTGACTGGATTTCTATACTATTTTGGTTTTAGTTTCTAAAAAACCTCTTTCTGTTATAAGGCAAAAAAAGTTACTGCTGAATACTGACCTATATGGTGTTACTATAAATGTTGATATAGATTATTCAGGTCATTGTCCTAATTATTTTTTATTAAGATAATTGTTAATATCATAATACCACATGCTAGTCTGTAATGTGTTGTTTTCTGATATATTTCAGGATTGATTTGTTTTTGTGTTGGTTTCTCAATATTTCTCAGCAAGATGGGACCAAGGGGCCAAGTTATGATCGACTTTTTTGATATACTCAACGATATTGTCATGAAACTAATCATTCTTGTCATGTGGTAAGTAAAGTACATTCTTTTCAAATTGATTATTCATTATCTCCCTTCCAAATTGATTGTCCTTGTTATAGGGTAAGTGAGTTATATTCTTTTCACACTGATTGTTTATGTTATGCTGTAAATAAGTTTCTCCCTTTCAAGCTGATCATTCTTGTTATTTAGTGAGTCTATTATTTCCTTATTATGTCATTTAGTAAGTATCATTGTTATCTCCTTTTCAAACTGATTGTTCTTGTCAAGTAGTAAGTCTGTTATCTCCTTTTCAAACTGATTGTACTTGTCAAGTAGTAAGCCTGTTATCTCCTTTACAAACTGATTGTTCTTGTCAAGTAGTAAGTCAGTTATCTCCTTTTCAAACTGATTGTCCTTGTCTTGTTGTAATTGTTATCTCCTTTTCAAACTGATTGTTCTAGTCATGTAGTAAGTCTGTTATCTCCTGTACAAACTGATTGTACTTGTCAAGTAGTAAGTCTGTTATCTCCTTAGCAAACTGATTGTTCTTGTCATGTAGTAAGTCTGTTATCTCCTTTTCAAACTGATTGTTCTAGTCATGTAGTAAGTCTGTTATCTCCTTTTCAAACTGATTGTTCTTGTCATGTAGTAAGTATGTTATCTCCTTTTCAAACTGATTGCTCTTGTCATGTAGTAAGTCTGTTATCTCCTTTTCAAACTGATTGTTCTTGTTATGTAGTAAGTCTGTTATCTCCTTTTCAAACTGATTGTTCTTGTTATGTAGTAAGTCTGTTATCTCCTTTTCAAACTGATTGCTCTTGTTATGTAGTAAGTCTGTTATCTCCTTTTCAAAACTGATTGCTTCTTGTCATGTAGTAAGTCTGTTATCTCCTTTTCAAACTGATTGCTCTTGTTATGTAGTAAGTATGTTATCTCCTTTTCAAACTGATTGTTCTTGTTATGTAGTAAGTCTGTTATCTCCTTTTCAAACTGATTGCTCTTGTTATGTAGTAAGTATGTTATCTCCTTTTCAAACTGATTGCTCTTGTCATGTAGTAATCTGTTATCTCCTTTTCAAACTGATTGTACTTGTTAAGTAGTAAGTCTGTTATCTCTTAGCAAACTGATTGTTCTTGTCATGCAGTAAGTCTGTTATCTCCTTTTCAAACTGATTGTTCTAGTCATGTAGTAAGTCTGTTATCTCCTTTTCAAACTGGTTGTTCTAGTCATGTAGTAAGTCTGTTATCTCCTGTACAAACTGATTGTTCTTGTCATGTAGTAAGTTTGTTATCTCCTTTTCAAACTGATTGTACTTGTCAAGTAGTAAGCCTGTTATCTCCTTTCCAAACTGATTGTTCTTGTTATGTAGTAAGTCTGTTATCTCCTTTTCAAACTGATTGCTCTTGTCATGTAGTAAGCCTGTTATCTCCTTTTCAAACTGATTGCTCTTGTCATGTAGTAAGTCTGTTATCTCCTTTTCAAACTGATTGCTCTTGTCATGTAGTAAGTCTGTTATCTCCTTTTCAAACTGATTGCTCTTGTTATGTAGTAAGTCTGTTATCTCCTTTTCAAACTGATTGCTCTTGTCATGTAGTAAGTATGTTATCTCCTTTTCAAACTGATTGCTCTTGTCATGTAGTAAGTATCATTGTTATCTCCTTTTCAAACTGATTGTTCTTGTGTTGTAGTAAGTCCTTTATCTCCTGTCTAGTCATGCAGTAAGTCCTTTATCTCCTTTTCAAACTGATTGCTCTTGTCATGTATTAAGCCTGTTATCTCCTTTACAAACTGATTGTTCTTGTCAAGTAGTAAGTCAGTATCTCCTTTTCAAACTGATTGTCCTTGTCTTGTTGTAATTGTTATCTCCTTTTCAAACTGATTGTTCTTGTTATGTAGTAAGTCTGTTATCTCCTTTTCAAACTGATTGCTCTTGTTATGTAGTAAGTCTGTTATCTCCATAAAGCTTTTATTGTAGGGGAGTGATGCATAGTGATGCAAAAAAATTGACTGACCTTATTAATTTTATGTACCTTAATCAAAACAAGATTTTCTGTGTCTTACATTAACTAGATGCCTCTTACTTTTAAAATATTCATTAATCTTATCTCTTAAAATAACAATGTACAGTCCCAAATTCAAAGAAGGGCCAGTTTGTTTTGCTTTACTTCATGCAGGTATATTCACCCAGATGGCAGATAATGTAGCCTGTCAGGCAAAAACTGTTGAAAGGTAAAGATGAGATTCAATTCATTATAGAGGGCCCATTGCAACCATGCTGTTACTAGTTCTTGAAATTTTTTACTCACTAAAACTTCTTTGTTTCTAGAACCTTCAAAATTTTAGTATCTGGCAAAATTACAACAATACTGTGTTTATAGCTTGTGTTCAGTAATAGGTCCTAAAAGACACATTTATCTGCATTCTTATCTTTCTCAAGCAATTTATTTATATTCTAGCAAAGAATTTATTTCTATATATACAAGTAAGGAACATCTTTATTTATATACTAGTAAGGAATATCTTTATTTATCTACTAGTAAGGAATATCTTAATTTATATATACTTGTAAGGAATATCTTTATTTATATATACTTGTAAGGAATATCTATACATGTATTTATATAAACTAGTAAGGAATATCTTTATTTATCTACTAGTAAGGAATATCTTTATTATATAGAAATAGGCTCCGTCTGTTTGTCCGTCCGTCCGTCCGTCACACTTTCGTGTCCGGTCCATAACTTTGTCATTTATGAAAGGAATTTGAAATAACTTGGCACAAATGTTTATTATAATAAGACGATGTGTCATGCGCAACAACCAGACCCCTACCTCCAGGGTCAAGGTCACACTTGCTCATTCAAGGTCAAAATTGCCTATTTGAGGGTATATGTCGTGTCCGGTCCATAACTTTCTTATCTATGAAGGGATTTTGTAAATACTTGCCATAATTGTTCACAATAATGAGACGATGTGTCATGCGCAAAAACCAGTCACCTACCTTCAAGGTCAAGGTCACACTTGGAGGTCAAATATTAACATAGTCTGTTACAGGGTATATTTCGTGTCCGGTCCATAACTTTCTTATCTATGAAGGGATTTTGTAAATACTTGCCATAATTGTTCACAATTATCAGACGATGTGTCATGCGGAAAAAGCAGTCACCTACCTTCAAGGTCAAGGTCACACTTGGAGGTCAAATATTAACATAGTCTGTTACAGGGTATATTTCGTGTCCGGTCCATAACTTTCTTATCTGTGAAGGGTTTTTGTAAATACTTGCCATAATTGTTCATAATAATCAGACGATGTGTCATGTGCAAAAACCAGTTGCCTACCTTCAACGTCAAGGTCACACTTGGAGGTCAAATATTAACATAGTCTGTTACAGGGTATATTTCGTGTCCGGTCCATAACTTTGTCATTTATCAAAGGAATTTGAGATAACTTGGCACAAATGTTTGTTATAATAAGACGATGTGTCATGCGCAACAACCAGACCCGTACCTTCTGGGTCAAGGTCGTACTTGTTCATTCAAGGTCAACATTGTCTATTTGAGGGTATATGTAGTGTCCAGTCCATAACTTTCTTATCTATGAAGGACTTTTGTAAATACTTGCCATAATTGTTAACAATAATCAGATGATGTGTCATGCGCAAAAACCGGTCACCTACCTCCAAGGTCAAGGTCACACTTGGAGGTCAAATACTTACATAGTCTGTTACAGGGTATATTTTGTGTCAGGTCTATAATTTTTTCATAGATCAAAGGATTGTGAAAATACTTCGCACAAATAGTCACTATAATAAGAGGATGTGTCATGCGCAACACCTGCATCCCTACCTCCAAGGTCAAGGTCACACTTAGAGGTAAAAAATTAACATAGTCTGTTATAGGGTATATTTTGTGTTGAATCTAGAACTTCTTCATAGTTCAAGGGATTTTGAAATAACTTGGCACAAATAGTCACAATAATAAGACGTTATGTCATGCACAACACCTGCTCCCCTACCTCCAAGGTCAAGTTCACACTTAGAGGTCAAAGCTTAACATGATAGATTTTTAAATTCCGTGTTTCATTTTATTTTTTTAACAAATTTATTGTTACATTTGCAGATCTAGCATTGATCATGATTTTGGACTGAATGTCCTGAGATCCATACCTCAATCTTTTGAAATAGCACAATTTTATGCTTCATATAAAACTCCCGGGGCGGGGGACGTTGGTAACTCTGTTACAAATTCTTGTTTATATACTTGTAAGGAATATCTTTATTTATATACTTGTAAGGAATATCTTTATTTATCTACTAGTAAGGAATATCTTTATTTATATATACTAGTAAGGAATATCTTTATTTATCTACTAGTAAGGAATATCTTTATTTATATATACTTGTAAGGAATATCTTTATTTATATTGTAGTAAGGAATATCATTATTTATATACATATAGACGAGTGCAGTGCTCTGACTGAGATGATTGTGAAATAAAGCTGTAGTTTGTTATGTTTAATTATTTTTAGACATATTCTCTTACCCAAATGAAGATATATGGATGCGTAAAAGCAATTAAGTTCTCTTGTCTGGCTGGTGTTGACTTAAATCAATTATTTATTATTCTGCCAGAGCTGGTGGTGAATTTTGAAAGAGTCACGTAAATGTTCTTGACAATAGGGAGATAGAGCATGCAAAAATCTGGCAGAAAATTCCAACAAATACAAGCTATAACAGACATTTACTGACCTATATATACTTAAGTTATTGTTCCCAATTTGCAGAGAATATTTGCAGAATAGATTTCATGGTGCTGTTTTTATCTCTGACTTAAGTCTAGAAATTGAGTGATGTAGGAAACAGAGTGTTGTCAGTGATTCTCACCAGTTGTATGTCAGTTGGCTTAAATGGCAAAATGTACTTTTTAAATAATTTTTAAGGGACTTACTCCACTGAGGTTTTGTGACATGATAGGACTGAATTCTTTTTTCCAATATGTTGTTCCATTTGATAAATTATGTGCAAATTTTCAGATCATTCCTTCTACCTGTTTTCCCAGAATACCATAATCATTTTTATTGTGAAAAATAACACATAAATGAAAAGTGAAAAAAACTCTTTTCACTGAAATCAGGCTAAGAATCACACAAGAATCCATATTAAATTTAATTCTGAGTGTATTATATTATCAACCTTTGCAGAAGGTTTTTTTTTTCATTTTTATATTTCCAAAAGAATTTACAGAAAGTATTCACCATTTGATATAATTATTTTTCAGGTATTCACCATTTGATATAATATATTTCAGGTATTCACCATTTGGTATAATTATTTTTCAGGTATTCACAATTTGATACAATATTTTTCAGGTATTCACCATTTGGTATAGTATTTTTCAGGTATTCACAATTTTATATTATATTTTTCAGGTATTCACCATTTGATACAATATTTTTCAGGTATTCACCATTTGGTATAATTATTTTTCAGGTATTTACCATTTGATATAATATTTTTCAGGCATTCACCATTTGGTATAAATATTTTTCAGGTATTTACCATTTGATATAATATTTTTCAGGTATTCACCATTTGGTATAATTATTTTTCAGGTATTCACAATTTGATACAATATTTTTCAGGTATTCACCATTTGGTATAGTATTTTTCAGGTATTCACAATTTTATATTATATTTTTCAGGTATTCACCATTTGATATAATATTTTTCAGGTATTCACCATTTGGTATCATGTTTTTGATCTGTGGGAAGATTCTAGAACTTGAAGATATTCAGGCTGTTGCAGCACGTCTTGGTCTATACATTGTTACCGTGGTAGCAGGGCTTGGGGTTCACGCCCTTGTATCACTACCTCTCACATATTTTATCATCACACGTAAAAGTCCGCTGATACTATGCAAAGCTGTTTTCCAGGCATGGATTACTGCCCTTGCTACAGCTTCAAGGTAATCACAAGTAAAAACCTTAAAATTTGCTGTCATAAAGTTTGTTATACCAATAATACTGGATAATGATTTGTAAAATAGTTGTATAAATGAACTTGTCATTCTCCTTTAAAAATACTGCATATACATCTGTTATTAAGTTGTAACAGTTTAAAAGTGTGTGAGTAATTTTAATTTCATTATTACACTGATATTATAGTATGCAGTCTAATTATAGAGAATTCATTCAAGTCAAATATATTTTTCATTATTTATACAGTGTATGTAGAATTTTTGCTTGTGTATAAATAGATTTTGAAATATTTATAGAAAAAAAAACATGTATGACAATGATAAACTGCAAGTTATTTTCATTGTTAATTCATGAGGAATATATAGGATATTTGTTCAGCATTGATTCAAATTATTATTGACTGTTTTTCTTAAAGTATAATTAATAGTTATTTATCAATGTATGTTTATGTTGTATTAAAGAATTATAAGACTGAAGTTATGATTTAAGTCTGTTATTTTAGTTCGGCAACACTTCCAGTGACATTCCAGTGTTTGGAGGACACAATGAAAATAGACAAGCGTGTGACGAGGTTTGTGCTCCCTGTTGGTGCTACCATCAACATGGATGGAACAGCACTGTACGAGGCTGTTGCACCAATCTTTATTGCTCAGATGAATGGTATAGAACTCTCATTTGGTCAGATTCTCACTGTCAGGTAAGATAACTTGCTAAGTAAAATATATATATTTGAAGTTTAGTGCAAGTTACTTCCCTTAGAATTGAAGAAATGGGCATATGTTTTGCTTTTCTCAGCATTTGTCCATCTAACCACATCTTCTTGTCCAAGCCATTATAAGAAAACACTGGCCTATAGTCATCATGACAAGTAGGAGGTCCTTATTGATTTTGAGGTCAGATGGGTCAAGGATCAAGGTTAAAGTCACCATGGCTGTTTCCATTAAAAGCTTGTGCAATTTTGCTATGGAGGTTAATCTGAACTAGGAGTTGGCACCTATCTGATTTAGAGGGCAAAGGTACGAGTCAGTGGCCTTTACCACAAAGAGCTTGTCTAGCAAATACATGTAACTATAGAATGCTTTGACCTACAGTCAGAGGTTGGTCCCTATTGATTTTGAGGACCAGTTGGCCAAAGGTCAAGATCACTGTGGCCTTGACCAGAAGTTGTCAGACCAACATCAAGAGAAAAGCTTTGGCCTAGATTTGCTATGCTAGTACACAATGGCTTTTATATGAATAAGTCACTTCACTACCAAAAAATTGTCCATTCAGTGAATAAAAAACACTTTGGCCTTCTGACTTAAGATTTGGTAGTGATGTTTGTTGAGAGGGTTTTGCATTATGTGAGCATTGAGGACAGAGAATTTAATTTATAGTGACCATGTAATTAGTCCTGATTTTTTAAAGAGCTAACAGGTGAGAAGATCATTGGTTTTCATTATGATAGTATACATGTTTATCAAATATCTCTACATGAACAGTATTTGTGTCAAGTTATTGATATTGCTTTGTTGGCAATTCTTTGGTTTAAACAGGTTTCTCCATTATGGAATAAAACTTGTGAAAGATATGTTTTTCATTAGTATAAAGGTATTACAAACAAGATATTTGACTGATTCTAAAAGTTTTGAGCTGTCTAGCTGATTTGGATGGTTAGAATTTATACCAATTGATAAATGTTACTAACTTTGAGCTAGAATACTAGTATTGCAATAGCTCCTGATTACATGTACAACACAAGGCAGGCAGTACACAATCATTTCATAAATAGTTTGCTGTAGGTAAGTTCTTCTGTGCATTGCCTGCATGGAGATTGAAAACAAAATTTGACAGAAAGTACACAATGGCCTAGTTACCATACTTTTACTGCCGTATATGTTAAGTCATGACAGGAATATTTAATTCTACTATCTGAAGTTTTTGCAATGGGTTTTATCTACTTTGTTATGTTATATACATTCATTTCAGGAAGCCCGGTGGCTGTCTTACTCTAGGTTGTTCTACCAAGATGTCTGCTTGTACAGGTCTTATGTAATTCCTTGTAGGACATTTGTTCTTTAGTTGGAGATTTCATATTACTTAAAGTTGGTTTGCTTTAAATGTAAAGAAACTATATTTGATTTTAATTAAGTTTATATTATAGAATATGAAGTTAAAATGATTATATATTACAGTTTGACTGCGACCTGTGCTGCTATAGGTGCTGCAGCCATTCCTAGTGCTGGACTGGTTACCATGTTGATGGTTCTAACATCTGTTGGACTTCCTGTAGAAGATGTCAGCCTCATTCTGGCAGTAGACTGGTTCTTGTAAGTTTTTATATTATTGTACTTACTTTATACTAACTTTATTGTACTTACTTTATAATAACTTAGTTGCAGTGAGCTAAGTGTTGGGACTATTTATAGAGCCTGGTGTAAAACTCATTATATTAATTAAGCATTCCTTTCATGCTGGGTCTTACCAATTTATTTTGAAGCATCCGTGTTTTATCACATATTATATTTAAATTAAAGGCAGATTATCCTAGATTATTTGTGAGCAAACTAGAGTAAAAATTTGTAATTAATTGCACAGATCAGGTTAGTGAGTGTTCAGAAAATGTATAATCAGTACAGCTAACCCTGAGCTAAAGACCATCTGTCAATTATAACAAAGTACATAGGAAAATATTACCAGCTTTAACAGTGTTACTGTAACTGTTATGAAAAATCACTTGTAATCACCCACTACACAAGAGTATAAAGACATACTGTATATGACAGTTTTACTTTTATGACTGATATCAAAAGGCTTTTTTTTAGTTTTATCCAAGGCTCGTATGATCTGTTCTAGTTATATACATTAATGCCAAATATAAGACATAGATAAAGAATCTTGATAATGGCTCTTTTATGATACATTAATCTACTTAAACCTTTTCACATTAAGTCATTCAGAATCACACTTATAAATATTATGGCTATTCTTTCTGGCAGATCTTATTTTTGTATATTGTAAATTGAATTGTAAATTTTTGAAATAAATAGTTTTTCTAAGTGTAATGATTATGATACCACCTCTACTTAAGGTAAAAAGTTGGTCCTGTCTGTCTGTCTGTCCATAAATATGACAGTGATATTTTTGTGTTTCAATACATCTGTTTTCATAATGACATGTGATCTAAGGAGCAGATTGTTCTATGAAAAATAGATGATGATGTAATTAAATGTAAAAAAGTGCTGCATATATGTATAATGAAAAGGTTATTCAATAGATCATGATGTGATTATTAGAACAGATGTTATTTGATCTATCTGTCTATATGATTTATTAATTTAACTGATAACTACATAACATTATTCTGTAAACAGCAGTGTATGCAGATATAATATAAAAAAAGTAAATTTGTAATAAAGTAAGACACAGTTGAGTTCACACTAAAGATTGCACAAAGTGCACTTGGTGTGCACTTCTAGTTCAGCTCTAGTGCACTAGAAGTGCACAAGGGTGGGAAGTTTAGTGTGAACTCAACTGTAGGAGCTCACTTATTCTTAAGAATGCTGGAACAACCTTGCTACCAGGCCAGCCAGCCAGCATGCACATCTTTGCAGGGATTTAGACTCTATGCTTTTGGCTAACAAACTTCAAATTTTCACCTTGATATTCAAAGTGCACTACAGCTTTCTTTGTTTTTCCATGAAGTACTACAAAATTTGTTACACAATTTGTTTTCCATGAAGGATTTGTAGTGATTTCAGTTAATTATTGAAGTTTTCATCTGATTTTGGCATGTGATTCTCTAACTCATTGATTTGATTTAACCTGTTTGATTTTTTTTTCTACTTATTTCACCATTAGGGACAGATTAAGAACCTCTGTAAATGTGCTAGGGGACAGCTATGGTGCAGCTGTAGTGGCTCACCTGTCGAAAGCAGAGCTGGCAGAAATTGACAAACACAATATGATTGAGGTGGAGCTAGGAGAGATGGATGAAGGAAAGAGGAATGGAGGAGATAATGTAACAGAGGGCGCTGCTAGTGATGAACTTTACCCGGACCTAAGATCATAATTTAAACCAGTCTGATGACCTTTACATTGACCTAAATTCATAATTTCAAACCAGCCTGGTGACCTTTACATTGACCTGAATTCATTGTTAAAACCAGTCTGGTGACCTTTACATTGACCTAAATTCATTATTAAAACCAGTCTGGTGACCTTTACTTTGACCTAAATTTGTTATTAAAACCAGTCTGGTGACCTTTACATTGACCTGCATTCATTGTTTCAAAGCAATCAGGAGTTTGATCATTTAGCACATCAAGAATGTATTAATATTTTTATTTATTGTCAGTTAAAACTAGATTGTATTATGTTTAAAAGGAATGGTCTATGTTCTCTCACACTTGAATCATACTGGTATCAACCTTTTTGATCGGGTATGTAGAAAATCTTTAATCTGAAAAGTTACATAACATTCAAATACATTGTACATGTTTATGTTCTTGGAAGGTCTCCTCATACTTTTTGCATTAACATAACTGTTGTTTTGTCTGTGAATAGCTGTACAAAAAAACATTTTCATTTTACAATTAAAATATGATTGCTATAAAAAAGGTATTAGCTTAGGTAATGAAAGATTGTGTAGAAAATAGTCTTGCTCTTTAAACCTTTTTTTACATCTTAACATTTTGTTCTTTGATTATATAAGTTTTGTGATGAAGTGAATATTGAATTAAATGTCTAATTAAAGAAAATAATCTGTGTTAAATAGCTGGAAAAGAGATAACAGTACATGTATATCAAATTTTACACCTTAAGAGCTCAAAGAAGTAGCAGAATTTGTGTGGTAAAAAGCAGAATTAAATAAGAAAGGGGTGAAATGAAAAGTCCATATAATAAAAAGAAACATAAAAAGGGAAATAACAGAAAGTATATATTTGAAAGGAAGGTAATACAATGAACAAATTAAAAGGGAGGTAATAGGAAATATAAAACTACTTTGGAAAGTCAATATTATTTTTAAACATGGAATTGAAATCTGAGAATAAGTTTAATAAAAAAAGGTTATTGTTTTATAATGTATCTTTAGTGCTGTAGAAGATGCATTTTACAAAAAAGTGAATGAAGTCGGACTCCTTTATTATTTCACTGGGTTTATTTGTATCATTTATTTTTATTTCTTTAGAAGCGGAGTCCATGTTGTGGATGAGGTCATGCATCTTGTTGTTGCAGTTTGAAATCTTAAACATTGGCCATTATTTTATTTTTTCTCACTGGACTGCCTTCATAACTGGACAACTGTTTGGACAAGACCTTCAAGTTGATGGGACTGAACTTGACCTTTACTCACAAATGACCTTGACCTTCATGGTCAAATTTTTCAATATTGCTCGATTTTGGTTACAAATTGGGTAAAACTTTGTTATAATGAATGGATTGTCTTCCCACTTAGACACAACTATGTACATTGATCTATTGATCTGTAAATGACCTTTACTGTCAAGGTCAAATATGAAATTTTAACTCATTTCTGTTGACAAAAATATGTTTTTGAAACCATTTTACAACAATGTTCTATCGTTAAATAAGAAAAATGTTGAGCATGGCCTTTGTTCAGCAGTGGTTCTTGTTATATAGAGAGCATGGTCCTTGTTCAGCAGTGGTTCTTGTTATATAGAGAGCATGGTCCTTGTTCAGCAGTGGTTCTTGTTATATAGAGAGCATGGTCCTTGTTCAGCAGTGGTTCTTGTTATATAGAGAGCATGGTCCTTGTTCAGCAGTGGTTCTTGTTATATAGAGAGCATGGTCCTTGTTCAGCAGTGGTTCTTGTTATATAGAGTAACATGTTCTGTAGTCTTTTTATATTTTTCTTTAAGTAGATCTACATGAATAAATATTTTGTATATTAGTAATTACTTTGAGCATATGAACACTTTGGTATTTCTAAATATATATATTTATTATATTTTTGGATTTCTACATGTTTCTACGCCTACAAAACGATTTCACAAAATCAGTATTAGATAAATACTACAAATTTTGATGACCTGTTTTTTTTTAGACTGTTGTATACATAGTTTTCATTCATTCATTACAGTATACAGTTAGAAAATCCAGATATATGTTGTACATGTTTATTGATGTTTGATATTAGAATGAAGTTATGATTGAAATTTCATAAAGTTTTACTTTTAGGCAGTGTATACTCTTTACTTCATTTAAGTCGTCTAAAAGTGTTACCGGTAGATAAAAGATGATGAAAGATTATGTATGTTTAATGTCTTCTTTATAAATGTTTGCATGGGAGTAAACAAAATAAACTCCCAACATCATGAAGAGGTTCTGTTAAAAAGTGAACACCAGATGGTTTGGTAATTCATTTTCCCTGTGTACGGGCAGTTGAATTTTCTGAAATCCTAAATTGGAAAATGGGTTCCTTATGGCAGAGTTGTTAAAGTCACTTGCTGTCTTTGAAGCACCTGATTTTGACAGCTGTGGGTTCAAATGTGGCAAGTGACTTGTGAGTTTTGTCAAGTAAGGGTGATATCCAGCTAGCTTACCAAAGGTCTTGTTTTACTGGGATACCTGTTTGTGCCTGACGTAATGCACAGAGGGGCAGTAGAGGTCTTCCTGTACCAGTAAACATTGTAGATAGCTTAAAACATTACTGTGACTGTATGACTTTTAACCAAACGAAAAAGAATTTAATGAAAACCTCATTGTATAAAGCAGACTGCATACATAGAGCTTCATTTGTATTTTAATTATGATCATCTGAGAATTGAGGGTGTCAGTTAAATTTTGTGTTTTGTATTTTCTTTTTTTACTATTTCATTAAAAAAAACACTAAATCATACATCCACAACTACTGGTTTTACAAAAAAATCCTTAAGAGACGTTGTGTTTAAAGTAAAATAGAATTGCAATGTTTAATTGTTTTCAATGATTTATTACTACATGAATTCCATTTGAAAATATCTGTGTAACATTTGAGAAATTACCCATCATCATAAATAAACATATAAATTTTATGCTGATTGAATCTCTTTTTAAAAAATCACTTGTATAATTATTTTTAATTTCATTAAATGTATTCACTCATCAGTTAGGTATTATATCTAATTTCTGATTGGTATAGTATATGATTTTAGAATTATCAAAGCATTGTCAATGTTAGTCTGAAAATGATATACTGGGTAGCTCTAGGTGATTTCATGAAAAATACATAATCATGTAAGTGAAGAGAAGGCACTGTAGTCATTACTTTTGCCATGCTTGATGTAGTACCAAGGGAGGTAAATGTTGATGACATAGACTTACATATTAATTAAGAGTCATTTCCCTTGATCAGATTGTGAAGAAGAGAACAAATGTTTTGTTGCAATAGTTAAGATATTTTAGTATTGTGAATAAGTATGTGGTGCTGCTTGTATATATATGTGTATATCATTTTAACATAATAATCATATATAAGCTTTAGACTTATTTTACTGTTAAGGAAAGATTTTATCTTTTTTATTCCTCAGTGAGGAGAATCTTGTGACGTGAAATTAATACAGAAGGTAGATCCATATGTAAAGACAACACAAAAACACATTATTAATAAAATGTAAACAGAAAATACGTTCATCGTGTTTGCACAGTCTAAATATAACAATTTTTTCCTCCCATCAGTATAGATAGGCCAGTAAATTACCCAGATTTTATATGTTTATATCAACATATTGATTATCTTTTACAATCAACAATACATTACAGAAACTCCCAATTAGCAGGACCTAAGAGTCACTTAAAAGGCATCATAAATATTGTGCATTAATAATGTTCAAATAAAACCTGAAAATGAGTATTTTTTTATAAGCTAACAGATCTTGTAAAGTTTCCAACTTTACTTTAGTATTTTGAGTAAGTGAATAATTATGGTGGTAACTTTACAACAGCAACAGAAAAAATCTTGCAGAAGTGACTAGATTGGTGGAAAACAAATGATAAAAATTAATTGCCACTAAAAATAATATGATTGTGTTTTCTGTATATCTGGATTCCTAGCCTCTCATATGTTCGCATTTCTCCAGGGTCCTCCACACTGTCCCTTTATTAAAAGGTTGTAAAGACAAAATGCTCATTGATTAATACAAATAACATTCTATTTTTAAATGCACAAAAAGAAATCATTATTGCATAGAGATTATTTTATTTCCATATAATGTAATTTGTATCTTTTTTATCTTATCTTTTTTTATTATTATAATTTTATTTAGTGGTTTTATTGCTTAGGGTCTATTGTGTAAAATGCTTATAATTGAGCCGCGTCACGACAAAACCAACATAGATGGTTTGCGACCAGCATGGATCCAGACCTGCGTGTGCATCCGCGCAGTCTGATCAGGATCCATGCTGTTCGCTTACAAACAGTATAACAAGTAGAGAAACTGAAAACGAACAGCATGGATCCTGATCAGACGGCGCGGATGCGCAGACTGGTCTGGATCCATGCTGGTTGCAAACCCACTATGTTGGTTTTGTCGTGACGTGGCTTATATTTGTTACATATACATTTATATTGTCAATGATGTTGTTGTTTTGCACATGGTAGACTATGTCCATGTTTCTTATTTTCAAATTAAATTTTATGAAGTAAAATAGGTTAAAAATCTTTTTTTAGCCATTTTTTTAGACCAGTCTACATCTAAGATATAAGAAATGGCTAAGTTTTAGGTGTCAGTAAAGTTATATAAGGCATAGGTGCAGATAAAATATAAATTGATTACATATACTTTGGATATTTTAAGATTTCGATATTTATACAATCTTTCGGTGTTAAAATATTAAATAACAATGGGTATTTAAATATCTTTGGGTATTTATCTAAAAGATACAGGTTTACATGTTTCATTAACATTATTTATATTAAATATTCTGCTAAAAACTTGCATTTGGGGCAGTAGGACCAGTAATGTGTCAGTGTAAAAAAAACAAACAAACAAAAACTACCATTGGAATAATTCAGGGCATACAACAGCTTGTTTGATCATTTAATTTTATATAAGAGTGTTTTTAAAATCTGAATTACCCAACATTAATGGGTGCTCATTTTAAATATTTTGATCTCAAAATTCCTAGACATAAAAATGTAAGGACCCAGATTGAAAGAGGGACCGATGTTGACAATGATTGAAATTTGTAAATTACCTAAGACTGATATGAGCTGCATCACGCCAAAACCAACATAGTGGGTTTGCGACCAGCATGGATCCAGACCAGCCTGCGCATCCGTGCAGTCTGATCAGGATCCATGCTATCAGTTTCTCTACTTGTAATAGAGTTGGTAAGCGAACAGCATGGATCCTGATCAGACTGCGTGGATGCGCAGGCTGGTCTTGATCCATGCTGGTTGCAAACCCATTATGTTGGTTTTGTCATGGCACGGCTCATATAAAATTGACAGCAACAGTTTTGACTTTGTAAAGGATGAACACTTAACTTTACATTGTATATGTATAATTTTACATTGTGTATGCATATATGTTTTTTTCATTCCACAGGGTATAGTCTTTATGTTCTTTACAATTGTCCCCCCTGTTGAAATCGAAACAAAATGGCTGCCAATATATGAAGTACATTTATTGTTTGTTCCCCTTGTTAATATTTACTTTGGTATAGTAAACTGTTTGTTTAGTGTGTACTTATAATTGTGAACAGTGGAGTATGTACATATATTTCCCGGACTGAGAAGGGTATTTCATTTATGATTTGGAATTGATTTTGATAATATCTCACTGAAATTTTAAGGAATTTTGAATATTTTCACCAGCATGACATGCCAGTGAAATATTTACCTTTAAAGTGAGATATGTTTATATCTTTTCTATATTCATAGAAAACATTTTTTCTTTTTATTCCATGTTATTTGATGAAATTTGTTTTACAACGACTAAAGATGTTATACAGTGAAAAATACAGTTTATATTTTCACTGACAGGATACAGTGTTTCGTTGACTGGCATGAAATAAGAAATATGGCACATAATTAGATGTTTCATAGCACAGAAAAATCATTCAGATGTTCCACATTATATTTTTTTTCTCTTTTGAATTGTGTATATATACATTTTATATAAAAAAAGTCATGTACCTGACTGTTTGTAAGGGTTTTTTATTGTTTTTATTGTTACTGTAGATTTAGGCATGTTATTGTCACTCCATGTTGCTTTTAATAAAAAAAATAGGGCACGTTTTTTTTTTTTAAATATTCTTATCAAATTAGATTTCTTAAAATATTAGAATAGACAAGATATTTCTAATATAAAAAAGCACTACTTACTTCCACTGCAGACATGACATTTAACCAATGTTCATTGCAAGATTTGTCTAAAATCAAAGTAATTGTGTATAATTTCAATAAATGCTGATTTCACATGGATATAAATGTAGCACTTTCATATCATACATTTAGTGACCATGTGTGTTAAATACATAAATAAAATTAAAAAAATAAGACAATACTCCATAGAGACTAGCATTTCATAATTTCAGAGGTTTGTCAGTGGATCTTTCAAGTTTCACAAACAAAAAGTGTCAATTTTTATTATCTTGACTCGCTTTTTAAATTATAAATAAAAATGCAAACTAAATATTTTAAAATTGTCAAATCATGTATACACAGGCATTTCAATTATATTAGTATATATAATTATGGTTCCAGGAAAAATTCATCAGGAAACATTTTTTTTATTTCAAGAGGCCAGATTGTTACCTCGTTTTCCCATTTTTTATTCAAGCCTAATAGTTGAGGATCTTTTATCAATTTTACTCCCATCTTTTTGTTATATAACAAATTTAAAAAAAATCATCATTTTGCAATAATTAGCTTATGTATATATCTGCTTAACACCTAGTTGTTTTGTCAACCATTGTTTTCTCTGAAATAGTACAATAAAAACAAAATGGAAATAAACTTGTTATTTCTTTTACCTTAAATGGGATATACAGTGCAAATTCAGTTAAATTCTGATACATTGTACTGCTTTATTCAACTGAAATTAAAGGGGGTCAGTCTATCACAAGGATGCCATAGACTACTGCTGTTAGTGCTCACTTTATTAGTTCATGATAAGACAATGTATAATAGTCTTCCATCTGATGTGGCTAAATGTAGTACTATATATTGCTACACAGCAATTTGAAGTAAATCTGACTGGTTTCACAAATATTGACGACTGTAGACGCTGGACTATGCAATATCACTTCTGTATCAAGGCAGAATTCCCTTGTACATGCGCGAGCGCGTGTGCGTGTGTGTGTGCTCCGGTTAACCTGACTTACCGAGGTCAGTGGTTAGTGTGTTTCACCTACATTGTGAGACAGACCTCGGAACTTTAACCTTTCCTCCTAGAGTCATATTAGGTTTTGGCTAAGATTGCATAGACAAGTTTAGGTTAAGCCCCAGTCACATTAGAGCTTACGACCAGTGAAGACCAGTTTACGATCACCAGTGACCTTTGGTCGCGGGCAATTTTTGAAACGTCTTATGACGGTCATCGGTGATCTTTGACAGTCGCAGGTTATCTTATTTAGGTCCCACGACCAATTTCAGTCGTAGAGAGGTTTTTGAGCTTGCACAAAAACCTCCCTGCGATCAAACAGGTCGCTAGTGATCGTATTAGGTCTAAGGCTGTCGCACGATCGTCGTTCGGAAGTGCGACAATCTTACGACAGTCTTTACAAATTACCACTAGTCACTGATAATCTTGAGTAACCTTGAGTTATCGTGCGAGGGTCGTAGGACAAGTTGTAAGTGATCGCATGACAGGTCACTGGTAGTCGTAAGTAATCCCACACAAACTTGAGACCATCGTACGTTTGCTTATGACTTGTCGTGCGATTGTCAATTGTCAAGGGTTTTGGTCGGAGACAATCGCTGATGATCGTCAGATTTACAAGTCGCCGGTGGTCGCAAGTAATCGTAAGCTCTAGTGTGACTGGGGTTTTACGTGTAAGAACGCATTAAAGTAAGTTTAGGGTTAGGGTTAGAAGTCAGTTTAACAACGAACAAATACCTCACGTTGTTAGAAAAAAACAATTTTGAGTGTGTTTGTTTCCGAGGATTAACTGTCATTTTTTGTAGGAGTACGGAAATCTGTGTGGGACAAACTGTTAACACAGTACATCTTTGTTGTATTATGCGTTTCAATACGGTACATTAAGCAATTACATCTAGACCTTTTGATTTTTAGACGATGTGATTTTAAAGTGGAGAATAGTTGAGTTTTGCTCAAAAACTAGGAATGAAATTGGATTTTATGTACACAAACAAATGCGTTCAATAAAACAAACAATAAAACAGTAATACACGCTAGTAACAGTTGATAATCCCCAGCATAGATGGTATCCTAATCTGTACATAATCCACAAAGAGCTCCTCTTGTGAGCATAATATATAACCTCGCTTTATTCATATAAATTGGCCGTTTATATCTTGAAAAAAAATAACGTCAAAGGAACAAATATAATAACACATTTAAAGACTAAAGCATCGCGTCTGAATTCAGTCTGTCTCGAGCGATTACAACCTAAATTAATCACAACCAAAAGTTAAGTAAACAGTGCATGTACAAGTTCTATCATTATACTCAATAGCCAACTTTACACTGACGCCGCTGTTCAAGTTAAAACAATTCTATATTTCTTTATTTATTTTCATCACAACTTTTCTAACCGAATACATGTCCGAGTCTTTTAGTGTGTACCAAACAGTGCCGTCCGCGAATGCCGACTGACCCGGCGAGTACCAGCCAATATGATAGGCGCCATTTAAATTACTGAAGTAACATCCACTAAACCACCAACCACCTTTATTATCTGCGGCACAGTTCCGGTCAGAAAGATCGTTGTCGTGGTCTGCAGTACTGAACTTCATTCCATCATGGTAAGTGAGAGAATCTCCAGCGTCCCCTGTGAAACGACTCACGTGCAGACGATATCGACTGTCTTCGTCTCCAATGGTGAAGATATTATACTTTGCAAAAGTTTTGTTCCCTTCCCAGTCCCAAATTTCTATGGTTAGTCCATATTCATTGTTTTTTGTAAGGGCGTGGAGAAAGTCATTACCAACCCAGAAATCGCCATACATGTTACCAAATCCGATCTTATATTCCAGCCAGCCCTTGCTGAAGTCTTGTAGACCGTCGGCTCTTCTCTGTATCACCGTATAGCCGACACCGTCGACGATTTCACAATAGACATAATCTAGTAACATGTTGTCAGATGGTTTTACTTTATACAAGCCGCTCATTACATGTCCTTGGTCGACGATATCACCACAATCTACAAACAACAACAACTGTCAGTCAATTATTTATATACAGAATTTTTAAAGTCATCTTTGTTAAATATCATCAAATGCAAAGATATTTAATGCCCCCACACCTTAGAAAATGTACTTTTGAGAAGAAAATCATGTTACTCAAGTAATTTTAAACATTAACGTATCCACGTGACTATGTTTTTATGATTATTTTACGTAAACAATGCGATGCACAAACGAAGGGCTATCAATAAGTCTAAAAACACTTCAAGAACAAGTATGGAAATTAAAATCTGTACTGCAATGTGTCGCATTCCCGTTTGATATTATAAATCTACCAATCTTCCAATAACAAGAATTTTTTTCAGTGTTCACAATCGATTATCAATTAACAACATAAAAAATAGTGATCAGCGAAATATCACAATACGTCTGATAAACAGAAAACTGACATTTTAGGACTAATGTAGTGAGTTTTATTGTTAAAGAAATAATTTTCTCGTCACATCTTTCCCAACTTCCCCACATCTATTCTATTTAGGTATAAGATTGATACACAAGCCAGCTATTTTAAGTGCACGTATACCTCTAGCTGTTGACCACCTATACATTAAATACATAAAAGCATTCTTTTTAAATCTTACTCTGCTTCGCACTGATATCTCGGTTACAAGACTTAAAATTTCCTCTAAAAATAACACAATAATATTTCAAAAAATATGTTATAATAATGCCCAAGTAAAATTGAAACCAACCCCACATACGGGGAATAGCAAGACATTTGACTTAATTTTCAAATCTCTTGTTAATGCTTAACTCTGCGAGTACTGGTATATGCCATGGCGCCAAAATAAACCCGCAGCGAGAAGAACATGGGGGGAATTTTGCCGGTTCACTGTATACCCCACAATCAACAGTGATATGGCTGGTGCGCAAATAAAAAAAATAAAATCGTTAATAAAATAAACTTGATCAAGATCTTTAAAAAATGCCAAGCCTCCGATCTAATGCATATAACGAGTATTTGACAGGTTTAATCAAATTTGCATTCAACACATATATACGTCGAAATGACGTCGATCATCTTCAGTGTGGTGAATTTAATTCAGTGGTGAGTGTTTTGGGATTAAAGCATAAAGTCGAGATGATTTGAGAGAGTAGAAGGCATCAAGGTTTTTTTCAGGTCCTTCGGGATCATAGATCTCATAACTTCTAGTATTGAAAATTGAATACGCTCGAATCGGGGCTAAGAGGGCAGTGTTGGTGTTGGTAGTTTTCAATTCGGACCATTACCAGGCCGATTGACCATCTTGACATATTACATAAATAAATGAATATTTGCACCACATTTTTATAATACGTAAACACATTCTCTTAAGTAGATAAAAATTTACTTGTCTACTTAATAAAATTAACATTTTGAGAAATTTACAACTTTCTTACGAACACGAATGTTATTTGCAGCATTGGACGCACGAAATACTTTCTAAATTGAAATGTCGCTATTTTCCGGAGACATTCAGGGGATGTGCAAAGAGTTACAGACAATTATAATAACATGTTCGACCAGAAGAAAACGATAAGTACTTACCTTTAGGTATTTTATTGGGTGTCAGATTTGTAGTTTTTCCTATTTCTACATGGCCAAGTTTACTATCTTGGACAGCACCACGCGAGGGTTGAATGCTAGGCTCCATCTGCGATTGTATAACCGACAGTTTTTCACTCATTACCATCGAGGAGGCCTGTAGTGCCGACAGTCCATTCTCGGCTGACAAGACATCACTTTTCACTGTCTCTTGGGCCGACTTAATAGACTTCAGATCTTGGCTCAGATGCTCTATTTTAAAATGTATACCCTCTATATCGCTTTCTATTCTCCTGTCCGTCTGTCCAAGAAGTCTATATAATTCTCGCAGCTGGCTGGTCTCTGTGTGACACGCTTCGCTGGAGTTATACAAACTGTTTTGGACTCTGTGTAAATTCTTATTATCACTTCTCATATCTATGAATTCTCGCTTCAGAAGGATCCATTCAGCTTTCAGGTCAGTAACCATGTTTTTCAAGCTATCAAGCAGTTGTTCTCTGGGCGTGTCTGATTGAGAACCGTATGTAGGTAACATTCTGTCTTTTCGCACGTGTTTCTTGCGCCCAGATCTATGAGTCGCTGAACGATATTTTGAATCCTCGAATTTTTCTTTCATCTCTTCCAATTTTATTTCGTAAATTCCGACTTTTACTCTAAGTTCTTGAAGTTCCACGTATTTTTGTAATTGTTCCGTTTTTAATTCCATCAGTGATTTGTCATACATTATCGTCCAGTTTCGGTATACATCGAGATCACTGGCACGTTGTACCTGCACGAGCAAAAGTTCTTTGTTAATGTAGTTTGAAAAGTTGGCGTATTGTATTTCTAATGTACGCATGCGTTGCAATTCGTCAGCGTCGGGTTGCCACACATTAAACTCATACCGACAATCACGATTTAAATATTGTTCGCCATTCAGCACGTGCAAAATGCACGAGATAAGTGTTATAATCAACATTGTGTAGCTATTTAAAATCTCTTTTTATAAACCTTCCATGATGTTTTCTTCATACCATAAAGGAAACGTTTTACAAATAATTAAATCCATGCTAGCTGAAGAAGAGAATCCTGCGACATTAATTTGATATGAAATTCAGATATTTATCCGCTGCTGCTTTTCAGGGATATAGACTAACACTTATATTACCGGCTTGACTTCGTAACATCGTCTCGTGAAATCTTTATTCAATCAATTTCCGAAATAATAATCTCTGCGAGCGATTTACTCCCTTGTCACACACTAAATATTTTATTTTCTGTCGAAATTACACGCCAGTCGCTTATTTAATAATGTTCCTGTCATAAACAAGAACTTTGGGAAACAATTAATTTCACGGTAATAGGTAGCTTCACGATTTCTCGTGCAATGGTTCTCGCCGGAAAAGAAAAAAAATCAATGTCACCTATCATCCAGTAGAGATAATTTCGAAATCAGAGATTATTTTATGCATGCAACTTTCAGAAAAAAAAGACATTGTCTTTTTTGATTGGCATTTCTTACAGATTAAATCTCAGATCTAACATGTTCCAACGATTACATAGGCGGAAAGTGTGTGCGTCTGGGAGTTGAAGATTCAAATCAACCTTTTTCTTTGTATGCACCGAGATTTCACACCAGTATAGTATTTAGTGACAAAAATAAAGCTTTATTAGAATAACACATTTACTGTTTGCGCGCCCCATCCAAGTTAAATTTCAACAAACCAGCTCATTTTGAATACAAAACCGTAACTTTTTAGCGCCATTTATAATTTAAGTACTTATTTTTTCCCCGACCATAACTCCGGGACTTCTCTTCCCCTCCATCCCCTCGGTATACGTGTAAGTCGTGGAGATGGGACAGGACATAAACAGAAGATTTACAGAAATTGGGACAGCGGGAAAGAAAACCAGAACTTGTATACTGGGACCAGCCGCTGATCAATGTGTTGTCTAGTGAACCTACACAATTAGCAGAATCGACGAGAAAGGACATTAGACTGCGTTACCCCCCTACCACGAAGAGGCGGTTTGAACGGTGTCGCTCTTCAGGGCTATCTCACCTTTTCATACTGTCTCGTGCTACTGTACGTTTAGGGCCCATTATCCCCTGTACAGTGAGATTCTTTCGAAATTCTTATCTATGGCTAATTATAATACTCCGTGGAAATTGCATGGAGGTAAAATAACGCCATTTTATGCATTTGAGGGCAAGACTGGTGACAAGTCTGGGGTCCGTGCTAGATAAGGAAAGCTATACTGTCTGCGCCGTAACGGGCGGATGGACCGTCGTTCAACATAGACTACAGACAGATACCTCGGGGACTCCGGTATCATCTTGACAATTTACTGGTGGATAGATCTCACTGAAAAATTAAACATTTTACATTATTTTTGGGGTATATTTCCGTTTGTTATTTTTGCATGCCAGAGTATAAGACTACAGAAGGTTTGATACGAAGTTTATCGTTCAAGAACGGTTATTTTACTTTGCATTTTTCTGGAGTTATTGCCCTTTATATCTTTAAAAGTGCATTTTTATACCTGTCGCACATGTTTTATTTTACATGTATTTTTTTATTTATATTTTTTATAGATTTTTTTTGTTGTTTAAAGAATCGTAATTTATTAGTTTTTACATGTTTATTTAATCTACGTACTTTTCAATTCTATCAAATGAGAGGGGAAAAATAAATTAGAATTTAAATGAAGTTTTGTTGATAGATACCCCTATATCAACATACTGCAGTGCATACAATTCAAACTTATTTTCTTATTAGAATTACATTGATGGTAAATCCACAATCGCTCTAAAGTCTGGTTTTTAAAAAATCCATACCTATATATAAAAATATATAGGTATGGAATTTTTTTAATCGGACTTTAGACCGATTATTGATAGAATTTTAAGCCCCTGTGATAAATCCTTAAAAAAAGAATTCGACAAGTTTGTCATAGTTATGCTTTTTGTTTCCTACTATATACACATTGTTTACAATTGTTTCTTAAAAACCAGTAACTTCTAAAGTGGAATGAAGAATCTTGTTCATCGTCTCCATTTTACTCTTTTCATATATTATTAACGCCCTAAGGACGACGTACTTATTTATGTAACACTACATTTTCTGTTCAGAAAATACCAGGCAGATTTTAAAATTGTCATATAAATCATTTAGTATCAATTTTCCCAGAGCAATATTTGGCAATTAATCTATTTTTCCCAACAAAATAACACTAAATTTACAACACTTTGCTTCCTTTCATGCTTTTTGTGTAGAGATTGTGTTTATCTTGTTTTTAATAAGCATCTTAAATTTGCGATAAACCTAATTTACAATTAACCATCACAACTACAAAATTTAGCGATCTTCAAGTTCATAAAGCGTGTAAACTGAGATGATTGTTATCGTTCACAGATCGAAGATGAAATAACATTTGTGTGCCTATATCTGTTTACATGTACAGGCCTATATATAGTGTTTCATCAAGTACTTAATTTATCAGCCAAACCACTCGAGCTGCATTGAAAATCAAACAAGATCTGTGTAACAAACGCTCATTGTTTCCTCGTTGATGGCGGTTGCTAGGCACAAATCAAAATAACCTATAAAAATGTGTATAGATTTATTTAATTAGAGCTTACTTTGCAATAGAAAACAAACGAATGTCATTCTTGAAAGTCAATAGATAAAAAGATTGCATTTTAAATAGAGAAAAGACTTGACTTATCTTGAGAAAAACAAACGACGAGGATAAAAGTAGTGATGTGTAACTTGTGAACTGCTCTATTTATTGATAGATCTAAATTATTGACTGGATTTTATATTTAATTTGCTAGACGCTGTTGATGATGACGGGAAAACAACCGTCTTATATAGAGCCACCATGGGACAGGGGCTTTGTCACCGTAAGACTTTTTACTTCTTTCCTCATTATTTATTTGCACGAACAACCTGATTATTCAGCTAAAATCAAATTCACAAACTACAAAACAATTAGTATGCGTGTTTCTTTTTAATATGTTGATACACGTTTTGACTGCCTACAGAAAAAAATCACTATTTGAGAATGTTTTACAATTAAATGATTCTTTTAAAAATCACGCTTATTTGTGATAAAAACCATAGTAACTTAACTGCCTAATCGAGACTATTAATAATTTAATAACCAGTTTCTAAATTAGTCCCGGATGTTTTGTACTTTTATATTGTAACCCAAATCTATGACTATGAGTCATGAAATATCAAACATTTTGAAACAGCCAGAAGCAGGTAAAATCACAGCAAAAACCCGTTTATTTGGCGCCAAAATAGGTCCACAGCATTGAGTTTACAGTACTACCACAAAGTTGGTTTTAAATCTCCGCTATTGCAAAGTATGCTGTTATATGTGTTACATTTTTATACTGCTTAAATATTTTCTTTATGTTGATGTTTTATTTGTTGTTAACTTCTGTTTGTACTTATTGTATTCCTGTACTACTATAAGTTTTGTTTTATTATTTTTCAGGTTCTTTGTAAAGACCCTGATGCACCTTTAAGTTGATCGACTCTTTTTACAGTCGCTTTATTCGATATAATTATTTCATACCTTTGTCAGTTAATAGCTTTTTAGCTCATGTTCAAAAAATTGTTTAACATGTATATATATTCAAAGACCCTGATATTTATGAACCAATGTTAATTAATTTTAAGAAGTGTCTTAATTGTATCTTGAATATTTCACAAACAACATTTTTAATGCTGTTAATTTTTTAGACGTTTGAAAACAAAGAAAAATGTTCTCTATATTTACACAGATATATGAGCCGCGTCATGACAAAACCAACATAATGGGTTTGCGACTAGCATGGATCCAGACCAGCCTGCGCATCCGCGCAGTCTGATCAGGATCCATGCTGTTCGCTTACAAACCCTATAACAAGTAGAGAAACTGATAGCGAAGAGCATGGATCCTGATCAGACTGCGCGGATGCACAGGCTGGTCTGGATCCATGCTGCTGTCGCAAACGCATTATGTTGGTTTTGTCGTGACATGGCTCAGTTATAAACAATATTTAGCTCGGTGATATCACGGATTTATATTGTAATATAAATCCGTGATGATATTTACAAGTTCCAAGATTCATTTTTCTGATTTGATAAATTTACATATCTACATATAGATATATTACTAACAAAATGTAATTAATTTATTTTGTCCATAATTGGAAAAATTGGGAGATTCTGTTATAAAGTTAAATATTCATCGGAAATGTGATTTGATAATAATAATGTACAATATCTTATGTTTGTTTACACAATTGTCAAGTGTTTCACGGAAAAGAGACGATCGATAATAAATCTGTCACATATTTGGTGGTATTACACCCGATATATATTTTTCACACCATGAACGATAAAAAATACTCAACACCGGACTATTTTAATTTGTTTACATATGATACCAGTTCCTCCGCGCAGATTTAATTATGATATTTTTAAAACTAATAAGAACATCCCCAAATCATAATAAATAAAGCATTTGTAATATGAATTTGATTTCAATCGATTTATTGACATTTGAAAGAAAGACAAGTGTGCATAACATACCAATATCTGGAACTATTTTTATGAAGTTGATTTGGTGTACTTTGACCAAAGCAACCAAAGCAAGCAACGGATGCAACTTTATTTTGTTTTGACATTTACTTAATACTTATTAAGCTACAAAAATGAGTTTAGAAACGGCACTACGTTTTGAGGCAGACCGTGTAACTAATCCTAATCTCAGGAAGGCTTTTGAGGCACAAGTTGAACGCATAAAAGTATGAAAATTATCTAAACCCAAGTTTTTTTGTAACATTCGTACCATATAACTTTCGAACCACTTCTCAATTTGTATAACTGGAACTTATGTTTATGTCACTAAATATTAGTAAGTTATTTGGTTTAAATAATATATATTTCTTCTTCCGTATTTTCAAACAAAATTTCAATACATGAATTACACCCAGGATTGAGTAGAAGTCTTAAAGTTTATAAAAAGGTAAAAAAGATAAGATAATCTTTATTTATAGTCGGTTTCATAAAAACATATAAGCATTAGCTATATAAGCTATTTTCCGACATAACTGACTATCCAATAACAATTCAAACAAAAAATCTGTATAAAAGAAATCTGTATAAAAGAAAATATATAAAAGTATTATAGTAAATCTATAATGGTATAACAAACTTACATAGATGTTCAAGTTCTTTGGATACTTTGACACACGGATGTAATCAGATAGATTAATCTGAGCAGTTTATTGCTTGTCCATTCAACAGGAAACCAGGATGTGGACTGAGGGAATACTGGGACGTCCCATCTCACCAAGGTCAAACACCACTATATTTCGGTTAGGTCAGTGACCACCACACTCCTCCCCGTCCTATTTGAAAAGGCTGGCTGCCAGATAAGACCTTTTTAGTATCTAATCCAGCACTCAATACGAGCCTATTGAATGATTTCCTGGATCCTTACCAGTACTGGTACTGTACCCTGCTCTAGTACAAGTACCAAATAGGTGATTATCATAAACCAATCACCTGAGCAGCTCAGCTATGACTTGATCAGCTGAGCAGCCCCACTAGGACTTACTCAATTACCTGAGCAGCCGACTATGCAGAATTCTACGACTCACTCAATCACCTAAGCAGCCCACGATGCAGAATTCTACGACTCACTCATTAACCTGAGCAGCCCACTAGAAATTATTAGAATGAATTGTCACCAGTAGCACCCTGAGAAGAATTAACCAACATTAGTCTCTAACAATCACCAACAAACATAAAACCTCCTTCAGGTCTAATTGATTCACTGAAGACTTATCTCTTACTACTGCCAAAACACTCTAACCCACTCATGCACTGGTTCACACTCAGATGCAAGGATATGCAGCTTATATCTAGAGACTACCGCAACACCTATCACATCTACCAGCTTAACAGCATGAGCATCCTGAGGATTATACCCCAATCCTCAATATAAGACCTTATCTGGACAATAAACGATCCAAACTCAGATTTATATTCAATAACCAACAAGAAGTAACCTTCACCCACAAGCTGTGAAACCACATTAAATAACCACAATGAATCATAAATCTCCAGTCTTATATTCTTATACCTCCCAAAAAGACAACACATTTCCTTTGATAACTGTTATAACTCTGACATTATTTCAAGAGCTCAACCTAACCGATAACATCATGACAATTACTACTTCAGTTCTGCAAGATGCTCATTCTATTTCTGCCATAAGAAACCCCCAACCACGCAATCCAATATTGTACTAACATTTGTAATGATCACTATTAACAGATGCCTGCATCCAAATAGATCCCATACAAACTGTCATATAAATTGCTTGTCGGCCTAACAAGCAACCTACCAAATGACATTATAGGTCATCTAGCTTAGAAGAGACGGGAACTGCGTGCTTGGTGACCCCCTACATAGCAGTGAACTTAACTGACCAGATGCAACTTGCTTGTCTATATGGGAGCTAACCGTCTCTTAATGGTGAATATATTGTTACCAAACATCTCAGTTCTGGGACTCAGATTTCTGAAAATAACACCAGAATGGACTCTAGGGCCTTTTGAAACATAATCACCAATAAGCTCGCAACCCATTATTACTAAGATGATTCCTAGATAATGAGCTTACACTCCTGGGATTCGTTCCCAAGGTTCCTTATTACCAAGACTGATTGTAACACACTCAATGACAGATGCGATTTTAACCTGAAACCCGTAGATTTTGGTTCCTTCCCTGGCAGGCTTCCCAAGACCCTTAGTGACCCAAGTGATCTTTTACTTGCCAATAGCACCACATCTACATCGTCAATAAAGGATCCCCCAATTCATGGGCCATCATATACTAATTGACACCTACCACAAGGCAATTTTCCCCAAATCGATTTCCCACATGGTACCAGACATTACATCATTTTAAATACCATGATTACGATTTGTTCTGGGCCCAAATCGATTTCCCACATGGTACTAGACATTATATCATTTGACCGTGATTACGATTTGATCTGTGCTGCAGCAACTTACACCGGGATAGATCCTTCAACCATCCCGCCAAATTACCTTGTGGCTCCCAAAACCAATAAACCACCTTATATGAGTGATCAGTCTATGGTATGCAATCAGCTAAACTACCAGATAAATTAAATTACCCCATGGTAGTTCTTCTCTGATTAACCACCAGATAAATTTAATTACCCCAATGGCGGTTCCTATCTGCAGCTACCCTCACCCCCACCAGTACTAACTGGTAAGAGGCAGGCTTTTATTCCCCAAGACTTATTCCAACTACAAGGAATTTCCCTCAAGTTGATTTCCTACATGGCACCCTGGATCCAAACACCATGTTTACAACCTGATTTTCCCCAGATCGATATCCTACATTTTATTCTATCCAATTCCCTTCCCCCCTTTGGGATTAGAAGAACCACATATTAGAATAAACATGATATCGACCCAACCTTGTAGCCTTAAAACACCTAAAAGCATTTTATAAACTTTTAGGGCTACCTTTGACCTTAGCCTAATCAACTGTGAAAGCCTTCTCAAACTTATCTTCAAGTTCCTCAATAGCCTCTATCACAGTTTCCCAAGTCACAGAAGAGTTATCTTCATCAGAATGAACTTCATAACTATCAGTACTGACTGAAGAAACCCTCTTTCCTTCACACCTTTCACTGCGTTGGCTCCTACCAAAAATGGCCTCATGGCTCTGTTGGTACGTACGGACCAATAATTTGGCTTGTTCGACCGTGGATGGATCATGCATGTAAACATGGAACCCAGCTTGTTGGTCTAATAAACCATGGCAAAACCTAATTATAACCTGACTTGTTATAAATTGGGCACATACCCCCTGAAAGGCTTTATCGGCTAAGGCACGTAACCTGTCTGCAAAATCATCAAGAGATTCGCCCGGGTTTTGAAAAGCTTGATAAAATTGCCCTTGAGCTGCCTCTGGTGAGATTTGGTCACCAAACCGAGCCTCCAGTTTATCGTATAAAGAAGCATACGATTGCACTTCACCACTATTATGTAAAATTACATAATAATCTAAAGCTTTGCCCTCTAACGTCAAGCACAACGCACACAGTTTATCCTCATTTGACCACTGGCACATCTCAGCATATCTGGAAAACTTAAAAATGAAAGCTTCCCAACTGCCATTGCCATCAAATGTTAAATTCGTGGGCAGTTTATCTAACGATAGTCTTGACCTGGCTGTTACAGGATAAACTGGTTCCCATCCCCCATGAGATAATGGCTCAAACTCATTATCCCCCAATGAGGTGATCCCCTGTTCTTTCCATAGAGACCGCTCAGACCCAAAATCAGCAGGAATAGCCTGGGGAACCCTAGGTGTGGTAAACATATGCCCATTATACCCCATGCTATCCCCACCCATCACAGGTCTACCTTCTCTACGCCCAAATACTGAAGTGCTTTTCACCCCAGCTGACCCTCTGGCCACATCAGGCTTTACTGCCCCAGGCTTTGGTTCCGAAAAGTCTAAAAATGACTGATCCAAGGACCTAAATGACTTATCCAAGGACCCTTCCCCTTTAAAAGCTTCAGTATGATGCTCTAAAGCCTCCTTTTTCCTAGGGAATTCTTCCAAAACCTCATTTGGTGAAAAATCTATCATATCTAATTCCTCACCCGTAAACTTTTTACGACATATTGCAGACAATATGTCGCCTGTGATATCACCGCCAGCCCCCCTTATAGATAGGAGAATAGCAGCAACCTTCTTACTAACCCCCGGAATTTTAACCAACTCGTCATCAGAAGCAAAATTAATCGCAACCTTAGATTTATTGGTATGGGGGCCTTTTGTGTCTGACCTATTCATCGCCATTGCCATATTAATAATTACTTATTACAATATTTTTATTACAAATAATTAAAAATATCAGGCAAATACAGGTCATGCAAAGTACCACTTACCGTTACTGTAAACCAATTTCTGAAATAAAATTTATTTTATTCCACACACCTGCACAATACTACAATATTGTGCCTTACAGTAACTATAATAAGCAATATTAAAAAAAAATATCGCTCTTTGAATTATGCAATATAAAAAATATCACACCTCTTTCTGCCTGAAAATAAGCAATATTATGAAAATATCACTCTTAAAAATTCCTCTGCAATTCTCTTTCAAAAATTGCTAGGTTTTGGAACAACAATAGAAGAAAAAAAATATGATACCGGTATCAAATATCCTAATTAGAAACCACAATGGTACAAAAACCTAAGTGGGTCCGAAGACTGGTAGCGTCTTAAAAATACAGGCCGCAGCTAGAATTAAATCACCGCTGCCACCATTATAGTAAATCTATAATGGTATAACAAACTTACATAGATGTTCAAGTTCTTTGGATACTTTGACACACGGATGTAATCAGATAGATTAATCTGAGCAGTTTATTGCTTGTCCATTCAACAGGAAACCAGGATGTGGACTGAGGGAATACTGGGACGTCCCATCTCACCAAGGTCAAACACCACTATATTTCGGTTAGGTCAGTGACCACCACAGTATTAAGAAGATCAATGTACATTTATGAAAGACTCTGTAAAACAGTTAAGGTTTATCAGCACATATAAATATGGGTAAGAAAGCATTAAATGATTAAAAGCAAATATAACACTACAATCAAACATCACATAAAATTACATCATACAAGAATTCTATATATGTACACAACCCTAAAATCAGAAATAGAATTAGATTTTTTTTTTTAAATTTAAATTTTTAAAATAAATTAAAGTAAATGATTCAATTTTATTTTAATATAGTTGACCTAATTTCCAGTATGATGCTTGAGCATATATCAGTAGCAGCATCTGATATATACTCAATCATGAAAATATGGGTGTAACTAAAACATGTACAAGTATCATAATAAAACTTGAAATGTTTGTGTAACAGTTGCTGATCTGGGCTGGCCTAGATAAATTCATGGTCTAAGATAATTAGTTAATTAATTAATTAGAACCAAAATAAAAAGGTAATAAATGTAAAGGTCTTGTTTATTATAATGTCTACCCTACTGAAAAGGCCAGCCATTTCTGACTTATAAGACACCTTTTGCTTGCATCCCATGTACCACCCAACCCATACCACTGCGCAATCGGTAACCTGGTTTTCATTTCAACTACCTCGCGGCTCAAGAAGCAGCCATTTTGGAACAAGTCCAAAGAGAAACTTTCATCCTTCAATTAACGCTTCTCATTAGACTCGAACCTTCAACCTCCCGAATTGAAAGGGGGGCATATTAACCACTAGACCAACGGTAATGGTTGTACAGAGTTATATGAAACTCTCGGAGCACCTATAGAATCTCTCCGCAGTAAAATCCATATTTTATAATCCTAACCCTAAACCTCTATCCCTAACCCATTATACAGATATATAAACAACAGATAGGAAACTCCGAAAATAGACGAGAGTCCGATTCAGAACCACAATCCTTTGCGTGCTTTGGTGATAATCGGGCTTTCCCGCTAGTCTCCGATTTTTACGCTATCGTTTAACTTCGTCGATATCCTTGAATTATTGCTTACATTGCCAACATGGATTTTCATCGGAGAAATATTTGTGTGGAAAAGTGTGTTTTGTACGTTTTAGAATAAATAACTATTGCTTCTTATATAAGTAAAAAATGTTTAGTCTTTTTTGTTGATGTACCTCCGGAAATTCAAAATGGTGGTATTTTGGCTACTTTTACCCAGGATGCATCAACTCTCTCAAAATCTCGCGACATATAACTTGCCGGAACACAATTCCGCTGATACTGATTTTAACTGTGTGACGTCACAGTCTCTTCTCCATCTTATATTTAGCTCCATGCCCATTACACTAACCTTTACCAATAACCCTTGACCATGACCCTAGAAGTAATCTGAGTGAATGAACTGCTAAATATTAAATAATTTTGTGTAAAATGTTAAAAGTAGCTGCAACATATACTAAAGTCTAGCCAAAACTCTTACCTGACTCTGATAGTGGTATAAGTGGGCTGCCGGGCTGGCATATCATATTTTGTTAAAACTTTCTGTCCATGAGTGAATTCATGCGTTTGAAAACCTTGGCTTGTTCGGGCAGTAACTCTGTTATGCGTCATTTTATAGTTTTATGTTCCAGTGCTGACTTATCTGAGAAATTTGTACTTTGGCACTCTAAAATTCAGGCCTTGTGAATATATAAAAAATGCTTTATCAACAACCATCTGTCTTCTTGCTTTAAAATGTCTTTTACAATGTCTTGCACAAAATTTTATGAAATACCAATCATGCTGTCTTGCCATAACATTTTTATTTACATATTATTTAATGACCTTATAGATATAGCTTTAAGAAACATTTCTTGTTTACATATATCTTTTCTCATCAAATTCAGAATAACACTTATTTTATTAACAGAATGACAGCAAGCTTACAATTATTATTATATTAATTATAAGATTATAAACTTCATTAAACATAATGTTCAATATTTTTGCTTGATCTTAACAAAGAACATTAGGGGGCACTCTACATATATATCGTGTGATTGTAATGATATCTTAGAAAAGAAAAACAAACAAAAAGCAAGGAAATGAAATAAAAACAAGTAATTGGAAAAAAAATGTATCTCTTGAAATGTCCTGAACTTTGTCATGTGAATGTCTGCTTATTTCCAAGCAAAATGATCAAATGAATTATCATTTATATCTTGAAATGTATGTTCAAGTTTCTAAATAAATCCAATGAATCTAAAATTAATGTAGTTATCAGGGGAAATTAATGTCATTCAAAAACACTGAGTGAGACTAACAAAGGAGGTTATTTCTTGTAAGGATTTTATATATACACACCGGACCTACTTGATAACAGGGTTAATTGGCTGTTTTAGTCTGTTATACTCTTTTCATATTTTTTATCTTCACATGAAATTTGGTCTTTTTAAAAAAAAAAAAAAAGAGAACATTCATCCAGTGTTATAGGAGGGTCAGACTAAAACAAAAAAAGATGATAAAAATAAGTAAATTATGGTAAAAAGTTAAATGATGACATAGTTGTGGCTTCCATAACTTTTTATGTTGCTTTTATTGTGCAACAGTGAACAGGTCTAGCAGTACAATAAAACCTGTTCACTGAAGTCTAATTAGCTGATGGGGCCTCCGTGGCCGAGTGGTTAAGGTCGCCGACTTGAGATCACTGGTCCCTCACCGCTGTAGGTTCGATCCTCACTTGGGTCGAAATCTTTCATGTGAGGAAGCCATCCAGCTGGCTTACGGAAGGTCGGTGGTTCTACCCGGGTGCCCGCTCGTGCCTGAAATAATGCCCGGAGGGGCACCTGGGGTCTTCCTCCACCAATAAAAGCTGGAAAAAAATCGAAGAAAAAATCTCGGCGGGACGATCTAGGATGGCCCGACTTGAGTGTACGGTGGTCCATATGGGCTTTCCGGCGGCGACCTTAAATAAACGCATTAAAAAAACAAAAACTATTTAGCTTATGATGACAATGTATTTTAAGGTTGTATATTGTTGTATATTTACAGTATGATGAGGTTATGGCAGACAGAGAAAATGTTGTAAGATTGTAAGTACAATATTGCCAGTTTTATATCTCATGAAGCTTTTCTATTTATTATCATGGTTTTTATTCATCAAATACAAAATAAAACAAAAATGAAATGTACAATTATGCCATTTCAGTAACCAAAAGGAGGCAGAATCATGAGGGTTGAGGTGAAATTATTTATTTTTGTAATTTATGCACATTGCTTTTCTTTAATGGTAATAGAAGCTTTGATTTTGTATGTGTCTCACATGCAATGTTTCACTTGTCCTACGGATATTAGGATAGATGTTATAACTTTATCATCAAAATGTTACTTATTTCCACACATTAGTGCAGGTAAATTAGTAAAAGCTACTTGTTAACTTATTATTATGTTAAAAACATCTGTCAAAAATATTAACTGTTTAATTTTTAATCTATAAATGCAAATTCCTAAATTTCCTTATAAATGTCCCTTTGTTGATAAATGACCCAATGCTTTTTTACTAAAGGAAAAAAAAAAGAAAAGATTTTTAATAATGAAAATAAATAAAGTGGCCAATCAAATATGGACTTAACCCATTTACTAACCCTGTCCTTGGAGGTATTTATAAGTAAGTTTTAAATTTGTCTGAACAAGTTGAACAAGTAGCTTTAATATAGTTAAAAAACTTTTTATTCGCTTAAAGTTATCCAGCTATTTTAGAGCTTATTAAACTTTGTAAGACAATTTTTGACATCATGGCCAACTTGTTTAATTATATGGTCAGTTTAATGTTAAACCTCACTGTAGAACATGAACATTTAAGCCATGTAATTGTCAAATATTCCTGAAAGGAAAACATATAGATTTAGTGAGACATACTTAAATGCATGTTTCACAAATATGTACAAGCTATAGATTTAATCAGTAATGAGTTTGTATCATCAAAATATATTTAGAGTTCTTCAATCAGAATGATTTATGAGAGCTATATTATATTATAAGTAAGTAATAATGTGCTTGTGTTTCCTTCATTTACATTTTTTCCTACAAATTGTCTTATTTTAAACCCCCCTTTAATTTCCATTGTAAAAAGTATTTGTAATGATTTAAAATAAGTATCTATTTCATTCAAATTTTCTTGACGTTAAGTACAGTTTATAATCTAATGTTAATTGTAAAATTGTTTCTCTTGAAGTTGTTTGTTAGTTTTCTTATGTAAAATGTTATTTTTTGTCTGTTTTGTTTTCTCTGTAATAATGGGCTGTTGGGCCTGTTTACAGTAAAATTTTGGTAAGTGAATCTTAGAGAGAACGATCATTGTAGTTTGTGGGTTTGCTTATGTATGTCAGTAAAATCCTACTGTTATTGTCCCCACATATATAACTTATAGTTATCTTTTTATCAGTGCTGAACACAAGCAGTTTCAAAGTTTTACTATAATTATAATATGTTATAGGGAGAAGAATGTAAATCAGAGGGCAACATGGAATGAAAAGCTTGAGGAGTCTAGTTGGGGGAAACGAATCAGATCAGAGGCAGATGTTATCAAAGCTGAAATGAGAATGGCTGCAAAAGCAGCATTATCTGTAAGTTGTTTGGGCTCTTAGATAATGTTGATCTATGCCTGTACAGTGTAGTGTTAGGATTTGTGTACAGTTAAAACTGTATGCTATTTTCTTGAAGTTTGTCAATATTAGTCCTGAAGTTCATCAATGTAAGTCTTGAACAAAGTCAATGTTAGTATTGAACTTGGACAATGTTAGTCCTGAACTTGGTCAGTGTTAGTTTTGAACTTGGTCAATCTTTGACTTGGTCAATTTAAGTCTTGAACTTAGAAAATGTCGGTCTTGAACTTTGGACAGTGTTAGTATTGTACTTGGATAATGTTAGTTTGAACTTGGGCAGTGTTACTATTGAACTTTGACAATGTTAGTTTGAACTTGGTCTGTGTTACTATTGAACTTTGACAATGTTAGTTTGAACTTGGTCTGTCTTACTATTGAACTTTGAAAATGTTAGTTTGATCTTGGTCTGTGTTACTATTGAACTTTGACAATGTTAGTTTGAACTTGGTCTGTCTTACTATTGAACTTTATCAATGTTAGTTTGAACTTGGTCTGTCTTACTATTGAACTTTGAAAATGTTAGTTTGAACTTGGTCTGTGTTACTATTGAACTTTGACAATGTTAGTTTGAACTTGGTCTGTGTTACTATTGAACTTTGACAATGTTAGTTTGAACTTGGTCTGTCTTACTATTGAACTTTGAAAATGTTAGTTTGATCTTGGTCTGTGTTACTATTGAACTTTGACAATGTTAGTTTGAACTTGGTCTGTGTTACTATTGAACTTTGACAATGTTAGTTTGAACTTGGTCTGTCTTACTATTGAACTTTGAAAATGTTAGTTTGAACTTGGTCTGTGTTACTATTGAACTTTGACAATGTTAGTTTGAACTTGGTCTGTCTTACTATTGAACTTTGAAAATGTTAGTTTGAACTTGGTCTGTGTTACTATTGAACTTTGACAATGTTAGTTTGAACTTGGTCTGTGTTACTATTGAACTTTGACAATGTTAGTTTGAACTTGGTCTGCGTTACTATTGAACTTTGACAATGTTAGTTTGAGCATATTCAGTGCCAGTCTTGAACTTAGACAATGTTAAAATATTCGCAGAGGAGAAAATCAATCAGTAGAAGATACTAGATTATTGTAAAATTCAATCAAACTTTCTGTTTATGTTGTTGGTTTGAAACATTACTAGAATGCTCCTGTTTCTTTCAGCTTTTCCTCTGCATAAGAAATCGTCTTGTCACATTAAATGTTATGTAGAAATTAGTTAATGGTAATTTACAACTTTTAAACAAGAAAATTGCAAAATTACTGCCGTCTAGTGTCTTTTCAATATCCATAAACTTCTATTTTCAAGTGGTAAAAATGAGGAAAATAAGCAGTATTTATAGAATTTAAGTGTCTAACTCTAAGAAAGTCAAGTTAAAGTGGAGTTTATTACGGATAAGGTATCTATCAAGCACAATCTGTACACAGACTTATAAATTGTAGGCTTTATATTGACAGATTATTCATCAAGTGAACAAGCCAGGGAGAATTTCCTAGTCAGATACATTAGTAAACATGTAATTATAATCACCTATGTAATCATAGTCTGTGATATAATGCTATAGTGTTTGTACCAATTTCAGGTCCGACGGGTGGCTCTAAAACAGTTATTGGAAAAGGAATATGAAATATGGGAAAAAGAACTCAGTTTAAAAGGAAAAACATTCTACAAACAGAGGATATAGACATTAAAGTGTTCATTGTAATAGAAAATTAAACAACTATCAAAATTTCTTTTGTAATTGTTAACAATTAAACACAAGTTAACATTCTACAAGGGCCTGGTAAAAAAAGAATTTAAAATAATTGTGCATGTAAAATATCAGTAAATTAATTACTTTTTTCATAGTTACTTACACTTTGTTTATTTTTACAGAATGATTCTTTACATATTGGAAAAGAAATTGCATATTGTGGGTAATGTAAAAATATTGTAGAAGATAATTATTTGTTACTCAAACTTTGTCAATTACAGTCAATGAGGTCTTCACTTTAACTTTACTATTTTGTCATTTTCATTTATTGAAATACAAGAATGGAATTGTGTGTCTGTATTTTAATGTTCATGTCTTTTACTTTGATCAGTATTACAGCTTTATTACATTTTAGAAGTCAATATTTTATGAACATGGGATAAAAACTGTATATTTAGGTTTCACCCATTTTTCATAAAGAATTACCAAAGATATTAACAAAATTACAAATACAGCATTATTTTAAAGGCCTAATGGTCATAAAAAGTATTGCTATTATATATTTTTACTATCAGCATTTATTATTAGTTAGGTTTTTAAAGACTATGTTTAAAATAAGTTTGTTTTTTTATATTTTTTTAGTTATACATGTGAGATGAAATGAGGTTTTATAAAGCTATTGATCTGAATAAAGTATGTTTAATATGATATCTCTTCAAACCTTGGGAAACTATTTTGCAATATTTATATTGAAAAATGCATTTAAGTACAATTAGGTAGAGAATTATCAAATTGAAAACAAACTTTCAGTGACAATTGTGTAGAATTTATGTTCTGCTAAAAATGTGATTTATTATTGAACACATCTGTGATATACAGGACTAGTATGTGATTAACATACAAGTTGTTGCTTTAATCAAACTTTATAATTATACATTTATAGTTATTGTATTATGTAAATAAAAAGTTTGAATGCTCAATGTTTATTTTATGTTCATTTTTTGGTATTGAAATGAATTATAAACAAGAGTGCCATGATGGTCTTAGGTCACTCACCTGAGATCAATTCTTAGCTCACCTTTTGTGCTCAGAGGCTGCAGTGTGTCTGTTGCTGTTGAATGTTGTTCATTGTTGTCCACAATATTTTTAAACAACAGCATCTCCTCCTAAACCACTTGATGAATTTTTAACAAAACATTAAAAGAACCTGTACAAAATGGTTACAGTCTGGTGCATAAGTAGGTCACAGGAGCGAAAAATGGACTTTAAAGATGAGATCTTTAAAATTTGTCTTGGAAACTTCCATCCCTATAGTCTACATATTTGGCATTTATTATCATCTTGTGTTCCTCTACAAAAGTTACATAAATCATGCCCTTGGGATTAAAAAAATGGCCCTGTCCTAGGGGTCACATAGGCTTATATAGGAAAATAATAAGTATTTTTTGAAACTGCAAAGCCTAGAGTTTAGATATTTGTCTTGTAACATTGTCAAGTGAACCTCTACAACAGTTATATAAATCATGCCCCTGGGGTCAAAATTTGCCTTAACCCCTGGGCCACTTAATTTATATAGACTTGTATAGTAAAAATAAAAGACTATTCCTCAAGTTACAATTCCCAGAGCTTAAATATTTGGCATGTTGCATCACCTTGTGGTCTTCTACTAAAGTTCTATAAATTATGCCTGTTAGTTTATATAGACTTGTATAAAAAAAGTCTTTTTATGATACTTCACTGCCCAGAGCTTAGATATTTGGCATGTAGCATTGCCTTATAGACCTCTACAAAAGCTATATAAGTCATGACCCTTGGGTCAAAAAGGCCCCGCCCTGAGGTCATTTATTTTATATAGCCTTGTATGGAAAATGTTATAAATTAAAGATATTTTGCACTAAGTCTCACCTTGTGGTCCTGTACAAAAGTTATATAAATCATGTCCATGGTGTCAAAATTTGCCTTTCCCTAAGGGCCTCTTAGTTTATATAGACATGTATGGGAAAATACATTTAAGTAAGACGCTACAATGCCAAGAGCTTATATATTTGGCATGTAGCATTGTCTAGTGGACATCTACAAAAACTATATAAGTCATACTTCTTAGATTAAAAATGGCCACCCCCTGTGGGTCACTTATTTTACAAGGGGTTGAATAGTAAAGTATAATAAAAATGTCCAAAAATCTTCTCTGAAATAATGATGCCCAGAGCTTAGATATTTTGCTTGTAGCATCATCTTGTGGTCTTCGACAAAAGTTGTGTAAATCATACCACACGGGTTAAAATTGGCCCTGCCTTTGGGCCACTTAGCTTTTTTAGACTTGTATATATAGATACAATGCAATCTCCATAACTCGTAAACCATACGGTAAACTTTGTTTAAATTTTGCATTCTTGTGTCTTTTAAGGTATATAACTGACCTATGTCGTCAATTTTATAGTTCCTTATAGTGCCTATTAGGGGGCTCATACCTTAAGTCATCTGTTGTGAAATAAAAATGTCAAGACCTTAGATTTTTGGCACGTAGCATTGCCAAGGAGACATCTACAAAAGTTAAACTTAAAAGTCACGCCCCTGGAGTCAAAAATGGCCCCTTTCTGGGAATCACTTATTTTATAATTATGCAGCCTGGAAAAGATAAAAAAAAACATACATGCATTCAATGTGACCTGTAACCTGGGTCATCATGGCCCTCTTCTTTCTGTAAACTAATCGTATCATGTAGCGAATAGTGCGACTTGATTTAGTTTACTTGTTGTTGAAACAAAGGTAATGAAAGGAAAACATTTAAATTTCATTCAGTTTTGAATACAAGAATACGAGTAATCTGCGAATAAGTATTGGCAAGTTATAAGTATTCTTGTCATGGACAACGCTGGTAATACTTGCCAGAATGACGATCTATTTGCTTGAAATCACCGGGCATTGTGATGTGTCAACATAAACACTATTCGCGAAAGTCTGTATTTTATAACCTGTAACGGTATCTTAGATACGAAGGTGCGTCAATATGAAATGCATTGTGAAGTATATTTTCATATTTAGCTGATGATTCTTTTGTTTATGTTAACTATGCTATGCTTCACTTGAAGCATCTGCTTTTAAATGATATTATTACAATCATGTTGCTAATCAATCGATTAAGAATTTTATTCACATTTAAAAATGTCGAGGGCTCTAATTTAAACAGACACCAAAATGTTAAAGAGCCACTGTTAAGTAGGGGTAGTTCTGTCACATCATAGTATCGTGTTAAGAAAAATTGCAGAAAAAACTGGTTTGAAAAGTTTGTATTTTCTGCATGACAGCGCTACCTGAACATATAGGCGCTATTGTATTATTTTTTTTTTCGAGAAAAATAAGTGACTGTCCTTTAAACATCCACCGTATTATCCAGACTTGACACCCTGTGGCTTTTTCCTCTGTCCAAGACTGAAATCTTGCAGGTCACCGCTACAACAGTAGAGACTTGGGCCAGCCATTTTTAGCTATTGAAAGGTACTGCCTGAGGAGGACTATGTTGAAGCTATTAAACGTTTAAAAGTTTCTGTAGATGGATATTATTTTGAAGAGTTGAAATAGAAAATTGTAAAATATTTGCACGGATAAAAATTATCACCGCTCTGTAATGCAAAATTAACCTTTTAAGGACATGACTGGTGACATTTTCGGGGTCCTTACTGAGGGCGGACGTACCCTCTTGAAGACAAACTACTTTACTCGAAACTGTTGAATATTTGTAAGCTGATTGATTTCTAGTTACACTATCCATATACATCCTTCTGCGAATAGAGTTGTCTGTATGAACACTTCGTTTTTGTGTATTATCATACGCCTGTTTGAAAAACAGGTCATATTATAGCCCTCCCCCCCCCCTTCTGGCGGAAGGCTGGACGGGCGGCTGGGTGGGCGGTGTCAAATATTTGTCCGGAGCATATCTCCTTCACCCATAGAAGAATTTTAATGAAACTTCATAGAAATGTTCACCACTATGAGAAGCCGTGTTGCACACAAAATCAGGCCTCTAGGTCAAAGGTCAAGATCACACTTAGGGGTCATTGAAAACGCTTGTCTGGAGCAAAACTTCTACATGCATAGAGGGATTTCAATATAACTTGGTACAAATGTTTACTATTGTGAGGCGGATTGTCGCGTGCAAAATTTATGTCCCTGCGGCCAAGGTCCACCGTTAGGCTTTCGCTGTCGAGTACGGACCCCGGACATCCTTAAAGTGTTAATTTTGTAGCACAAAGTGGTGATAATTTACCTGCATGTAATTTCCACGGAGTATTAGCCATAGATATGAACTTTGAGCCAAAAGTGGGTCACTGTACATCTAAATGTACAGTTACCTGTGACAACATGAAAGGATAGCTCTTACTAGGGCTGTTGGTGCCAGAAAAAGACCTGCCGTTCAAGTCGTCTAAATGAGGCTCACGCACCCTTGCACACCATCTTCGTCGACCCAAAGCCTCCCTTTATTAATATGAAAATGTAAATTCGATAATATCTTTACAAATAATGTTTTTTGGAACTTACAATATTGATAAATCTTCATTTAAGCATTATATTTATGATATAAAACCATGAAAAAAAAATGTGTTACGGGATCTCAGAACAAGAGACATAAAAAGGTCTGACTTGTATTATAACATTTATCAATTATTGATATACGAGTAAGTATCTATTTAAAAACGTCGTGTAATTTACTTTTCTATAGTACATGTAATTCATTTGCGTGAACTAATGAATTACCACTTGCACTTCGCCGCTGTGGTTCGAATCTCGACAGGGACTTTGAATTCTTTCATGTGAGGAAGCTATCTAGCTCGGTGGTTCTTTTCTTCTGTCAGTAAAGCTGGAAAGTCGCAATTTGAGCTATTCCGTGTTAGTCCGACGTAAAACCAAACAAAAAAATCAATGCAGAATATTTCAAACTTCAATCGCATCTAGACTTTCTTTTAAATTGAAAGGTTTATTTTTGACATTCTGTCAAATAACTTGACCACCATCTCACTTTAGACGTTTCTGGACTGTGTCCTTTTTTAACTTTCATTTAAATAATCTTAATGCGTCTATAATGACATGAATTTTACAGAGGTCAAATACATATGAGCCGCGTCACGACAAAACCAACATAGTGCATTTGCGACCAGCATGGATCCAGACCAGCCTGCGCATCCGCGCAGTCTTATCAGGATCCATGCTGTTCGCTATCAGTTTCTCTACTTGTTATAGGGTTGGTAAGCGAACAGCATGGGTCCTGATCAGACTGCGCGGATGCGCAGGCTGGTTTGTGCTGGTCGCAAACCCATTATGTTGGTTTTGTCGTGACGCGGCTCATATGATCAATCAAGAATAGCAGACTTGATTTCAACATTTTATGTTATGAAATATATCTGATGCAAATCAATACATATGATTTGCCACTGACCAAAATACTAAATGATCGATAGTTTTATAATATATGCATGTAAAATTAAGAAAAGTATAAACATCTATGAATTTCATAATTGAAAATAATCCTATGCATAAAAGAGAGATTGTGTATTCATTCATTTGTTAACAAATTAATTTTGTTTACTCTGTTGAATAGCTATATGTTTAAGTAATTAATTTCATAATAAAGTACATTAAAAATTTAAAAAATACACATTTCTTGTGTTTTTTTATAAAAGAAAATCGAATGTGAAGTTTTTAATTCCAGTACAGTAGGTAGATTCATGATCCAAAGAATATAGAACAATGCAATCTATAAAGATACAAAATTGACTACAAAGATCAATCGTGATTACATTGTTTGTCTAAACAATTTCTACAATTAACCGTTAAAAGGTGGTAATTTTATCTTAAAATCGAAACTTATTTGCATGGTTTAGGTAAAGGCATCTCCTCGTTATTGTATCACATATAGGAGGATTTAGAGAACATGCTTCATTTAGTTCCTTACTGGATTTATTTTATTGATTTAATTTACTAATTGGTCTCTGTATATTGTTAAAGGTTTAACAATAGCTGAGAAATCTGAATATGTATGAAATAGCTGAAAAGTAAAATGTTTAAAATATGGCGGAGAAATATTTACATACTTGACTTAGTAACCGCGCTACTTGGTAGGGATTGAAATAGTGTTTTTCAATTCTGTGAGAAAACTTGATAAAAGAATTGACAATGACTACAGGTGGGGTCAAGGACACTGTGGATAAAATAATAAGGACGCACAAGGTTGCTATTTTTTCTCGACAGGGATGTCCATACTGTCTTGGTGCACGGAATACCATAAGGAAATTTACAGGGAAGAGGCTATCTCAATCAGATGTCGCTTTTTATAATGTAGATAAAGAAAACGACTCAAGAGAAATGCAAAATTACCTTAAACTGATTACTGGGGCATCGTCGGTAATATAGTTATTGTTTAAATCTGGAGACTACACATTACTCATTCTTGATCTGTGATGGTTTATATAACTTTGAATCATCTTTTATGTAATTACTCGCTTTTAGGACTTTTAAGAGAGTTGGGTAATCGTAAACATTATTATACATTATTTAATTAAAATCTATTTTTCTACATGTAATATATATTAATTAAGACATAAATCAACTTATTCTTCACCAATAATTTTTCCTTTAAGTTGTTTTTAATGGTATGTTAACAAAGACAAGTCGAATTAATTATGTCAAATAAACTTAATTGTATAATATACTATGATACCGAGTTTAATTTGATATTAAAACGAAAGTATTGACGTGTTTAACCCCGAGACTATTTATTTCACAGGTACCGATTGTTTTCATTTACGGAAAGTTCATTGGTGGTCATGACAAATTGAAGTTAATGTACAGGACTGGTGACCTAGACGATCTCCTGAAAGCTGGTCCAACAATTAAACGATAAATCTGGAGACTCCAATGCTGCAATCGAAATTATTAACGAGAGACAAATAATAGGGCGCGACTTTCCGAGTGATTGGAAGTGACTATGTGCTTTATTGTGCCGTGTTGAATTGTCTTATTCAAATTGGTCATAGAGTTTTGGGAAGATAAAGGGTGTACATACAAATATATGACGCCATGTTTGTTATATTGTTAGACCATTGTTCAGTATAGGCAGGTCTTGAGTAAGAAGCCCTGACGCACCTTATAAAATTCTCGGCTTTTTGTTGAAAACAATTTGTTTAAATTTCTGTAATGAATTTGTCCACCTTCAAATTCGGAACAATACATTTGAAATTTAGTGTCTTTGATTAACAAACTACCAACAGTGGAGACTTTCGAGTCAAATACTAGTTTTGGTCCATCATGTAAACGGTTAAGGCTGTTTGTCCTCGGACGTTGTATCATCAACTTGATATTTCTACCCATGGGTTCAATATGTATCACAATATCATAAAACTGATGTGTCAATGCATTATGTAAACGAACTTTGATATCTAACGATATTTTTATTATTTACATTATTTGTGAATAAAAATTACATGTAACGTGTTTTTTTTCTTTCAAAATATAAACTGTTTATTGTTGTGTTCGTATTTTTGAAGTCCATCTAGGCAAAGTAACAACACGTTTAGTCCAAGTGTTCAGCTTCCCCGGCCATAGTGATTGCCTGAAAAACAAGAATATGCAATGTTTACCGTAAACAAAATACATCAAGCATAACAGTATAGACAAAAGCCCCGATGGATTTAAGGAAAACAGAAGTGGAAAACATGTAAAGGAAGCATGCTGTACTATTTGCTTTTGTTTGATGATTCTCATATATGTAGTAGAACCTGGACATTATACATGTATATGCGTTTCTGATTGATTTTCATATTAATACGTTAAGAGGAATTTTATTATGGTCTCCCTGTTCTATGATATAGTGTCTTTCAGTAACAAGAAAGTCTTACAAGTTCCTTTTAAATTTAATTATCGAGTATTGCACTTTACCCATTGGTAGAATGTAGCGGCTCCAGCACTGGCTATCTGAACAGTCTCCAGATCGAAACCTGACAGGATAGAGTGAACACGTTCCAAAACTGCCGGGGAAACTTTGTCAATGCTGAACTCAGCCACTCGCCGCTTTAACGCGTCTTTCCCTTTCTTCATTATCAGACTTTGTATCTTTGACCATTTCTGTTGGAAAGAAGATAATCGCATTGATAATTTCATTTAATAAAACTATAGACAAATAATGTCAAACATTTATATCATTCGTACAAGCCATTGTTGAATATAAAATTAATATAAATAATAAATTCTTAATGTAAGATGTCATCTTGATTTATCAATTATGTCAAAAAACGTTATATTACAAAGGATATATTAACATTTTGTAACTATAGAAAAATATAGCTGGATGAACTATTAGCACAGTAATTATGCAGACAAAATTAAAAAAAAAATTTTCGAACAACGACATAACAGTATCTAGAAACCGACCTTCAAGTCAGACTCCTTGTTCCCTAGTAGCAAGAAAGTTGCGGCCATTACACTATGTACCGGTTGAGGTGGTTTCGGATAGCTCCTCATTTCAGATATAGTTTTCTGATCCATAGCTAAAACCTCGTGCCGCAATCGTTTCAGACGTCGGAGTCGGGATCTAACCGCCTCTACCTTAACAGCAAGGTCGCCAAGACTTTGTCGAATACTGATATCGCTAGCACTAGAGCTGTGAAGAAGTTTCTCTAAAAGATCAAGGTCTTTTCTATCCATTGCCTCGCGAATATCTGCAATTTTACAAATATCTCATTGAACAAAAATGTAAATTCCTTCATTTTCGTATCATTAAAATATATTAGAATTCTGAAGTGAAGGACATGTTTATAAGGTAATTAGACTGTAAGAAAATAATGGTCGCACAACACGGCACGCTCGGTCAAGACAAACTCGAATTGTAAAGGGTATGTGTCCTTGTACAGATATAAAATACAAACCTCTGTTCAACCTCAGCGCTTGAAGCTTCTTCTTGGCCAAAGAAAGGTCCCCACGGTCTTCCATATTATGCTCATTAAACTTGTCTAACCAGTGTGACAGTATGTCAACGTCACCGTTCTCAGTTGCTGTAAGAAGCTCTGCACGTATGTCTGCTAATTCTGGGTCCTAATTCAAATCATGAAAATGTGTGTGAAATAGTTGAATACAGTTAGTTCAGCAAATTAACATTTTTAATGAAAGTGCAATGAATAGAAAATTAGTAATTTATTTCAGTAGAATTAACCCTTAGCCTGCTTGCGGCAACTGATTTTACTCATGTTGCCGGTACAGCATGTAATTTAGCCAGAACATCCCTGCCGTCCGATCGTGACGCTATTCAGTCATTAGTTATTTTGAAATTTTTACTTTAAATGATACGGTTTTGTCCACGTCATTTCTTATTTATCTATTTTGTTTCCAATGAATGCATATGAAATAAAATAAACGCAGTTGTATTGTTATACAGTTAAGCAAAAGACAATCATGAACATGTTATATATAGAGGATATTGAAGGAGTGTTAGTTCAATACTGAATTTATTGCACGAGTTGCATCAAATTATATTATGCGAGCCTCTGGCGAGCATAATATTATTTTATTCAACGAGTGCAATAAATTCAGTATTGAACTTACACTAATTCAATATCCTCTATTTATCACATACCCAAAATAATGACCGTTTAAAGTGAAATAAGAGTCCTTTTTCATTGACGCGCCTATAGTATAACGCTAACATTTAGCGCGTCTTTACACTATGTTTGTATAAGGCTAATGACGTCACGCCAAAATATATGCACGGTTGTGCAATACCATATTTACGGAGTCGCAAAATCGGCACGGGTGTGTGATAAAGGAGGTAAATACTCATGGGGACAAATGATTTAAAACGCAAATAACATGCACACATCTAGTTAGTTGAAGTAAACAATCGACACTGGGCGCTTTTATAACATCAAAATTGACAAAACTAGGTCACACAAATATGACACATAATTATTTTACAATCATTTTCTATAAATCATTTAAGTTACCTCAACAATTTGCGTCCTGTGCATTAGAAAGTTGCAAACATTCTTGCGGTCCCCCGTCTCCTCTTTCACGTAAATCTGCAATGCATATTCCCCTTCCCCTGGAGGTGATACCTTTACAATCACCGTGTCCTCGTCCGTTTCTGTGACAACATGACTACATAACTCATCTGATGATTGGTTATTTGTAATTAAATCTGCTTCCATTTCAATTGTTTTGTCTTTTGGCATAGCAAAGCGTAGATGTGTTACAGTATCATCATCTAAACTTACAATTGGTTGTTTGAAACTGAGACTTTCCATTCCAACTTCATCCAGAGCTTCTCCGGGACCCCATACGATATGTGGAACAATCGGCAATGGTTCACATTCTGGCATTACTTCGGAGCAAATTATCTTATAGTCGCATATCCAATCAGTCTTCAAAGGTCGTTTTGGATCTGTGCAATGTATCTCCAGATTAAAAACACCAATGATAGGAAACCGGAGCTCGAACACGGCAGTGCTTTCATGGACGTAATGTAGAATATATCGACTTAATAGCATAACGTCATATTCACCTTCTGATTCTACTTGGTGTCGTGCAAAAAGCTTATAACCAAATTTATACCGCTTTCCTCTGTCAGACGGAACGCCGATTTTCACTTCCGCTTTTCCATTATTTGAACGTACTGTACATGAATGATTACCTTGAACTGACAATTCTAAGTCATAGAAAGATGCCTGTAAGAAGGGTAAATCTTCATATTCGGGCTTTGATAACGGTTTATGTAACAACTGCCATAGATCGTCATCAGGAAAGCATTTTGTGATAAACTTATCAGGATCGGTCAAGAAATAGAAATCATTCTGTTCAACTTCACGTTTCATATCTGGAATATTATCATCCGTATGAAACGTGTCGCTTTCGACAATTGTCCAGCGTCCTGTTTGATAGCCGTTGACCGTATGTGTGGCCCAGTATGGATGAACTAGGTGCCAGCCTTCCTCAATGTATACTGCATTCCAGGAGTTTTTACATTTTTTGTGAGTTACTTTATCACCAGCTTTATAATTTACACCCTTTCCTATCCCATGTATTACAGTGCACATTATATCAGCTTTTCTGTAAAGGAAGATTTGTTAGAATATATAGTACTATATACAAAGTCTAAATAAACTATTGAACCTTATTTTCATATTACATGTATCAAGTACAGGTACTGTATTTTCCTTTACACATGCACTAGCCATCATCTTAACACATAATCAGTATATTGCATCTTCAAAATGTAACATTGTATTAATTGATATATGGCTGAATGACAAGAAATAATTTTACTTATTTAAGTAAATACTGAAAATTATTTGTCTTGTTGTCGAGGGAATATGACAATTTTGCTTTTGTGCCAAAAAAAATAGCAGCATATTCTAACCGGTCGCCATTATCCTTAAATGGGCGCGGAGGGCTGCAAATGACTGATGATGCATGACATTACCTGCATAACTTAGCAAACAATTCAGCATAGGTTGCTTTGTTTTGTCCGATATTGAAGAGAAATCCACGTGGTGTGTGCAAGCTCCGGTACGCCGGAAGTACACTCAGTGGTATTTGTTGAGTTACCAGCCAGCAGTATAAAGCTCGAACTTTGGCAATGTCAGTGGAAAGGTCTTCCAACAAAATTCTTAACAGCTCGTCAAAACTATTTAGCAGTGACACGTTGGTAACCTAGACATAATATACAAAGTTGATTACGTTTTAATATTCCAGTATTAAATTTATTAAATGATAATTGTGGAGCATTCTTTTAACACTATATGTCGACGCTTTTTATGCTTTGAACATTTTGAACGGTAATAAAAGTAAAGTAAGAGCGGTAAATAATTCAAAGAGAAGTATGAATATAAGCAAATCGATGATGCCCTCAGAAAACAGAGCGAATATCGTTAAGCGTTTCCGAAAAAAAAAATCATTTCACAGATAATTTTCTATTTTCCGTACTTATTCTTTAATTATTGGTGATTAAATACTTTACCTCCGCTACCTTCTGGTCTATATGCACAAAATCTTTGGGGTTATATATATCAGCCCGTGTTTTGCTTGGTGGTTGTGGAACAGGGTAACCGTCTTCTTCATCGGGAACCTGTACGCAGAATGACAAAACGAATAGTAGTGATATAAGTCAGTCATTTTAGGCTTACTAAGCTTGGAAGTCAAACAACTGGCGTTCCTTGTTTCAGAAATAAGATAACATGTATAAAGTGTTTGATCTTTTCTATATACACTTAACATGAATGGGGAAAAAAACGAGTTACCAAACATTTGCATGACATAAATACAAAAAAAAAGAAAACAAATTAAGAAGAATTAAAACAAAGAAAAAACACGTCACAAGATTATTTTGGAGATGTTCAATGATAAGATGTAATGAATACAACATGAAAACAAAGATAATATTATAGCCTTGCAAACCTGTAAGAAAACTTTATTTTTTTGAACAAATGCCATATTATTTCAACTCACAATTCTATTTTACTGACGCATTTTCTAGCTACTGAGATAAGGTTGTCTCCCTTGAAATTATTTGTTTGTTGCTCAACGTGTATATAATACCCGTTTTTGTTGTAGACCGAGTACCCATTCATTAATTAATATCGGTTTGAAACATAGCCATGAATTTCAACATTTCGTAAGCTTAAAGAATCGAGTGTGTATTTTTTAAAAGGTCCGTAAACTATATCAGTGATATAAAAAATCTGAGCTGGAAATTGATGTGTTATACACGATTTTAACTCCATCCTTGCTGGTATGGCTTTAATAATAATTATAATAATAATAACATTATACTTGTAGTGGTCAATAAAAATTACGAAAAAACATATAATAATAACTTTCTAAAAAAATAATACATCAATAACTTGTTGATTGAAAATATTGAAAAATATTTCATTGTAATAAAGACATTTCAATCTCAAAATCACATTTTTTATTCTGAAAATGTAATTAGTACTTGTGGTTTCCCTCGAACCACGTTTCCCTCGAACCACGTATATCATTTGGGTACGAGGATTTCGTTTTTTCAGGCAATAATATATAAAACGTAGATTAAAACGGTTTTTACTTTGAAGTATCACGAAGCGTTTAAGGTTTCCTTGATATCTCACACCATTTTATTATTGTGATCTGTTTCCCAAAAAAAATGTTGATTTAGACAAATAGGCTTATATTTAGAATATATTTGTGTGGATTTTCTGTTATAAATTTTATCTGTTTAAAGTATTATCATAGCTATATGATTGTGTCATGCTGAAGCCAGGATGACATTATCAATTGTAAATATTTTCGTCAAGTTAAATTATCAGACAAAGACTTGATAACAGGTAGTTTATCGTGTATTTATCAAATCTTGACTAAAAGTAATCTTTAACTGTTCAACTATCAAAAATGTACATCCTAGAGTGTTTGCATCTGCATGAATCATTAGTACAGTGCATGATACAACTCGAGTTTGTAAATAAAATACTCGTAATCTTAGGGAAGTTTTTCAAACAAACCAAGATAACCATAAATTAATTCGAGTTTTCAAGCAAACCAAGAAACCGTCCACTTACTCGAGTTTTCAAAAAAAAAAAAAAAAAAAAAAAAAACCGTAAACTTTCTCGAGTTTTCAAACAAACCAAGAACCCGTAAATTTACTCGAGTTTTCAAGCAAACAAAGACACCGTAAACTTACTGGAGTTTTCAAACAATCCAAGAAACCGTAAACTAACTCGAGTTTATAAGCAAACCAAGAACCCGTAAATTTACTCGAGTTTTCAAGCAAAGCTTACTCGAATTCCCGATCATAACTCGTTATAATCTGTAAAAGTTTGTATTTTATAAACATGGTTTATTTTCTATAAAATAATTCATACCGCTTTCTTCCTTTCCGGCAATTTCATAGCATCAACATCAAGACTCTTTAGATAATCAGAAAGGTCACGTGTGTGCTGAGAAGAAGCTACATTTTCGCGCCAAGCATTTGTAGGAGTCTGAACAGCAGAAGATGGCGCAGACCTGTAAAGTCCAGATTTTGTTTTCTCTCTGAACGACTGAGATTTCTTTAAACCTTTAGGGTAATTTCTTTTGTAATCTGATGATTCCATATCTGCGACATTTGTTCCACTTACAGTGAAACTTCTGGGTCTTTTAGCCAGCTCCCTGCCAGGAGTTACCGGTCGTGGAATTTGACTCGGTCGAGCCGATTTCAATGTTTCTACTTCTTTACATTTGCTTTTGTTTGCAGCCTTCGCTTTGTGTGAAGAATTCTCAGAATCATAATCGGAGGAAGTTTTTGATGTCACGCTCATACTACTTCCGCGTCCATTACTTACACCGACAGAATCGAGTGAAACGCTACTAGAAGTACGGGTTCGAGTTGAGGTTTCCTTAGATAATTTTCTTTCTCTTAGGCTCGGATTATTCCCATTTGATTTAGGTTTCGAATTACGTTCTGGTTGGTCGTTGTGGCAACATGTATGCGGGGTTCTTTTTCTTTCATACAAAGACAGACATCTTCTCAACTGGACTTCAGATTCGTCTTTTCTTTCTTCGGGGCTAAATGAGTGGATTGTTTGTGAGCGTGGTATTTTTTTAGTGTCTCTTGGTTGTGTCTTTGATGAAGATACGACTGCATTTGCCAGACTTTTTCTGGTTGGTGTTTTCAGACTTGAGCTCCGGGAAAGTGGCAGTTTTCTGTCATTTGGCTTTACTGGTTCATGATTACAATGATCGCACCCATAGTTTAACGAAAATGACCTTTGATGACGTACAATCTCAGTAAGGAGAACTTTGTCAGGAATGATCAAACACTGCATTCCCTCTGTCCGACTGAAGGAGCCATTTCCTCCGGGGAACAATTCCTCTAGTGTGTTACGTGACATGTCCAGTACCATGTTATCCAGCGAGGAACTAACCGGTTTCTTGGAATCCTTTGGAAGCCTACTGACATGTCCTTCCTGATTATGACCCTTGTCCTTCATAGACATTGACATCGAGCGGAAAAGTGAATTTCTTTTTAAATAATCCATGTTTTCACAAAATAATCCGGAAAATGTCAACTTAATTATAATCTAGCTTTCGAACGATATTTTCACAACAAATGTTAACTCATATCAACTTTATCCAGTAGAAAACAATCTATATGAACATCACCGCCGGTCTTTGCTCGAAAAGACCAGAGGGTCTTCTTCCTGATGACCAGTGTAATTGAAGGCCATGCGCCCTCTATCGAACAGATTGACGTTTTGTTATGATGTATCGCTTTTTTTCTCTCACTGATGAATAATTTATTCTACCTGATTCGCGAATGTTTATTGGTATACAATATAGGTGTTAATCTCGTTTGTTTTATTTTATCAATTATTTATACATGTATCACCCTGGCTTATCAAGGACCACAGTACAGAGCAGGGCATGTTTTTAGATTAAACGAGTATTTTTTAAACCAAGTTTAAGATGACCTTTTTTGTTCTTATTATCTTCGGCTTAACATTGAAAGATGTAAAAAATTATCTCATACAGGGAAAAAAACTCTATCATCAGATTTTTCATGCAGTGGTTTCATAATATTACAGCAATGCATTTTATTTCAATGTCTAGAGTCTATAACTTAGTACATTTTTGCACAAGGTCTAACAAGAATTAGCTCTGCATATGAAAGAAACTTCTAAATTGCAGTTTATTTATTTTTTTTTTTTTATTTATTTATTTATTTATTTATTTATTTATTTATTTATTTATTTATTTATTTATTTATTTATTTATTTATTTATTTATTTATTTATTTATTTCATCTATCGTTTATCTTTGAAGACAACAAAAGAAATAAATATGATTTAATGATATAAGATATGTGGCTTGCTTTTAAATTCTCTTTTATCTTTCGTTTTAATTACAATTTTATTAACATTTTATATTGGTAAAGTTACATGGTTTATCACCGTTATTGGCCGTGGGATATAACATGTCTATCATAGCCAGCCGTCAGCCGGGTATGTAAGTGATAACATGACATCCAATGTTGACAGCAAGATAATTTAACACACAATTATACAAATTATGTATAATATCCAATTATTATCTAATTTAATATACAATATATAACAGATATATGACATATTTGCTAACGTGATATAAACATGCACATTGTCAGTCGTCGTGTACCATATGTTTATTTTTATAAGTGCACTTTATGTAAAACATTCTCGTGAGAATTTGATTCATAATAATGTGACACAGGTCAAATTCTAAAGGAACGTAAAATGGTTGTTATTTAATGCAGTAATCAAAATTCTCAGCTATTCTGCAAATTGCTGCATTTTCCAATAATATCATTTTATCAACATGGTACAATCAAATGACTAATCTTTTTACATTGCCCTTGCTCCCTGAAAATGGAGTTCAATCACAGTCCGTCATTTTTGTAATCTGATCTGGAAATAATTGAATTTATGTTTTCCAATTTCAAACATTCCTCTTAATTTTCATAGGCATTTTCCCCATTCATTTATTACAGAAAACATTGTATCTACGTACTGAATAACAAGGTAACAACGTCGTACAATTATTTTATTTAAAGAAAAATGACATTTTAGCTGTTTAGCTGACAAACTCTTTCAAATTCTGAAAGGGGCTTTAGTAATGCACTAGAGTAATTCACAACTGTTTTTCTAAAAAGTATCATAATATAGAAAGAGATACGATTCTACATGACAATACAATTATGATTATATATCTTATCTATATGTATCTTATATCTGGAAGGCTATTTTAAAATTAGAATGAAAATAACATTTGAATTAATTACATGTCATCTAAGATGCACGCTCAGATAAATGGAAAAAAGAGAGTTAATTTCAAACTACCTTACGAAGGTGAAACAGTTTCACATGTAGAATGTACATGTATATAAATTACGTCTGTTTAACAGACTCATTCTAAAACTCGTGCTAAATACAGCTACTTTTAACGAAATATTTCTTCTATTCAAGCAAGTTACTAATTCAGTACATTAGAAGTATCTAACGATGAATTGTTCAACCTGTTTAGCATTCACGTTAATTCGGTTTTGTCTCGAAATTAAGTTTTGAGACCTTTTTAGTTACAGAGGAAAATCTAGAAACATTTTAAAGCTTTACAGGCTTAAACAACACACAACTAGACGTAGTGCACTGCAATGCAATTCAATGCAATACAATGATATTTCACAATATGGTACGATTCGGCCATACGAATTATACGATTCGATAAAATACGATGCGACACAATAAATTGTTATGCAATATGATACAATGCAATACAGTGCGAAGAAATGGACAGAAAATCTCTAATATCAAACTATATAATCTTCATATGATGAAGGATAGGCTCTTTAACTAATTAAAACTTACAGCATTTCCGATCGGTTTCTGCACAGGCAGCGACGGCCGACGCTGCAGACTGCGTGTCCTGGATAGTTGCTTAGCAACCGTTACATGCTTAGATTCCTTCTTGGTGATGACTCTTGACCCCTTCCTGGAGATAACCTTTGATTCGGCGGTTGAATGTGTCCTTACAAGACTTTTTGTTGACGCTTTATTATTTAGTTTTATCTTAGACATACGTTTTTACCTGAAAAAGGGTATACAAGATTTGTGTATGTTAATTCAGGAAATAATAAGGATTCACCATGGTAACAAATGTAGCATATGTGAACATGGTTGCGACAAGTAGAGCAATACTCTAGTGGTAACATGGTATGATAACAGTTTAAGAATTGCGAGTTTGATCCCCGCGAGTCCGCGCTGACTCCAACTAAATATTATAAAAGTTATCCGCCCCGGAAAATCTTAAAAATCAAAAGGATACAATGCATTTTGATAGAAGCATAAGATAATATATTGACATTAATAAATAATAACAGAATAAAAATCAAAGAAATATAATCTTAATGGACCGAGTCACCTTAATTAATTATAGGTCCCGATAGCGGCTTTTACCCAAGGAGTATTGATATTGCGCTGTCAAATATGTATAAAAATGTTTACAACAACTTACAAAATGAAGAAAAATATATAAATTAGGGCTATATTTCTTTTGTCAAGTGCAACTAGGCCAACCTTGAAATACATATCGCCTTTTATCTAAGAATAAAATTGAGCACAGTGAAAAACAACCTCAATTAAGTAGATCATGCAGATTCTTTTTCATTATTAAGAAGTTGTATTGGAATAAAGACCAAAGTTCAATTAAAGCTACGATATCAAAATCTACAATTCTTTTTCTTTTATTTTTGCTGTGAAATTAATTTATAGTTACCTTTTTAAACTAAACCTTTCTATCATGTCCATTTCCATTCTACTCCTGAATAAACGTTGTAGTTAAGTGACATCATAAACGCAGCGTCTTTGACGTCAAAAAACGTCATAAATCATTACTCTTCATATACTTTTTAAACATCCATCAAATTAAGCTACGTCATTTTTTTTGCGTCATATCATCAGACTTAGACTTTATTAAGAACAACATAGAAGATATGATTTAAAGATTTAAATGAATATGAAGGGTTTTGTCTTATCATTGAGTCATAGATGTATATGTTACTAAGAAGCACTCTGCTCTACTCAAGCGTTAACTCAAGAATACTTAAAACCTTTATTCGCAACATTTGGAATGGCGAGGAAGAATACACATATCACCTCATAACACCATGGAACTATATTGCATTCTCTCCGAATTTTTAATAATCATATAAAATTTCATTCTGGATACAATAAATCAATTACCCATGTCTCAATATAATAATAGAAATGCAGAAAAGAATAGAATTGCTTCACAGAATCACGGTCAGTTTATTGATGACACTTCTGTCATATTTTGTATTCCTTTACACTAATGGTCTACTAACATGCCTTTCAGAGGACTTGTTTAGTTTTTCTTTTACACAATATTAGAATCAGATATATCATATTACCAACAGCTGTCCGGAATGTTAATAAATGAATCGACATAGTGCACTATACAAGTATTTAAGGAATGTGACGGTGTGAACTTACAACTTTACACTATATAGAAAACGTTTGGACATATGTTAAACATTCAAACAAATAAAATCATACTTATTGAGAAAACCATCCACCAAACTTGAAAAATGGTGCAACTTTATTTTCACTCTATTGTTTAAATAGAAAATACATGGTCAATATTTAGCAGAACAGTCATTGCAATAGATGTTTGCTGATAAGATTTTCTACGGAATAAACTGAAAACTAAAACTGTTGTTCCTGTCTGTATTCAAGTATATTGAAGAAAAAACAGAAGCCACATTTTGATGAAACATCGCACGCCAGTAAGGTTTATTCTGTACATTCTGCTCTTATAAAAAGATCAAATAGATACCGCCCGGTTAGCGTAAATTAGTACCACCACAAAAATCGACTTGCATGCATACAGGGTCTTTCAAATATTTGAAAGACCCTGATACATATCAAGTATTATTCAGTTCAAACTTTATATGGTCACCTTTTGGTTGATAATAACATTTATGGCCATGAATGGGTGACATATCCGAGGTCAGTACTCTCAGTGCCTGAAAGGGCCGATGGACCCTCATAAAATCCGGCGACCCGAGTTCGATTCCCGGACGGTGTAGGTCACTTTCGTCGTTTGTTCATGAAATCCTTTCTACGGTCATTGATATATCCGATGAACAGTAGTATAAAACAGACCCTAAAGAAAGTGAAGGCAGGCAACTAGTACTGGTAAACCGTTCGACTGTCTGCTGAGGCTGAACTGTGTTTTGGTAAATTTAATGTTGCTTACTGTCGTGATTCGGAGTGTAAACTACCACCATCATGATGTGGAAGACTACACTTTCAATAAACGTTTAAATAGTGTTCTATACTGTTGTCGTGACAGACTAATAATATCTTGTGACATCACTTGTGAAAGTCAAGCGGACAGGAAAATTATAAACCTGTCCTTTAGTTACATATAAAAACGATTTAAGAAGGAATTCATACACAAAATTGAAACCATTTCAGTTGAACATTTATTAACGCACTATGTACATTGATTATCCACATGTACATTGATTATCCACGTTACTTTGGACATTACACAAGAGAGCCGAAAAGGGCCTAGATTGCTCACCTGAAATCCATTGTAGACATGTTCAGAATTTTCTTCGGAGCAGCAAAAGCAGATCATTTGGTTACAACTCATTTAGTCAATCAATGTTTAAGTTTGATATCAGTCACAGTGATAACACTCTCATAATTAATTATTCATTTCATATTGCTACATGCATCATACTCAGATTGTCAGCTCATTCTATACTATAATAATTTGTTTATTACTTTTAAACTGTTAGTCCCTTTAATACAATATGCACTGTGCATGTCAATATACTTTGCTTTAATTTGTCATCTTATTGTATAGTTCTCAATCTTGCTACTTTTATTTCATGCCTAAATCTGCTACTTGTTTTAAATGTTTTTACTTTTCAGATCTGTTATATGTTAGTAAATATGTTTTATGTCTCTGTTATTGTCGGCAAATAGCTTATTAGCTAATGTTTCTTGTAATAAGTAAACTGACTTAAAATAAAGTTTCTTGTATGTGAACTTTAGATAAATATTCAAAAAGTAAATCACTTTTCATTATCAAATATCAAAGTTCAATATCATATATCAAATTGTACCTCAGAATATCGAGAAGATTCACTAACTTATAGCATTTGTGATTTTAATTCAAAAGAAAAGCATAAAATACCTAAAGTATATTTCACATTTAGAATTTGAACTTCTACTTATCACACAATCAGTCACCAGATATTTTAAATAACTTTTAATATACAAGTCTTTGCAAAGTAAGTGTGACATAGTAAAGTCAAGTTTTACAGAAGGAGGAACTTAATGTAATGGTACATACCAGATATCATAGCTCTGGGCAATTTAATTTCTGAGAGGAAGACGTTTAAAGTTTCCTTTACTAGTCAATATCTGCCTGGGTCATTTTTGATCATACAAAATATTAGGTCTATGTTCACAAGAGATTTAAATGTTTTCTTCTAAGTAAGCTCTAGGGCAGATCTAATTTTAACCCCTTGGGGTGTGATTTATAGGAATAGAACAAAAAGGTTTAGCTGCATACCAAATATTCTAGTTACCAGCATTGTAGCTTCTGCATGGACTGTTTTAAAGCATGCAGTTCATTAGGCAATGCTACATGCCAAACATCTGAACTCTGGGCACTACAGTTTTAAACAAGAATATTAAATACAAGGCTATTTTAACTAAGTGACCCATATGATGGGCCAATTTTGACCCTGGGGACATTTCTTACGACTTGTCAAGAACCACAAGGATAATTATACATGCAAAATAAAAGAAATATCTATTATCTAAGCTCTGGGCTGTGTAGTTAATGAAATAAACTACAGACAATTTGTTATCACAAAAGGCCATCTCCTAGCACTATGTCAATAAATACATGCATAATTGCTTTAACAAAAGAATCTTAAGTTTTTATAATCTATCATTACAGATATGATATACATGTAGTTAAAAGTGACATTATGCTCATCAAAGTCTAAATGGGCAGTGTGCATGTCAAAAAAAAAAATTACTTGACATTCTGCACACATTGTGTACAATTTTATACTTTACTTGAAAAAATAATCAATAATCCATGTGGCAAACTGAAAATTTCTATAAATATATTTTAGAAAGTATCTGTAATTCTTAGAAAGAGCAGGGCAGGCAGATGAATAATTATAATTATGGTCATTTTATATTGCACAATAAATTATTTGTTCATCACAATTCTAATAGTGAATCATTTTGAAATACATGTATACTAGTATTACTAATTCAACTTTATCACACACCCGTGCCGATTTTGCAACTCTGTAAAAATGGTATTGCAAGGCCGTGCATATATTTTGACTCGACGTCATTAGCGTTATACAAACATAGTGTAAAGACGCCTTAAATGTTAGTGTTATACTATAGGCCTGTCAATGAAACACGACTTTTTTCACTTTAAACGGTCTTTATTTTGGGTATGTGATAAATAGAATATTAAATTTGTGTAAGTTCACTACTAAATTTATTGAACTCGTGGAATAAAATAATATTATGCTCGCCAGAGGCTCGCATAATATAATTTTATTCAACTCGTTCAATAAATTCAGTATTGAACTTACACTCATTCAATATCCTCTATTAATATGACAGTGAAGAAGATAAGCATTTAAAACTTTAAACAAAAGGGGCCATGATGGTCCTGAAAAACGCTAACCTGAATATAAAAACTTTCCATGACAAGGAAAAAGTAATATTGTAGACTATAAACAAAAGAAGAAACCTAAATCTTAAACTGGTATCACAAAGTTCATAATTGTATCTGAAATAGTGCATGTGTAAAAACATTACTGGTTGCTTTCACTTAGGGAAAACAACAGTTCCAAAAGATGTGTACATATTTGATTAGTTTTCACTCTATACATGTAAGGAAAATTAATAACTCCCTTGGACAGGGCCAATTTTGAACCCAGGGCTTTTATTTGAACAAACTTGGTAGACACACATTAGAAGATTTTTTATGCATAAATATCTAAACTTTAGCTCTTTTGGTTTTTGAAAAGAAGATTTTAAAAAAAATTTTTACTGTATACATGTAAGGAAAATTAATAACCCCCTTGGACGAGGCAAATTTTGGCCCCAGGGCTTTTATTTGAACAAACATGGTAGACACTCACTAGAAGATGTTTCATGCTTAATATCTAAGCTCTAGCTCTTTGGGATTTTAAAAGAAGATTTTTTTTAAAGTTTTTACTATATACATTTTGTACATATAAGAAAATCAATGACCCCTTGGGGTGGTGTCAATTTGACCCCAGGGCTTTTATTTAAACAAACTTGGTAGATACTCACTTGAAGATGGTTCATAAGAAGATTTTTTAAAGTTTTTTCTTTCAGTTGCAATGGCAACCAGATTCTATATGAAATTAAATTCTTTAAACAATTTTTAAAGGTGACCCCAAAGAAACATTCCTGTGAAGTTTGGATGAAATTGGCATGGCAGTTTATGAGATGTCGTTTGGAGTAAAAGTTTACGGAGAGACGCTAGACGGACAGAAGCCGGACAAATTGTGATCACAAAAGCTTATCTTGTCACTTTGTGACAGGTGTGTTAAAAAAACGCTAGAAAATATAATAAAACAATTTTGTACAACATTAATGAAAAAAAAAGTTAAATACTTTCTTATAATTTCCATGAAAGGGATCAATAAACAAATACTTTTTATTACAAAAAAGTGATGATGGCACTCAACAAAACATCTCATGCTGTTATTCAACATATCTCATTGTGTTATTCAACATATCATGTCAGAAAATTGGATGAAGGAACACATCATCATCTCCATCATCACAATCAGTAAAATCATCATTATCATTACTGATACCATCATTCTTCTCATCATCATCAATCAATGTTGTAGTATCTGGCAACATGCCAAAAAGGTATGGCGAAACATTTAGCGAGGAAAATGATGACTCTGTTTCACTGTTTGTAACACTATCGATATTCCCAGGTACTGATTGGTAACTGTCTATTGACTTGTAAACATCATTCTTTCTTTCAGTCTGATTGTTCAGCTCTGACACTCTTTGGTAAGAATTTTTCTGGCCATCACTTGACAATAATCTAGTGGATTGAGAATCTATGCTGTTGGAATCAATTCTTTCATGATCAGTGTGTGATAACGGTTTAAACTTGAGCAGTTCTCCTAATAGGTTAGCGCTTCTTTTCTTATCTAATTTAAATTCAACCTGTTCTGTCCCATTTTCTGATGTTGTTTCAATTATCAGGCAAGTCTCCTTACTTTTAGAGGTTTCATTTTCTGCTACATTTTGCTGTCCTTTATTTGATAGAGTAACTGACTTGGGTTGTATATTCCCCTCTGTTTCACTTGATATATCACTTTTCTTCAAATATAAGGAATATTTACTGGCATAATCTTTGCCATTTTCACTTGTCAATGTTTCATTAGGCCTATTTCTAAATATGGATGTATCAGAGACATCTGCACTTGAGTCTTCTGTATAGTAAAAAACGCTCTCACCCTTGACATCAGATTTATCAAACTGTGATGAAGATTTAACAGAATTTGTAGAGCTCAGTGATAGAAGGGCAGGAAAATCAAGTGTTGAGATATTTCCATCAGGTAACTGTATATGCTGACTGTAGGGAAAAGATCGCATACAGACTGGCCTTTTTTGTTGGTTATTGGACAATGAAAGAGAAGGTTCACTTTCTAAAGCTTTCTTATTTTTAAAATTTGAAACTTGTTCTGTATAGTATGCACTATGGGAAACTTTTGGTTCACCATGCAGTTGTACTATGTCTTCATCTCTCACAGCAGTTACCTGTTTATTTGGGTATGAAGTGTCAATACCTTGATCAGTTTCTACAGTAGATATACCTATACCTGTATTAGGTTGAAGCAGTTTAATATTTGATACATTTGCTGGACGTATCAATGTCGTCATATTTGAGGCAGAATTGTTACCAGGCAATGCTGATTTCTGTGAACTAGAACCAGCATAGTGTTTTAAGACTGCAGTGCTACGTATAATATCTAAATTCTTCGATAAAACTTTTTCATTTACTTTCTGTTTAAAGCTCACATGAGCTTGTTTCAAAGTGTCTGTTATACTTCCAGTTGACAAGAACCTCCTTGAAGACAGGAGATTTTGACTTTGTGTTGAACTGACTCCCATATTTCCATATTTCCATCTATTCTTAAAGTTAATTCTTGCAATGCTTTAAGACTGTTTGGCCTCTCATCTATACTCTTGCGATCATCTCCTGAGCTCAGGTATGACGCTGTTTTGTTCAAAGCTGGTTGGCATTTTGCCGTTTCCTTTATATAAGGTGACATACTTCTTTCTGGTGTTTCAGTCGACGTTTTTCTTACCTTCTGTTTTGGCTGTAGGATTTCATTTTCATTTGGGACAGTTGATACTGAAGCACTTCTTTTTTGACTTGTTTTTTTCTTATTATTTTCATTGCTATTCCCATTATTGTCACTGTGCCTTGATTGAGTTTGAGATTCAGGTTTTTTCTTCAAGGACAAATCGAGTGTAGCATCAATACCTGATGTGGATGATAGCTGACCAAAATGAAGAGGTGCAGTTGGGTAATGAGGATTAGGGGTATAACCTTGAAAATAGGTCAATGGTGTCCATGGTAACAAAGAATTTGCTGCATACCCAGCCAAGCAGGATTGGTAACTTGCACTTCCTTGTACTGGGTATGTATAAGGCTGATATAATAATGGTACCAGAGGAGTTTGCAATCTAGCTTGAGAGATAGGGTTTGTATTTTGTTTACAGTTTTGTGAAAAGGGCTGCTCTCTTTGTCCCCATAATAATGAATAGTTCATATCTGATCCCGCGTAATAGACAGGTCTGGGACAAACATTTGTCACAGGAACTTCAGCTGATGTAGTAACACATTCTTGCACTGTAGCATGTTTACTGTTGCTTCTAGATTTAACCAGTGCCACTAAATCATCCAATCTACTCTGTGATGCATTTTTAGACACCTTAGCAGCTGAACTTTGACTCTGAGCATCCAAAATGAGTGTGACAGGTGGTTGATTAGTGACATTGTTTATCACAGGGTTGCTTAAATTCATCATAGCTAGTGTGTCTTGGCTTGAGCTTGCTAATGAAGACTTGGTAAATGTGATAACCTGGAAATGAAAGAATAAAAATTAACATAGGAGTTCTTGAAATGTAGCTTATTCCAACAGAAATATACAATACATTTGGATGTACAATAATAACACCTTGATCAACATTAAACAATCTTTTAGTAACCTGTCAGCAAATCTTAAAGAAGCACCTATCATTATACAGTACATAAATTATAAAAAGTTACTCTACTGAAGTTTTTTGCCATGGCAACTGGAAATATTGTTAACATTTGCAACAAAATATATTTAACTCACTTTGTTTTTCCAGAATACTCATCTTTATTGTGATAAATGACACACAAATAAGCATTTTATTGTTTTAAAACTTAAAGGTCCATAATACTTCAGAAATGATTTCTTTTTCATTTTAAAGCTTTTTATCTATGGTGTCCTGTTATAAATTCCAAAAAGTTTTGCATTGGCCAATTTGACTCGAATTCCCGGAGCCATCCTTTGATCCTGTTGCGTTTTGGCAATTAGTACATTTAAAGTGATTTGATATTTTGTATGGAAGTCAAAATACTACTTTATTACTACTAATATTTGCTACTTTATGACAAAGATTTCAAATTCAGCGCTACTTTCTTCAAGCCTTAAACATCTATTATGCTCTAAAACCGTTTTTTAATAAAACATTATAAAATTCATGTGTAGGGGGAAAAAAGTTCATTTCTGAAGCATAATGTGCCTTTAACTTAGGCTAAAAATTGCACAAATATTTATTGATTTACAATTTGATTCTGAGTAGATTTATTTATCATCATTTGCATATTGTTTCATTTTAAGTAACCAAGTTGATCTTTGTCATTTGGGCCTCAGTGGAGCTTATATAATATATTGAAAACAAAACTGAAAATATTTCACTCCTTATTGTTCCCCTCATAAAATACTTATTGTTCACCTTATAAGATAAAAAAATTTTCCCCTTATCTAATATTAATTGTTCCCCTCATTTAATACTAACTGTTACCCTTATTTGATATTTGTGAAGCAGAATGATCCAAACTTACAGGTTTAGGTTGAGAAGATGGTATTATTGTTGCAGTTGTTTTCTTATTTCTGCCATGGAAAGGTGAACATGGATCCAGTTCTGTCCGTACTTTATTAGGATCATTTGTTTCATCTACTGTAATAAGCTTTGTCTGGTCTTGATCTGGAATAAAATTGTTCGTTAGTTTTGAGTGCTAGCAGCAAAAAAGTGGAAACAAGACTCTACAATACTGTTGGCAACTAAAATTTTGTATATGATGTTGTAAACCTCTAAAACTCAAAATAACAAGCAATTATCATAGTATTACAAGCAATCCATAAGTCCCCTACCGGTAAGAGCCCAAGCAACATTCTGAAGGGCCATTGGCCATTCACTTAGGTTCCTATTTTAAGTAAATTTGTTGAAAAAGTTCTTTAAAAGTGATCACAGGAAACAGTTTTTATGTACAGACAGACGGACTGAAGGACACTCTAAAGTTATTTTTTAAACATCCCTGTTATCAAAATATAACATTTTTAAAATCCTATCATGATTGAAGAAGTTGGAGTAAAAATTACCAATTTCTCAAAAAAAAGTCTAAGTTCAAAAGGGGCATAATTCTGGAAATAGTCTTGCTAGAGTATTGAACACTCACAAATGTTGAGTGACAATAAGAAACATTTATATGAAGTTTGAAGTAGATACATTCAGAAAAAGAAGTTATTAAAAAAAACAATGTTTTTTTCATGAAAATTTTAAGTTCAAGGGAGGTAATTCTGATAAATTTTGTGCTAGAGTTGTAAACCTTGTCACATATGATGTGGTTGATGACAAGCAACTTATATTTAAGTTTGAAGAAAATACCTTAAGAAATAAAGAACTTATAGTGAAAAAACTAGAATCAGAAATCTTGAAATTCAGTCTATTTGTTGCCATAGCAACCAGAATTTTCAACATAGGAAGATAAAAAAGGATGTGCATAATTTCCATACTGCCATCTACCCATATGTCAAGTTTCATAAACATATTTTCAGTACTTTTTGTGTTATCACTGGATCCAGGTTATGTGTAAAATTTGCCATATTTTCAGTCTATTTGTTGCCATAGCAACCAGAATTTTCAACATAGGAAGAAAAGAAAAAGATGTGCATAATCTCCATACTGCCATCTATCCATATATCAAGTTTCATTAAAATATTTTCAGTACTTTTTGCGTTATCGCGGGATCCAGTTTTGTGGACTGACGGACGGACAGTAAACCTAAAGTCCCCTCCGGTAAACCGGTAGGGGACTAAAAAGATTCAAAATTTAAAACAGGACAAGTCTGTTAGTAGTTTTGTTTGATTTTAACTCAACTACCTAAGCTGAGTTTGATTTTAAGTTGCACCAACACTGTGACGGTTATACAGCATATTTCATGCTTTAGTTGTCGAGGTAGGCCATAAAATAAGCAATGTTGAATATCTCATCAATTTAGGACAGTTTTCAAACCACAGTGCTACAAAATTCTGTCAACTACCCAAAATGAAACACTGTGATAGAAACAAAAACATTTATAAGAGATATTGTCTTCAATATTTAATACAAAGATTTGAATTAAAATGTCAGGGATGGACATTTAATGGACATTGGAAAACCCATATGGGCAGTTTATCAAGAATAGTGCCAGTCATTTTATTTTTGGAGGTAAATTTTTCTACGTTCCAGATGAAAGCACCGATTCTTTTGCCAGAAATGGGCAAAGCAAACAGGACCTTGCTTACAGACTCATCTAATAGATTATTAATCTATATAGTACTGATAACCACTTAACCATTGTGCTCACTCTAAATAATGATTTCCAATTGTTGTTCAGTTATCAAAAGATAATTGATTGTATGTTATTCAAGGTAAGAACCAAGTTGACATGGCAAATAATCTTTTGAAAATGCTTATTTTAAAGAATGGATAAATCCATACCTGTAACAATCACCGTTATATTCTGATTTAAGGCATCAGCAGGTACACTACTAGGCTCTTCAGATCTTCTTTTTGGGGACTGTACACTTACTTTCATTCCTTGAAACCTGAATATAACAACATATACTATGTAATATTACTAATTAAAGCTTATAGAACTGATAATGAATTTCTTAGTTTCAACTGAGGGATACAAGGCAACATGTGTTTCCTAATATGACACCAATACTGGTCAGTAACATCAAGCAGACTTATGAGATATCAGATTTCATAACAAATGAGATAACAAAAAATTTACTTGGAACATCTTTTTGTACACCTTGTTAGAAAAAAACAAAACAAAAACAGTTCTCACACATTAATCATCATTCTAGTGTAAAATTAGCAAAAAAAAACAACAGACAATAACTGGCCATAAGACTGCTATTTCCTTTTTTTATTTATATGCCTACACATATTTAAGAAGAAACATAATTATATGAGTGTTGAAGAGTTACCATATTTTGTCACCTTAGTGCAATAAAAGGTTAATTAACTCCTATTAAATTTTAGAGCCAACACAGTCTGAACCATGATTCAATTACTCAAAATGTTAGTATGGTGGACACAACAATGTTCTACTTCTGTTGATCAGGTTGCTTTTAATTTGGACAGACTATCTCCCCTATATTACCTTTTCCCGTAAATATGCTACTTTCATAATCTAAATCAGCAGAAATAAGTTATTGTAGTATCAAACATCAGTGAAAGAAAAATTCTGGGGAAGAACCTTTCGATTAGAAAACAAAATGCAACCAAAAGGGAGCACACCTTAATAATATACAATGTATATAAATAATGAAACAAATGTAATAGTTACTTTAGCTTGAAACTACCAGGGCTTAATAGATAAAAAGTACAGATTTACATTTATATTTTGTTGCTTATTAGTATGCAGAGGTTACCATGTCTCCACAAATGCAAGTTAGTTTTGCCATTGTAAGCCAAGACTGCATACTTCAAAGTGACCTCAATTAAACATCATATTAAAAGTTTTAAACAATACAAACTTTTGTTTTAGAGCTCTCCTCATATCTGGCAGGGATCCGGTGTAAAACGGTAGATTCTGTAGTTCTTCGGAGGCTGAAATAATGTGGAAAAATACTAAATGATGATAACATCGTAAATAAGAGTAAAGACAGATTGACTTATTTTGGTATCAATTAGTGCATGTTATGTAATGTTGTAACAAATATAATAAATATGATATTAAATTTTACAACAAACTATAGAAAGTACTAATCTGTTATTTTCATTGTTGGTCTTAAACTGATGGCATGACATAGAATGACATAAATTATGAAGTTTCATATCTATAGATTTTAAACATCTACTGCTGCCTTGTCATAAATAACTAATGACTTAGACACAATAAAAAATTAAATGATGATAGTAAAGAATTTATCAAAGATATTAAAGGGAAATTGCAAGAGGAAGCAGCATTTCTGGCAGTATTTTAAGACTATCAGGTTCTATAATACAAACAAATTGCATTTAAGGTACTCACATTTTTACCATGATATCAAAAGGGGAACAACTTGACCACTATTTATTCTTATTATTCTAATATAATAACATTTTGTCAGATATATACCGCACAATTTTACCTACTAGTGTTTTCTTCCTCTTTTGCAAAAATACTGTTATTTTTTCCCAAATTTTGGGAAAGGCAACTTCCTATACCTGTGAAAAAAGCCCTACACCAATGAACAATATTTAATTTCAAATCACATGTGCTTAATACTTAAATAAAACATTTGAAATATCTAAAGCTATCATACCTTGTGGAAGTGACATAAGAAGACAGTTAGCTAGTACTTTGTCTGTGATTAACAAGCGAATATATCTCACAGTCTGTAATCATAAAATATATAAAATTTCCATTCTTATATTGAACAGATGAATGCAATGGTCTTTGAAAATTCATCAATAAATGTATAGCAATAACAATCTTCAGCAAAGAAAACGTATCTTTCTCTTTCTATTTCTTTAACAATTCTGTTTTAAACCTTCTTTTTATGTAAAATATAATTTAAAAATAATTTTCCTGCTTGCTACTGAACAAATGATATGAATGATGCAGATACATTGTACTAGAGTTTTACTGCAATGATTTGCCAAATGTTCGATTTGATTTCAATATCAAGCACACTGATCCAGTCCCATTGGTGGTCTTAAAAAATTATTTTTACTTCATATGGAAACCCTGCACTTTTTTGCACTCCTTATTCACATCAGTGAGTGAAAGTACTGGATTGAAAAATGTTTGATCGTATCGATTTATTCAGGGGAATAGACATATACACATACAATGTTATCACATATATCAACTTGCATATATATAAAAACACACACATAAATGCAACAAAAATAATTATAAGATTAATTAATGAGTATGTTCTATGTAACCCTAGGATTGCCCATTAAGCTAAAAGCTTATTTCCAATGGGGTCCATTTACTGTAAAATTATTACACTAACTTACATAATAATAAATGAATTATAAAGAAGTTAAAATAAATGACAATTTTCAACAATCAAGACACATTTTTCAATATAATAAGACAAGTACGTTGATAGTGCTTAGAGAAAAAATAATCATAATTGAATTAGTACAAAAAATGTACTGATGACAATAAATCTTTTAAAACAGAATAGTGATTTAATCCTTGTCATGCAGAAACTGAAACACTACACGTAACAAAAAAACATATGGACTTTTCTAATTAAGAACAAGAAGATACTATTAATGTCTCTGCTTGAATTGTGAGAATTTCATTCTTACTCTATCTCTGCTGCCAAGTTTACATGGATCAAAGTCACAAAGCACAGCTAAAAGTGTATTGTAAATCTCAGGTGTTGAACTCAGGTTCACTTTCAGCATGTTAATGAGTGCCACTAAGGCTGCTGTGTCACAGCACCTCACGTTCTTAACTTCCATTATATGTTTGACAATCTTTAAACATATGCACTGGTCATACAGTTCTGAAATGAATCAAATTACAATCAATTTGCCTGCACAGTCATGTTTATTATTTTTCGTAAGGCCTTCGGCCTTGCACATGTATACAAATAGCATGTTTATCGAGGTTCGCGAGATAGGTACCGCATTTCAAAGATAAAAACGCAAAATAAACTAGTCGTACTACGTCACACACATCATGATCACTCGAGCGTTTGATAATCATAGTTTACCGAGCGCTGGATAGGTACACACGTGTAGTCTCAGGCTGAATTTTATTTAGCTTTTTTCATCTTTTATCGGTAAGTTTCTTGGTCGAGACAGTTTTTATTTTGTACAGCTCTTTGCCGGCACGTAGTGTTGGTATTAGTTTTTTATCGTTGGTCCTTTTTATTAAGGAATAATGAGCTGCAACGAGGAAAACGAGGACGAAGTCCTTAGTCTATGCGCCGATTCATCTGACTCTAGGGAAGAGTTCGAAGGCTTCGAAGAAGCTGATTTGCCTTCTGAATTTGTTGTAACGCCTGCTGTTGGCGCAGAAATTGAGGTGCATGATTCTCCTGTCAAACGGAAGAAAAAGTCTAGGGCTCGTGTCCCAAAGAAATTAAAATCAGTTGTGACTAAAAAGTCTACTGCCAAGTCTAAGACTAAGTCTCAGAAAAGTAAGAAAAAGAAGAGTGACATTAATTTGGAAGATTTATCTCCTCATGATATTGGTATTTTGAAAACAAAATTAGGTTTGAACAATAAGGAAAACTCGCAGAGTTTTCGAAATAGACCAAATTTACGGGTAGAGGTGAACCCTGATGATATTTCTTTAGCTGATTCAGATGACTGTTTTACTGTGAATTTTCCCCAATGAAGAAGATAGAAGAGACCTTGAAAAGGCTTTGTTTGGTGATGATGATGAAAATTCAGAGAATGATGATGAGTGGGATTTACCCCAGATCTTGGTTTCCGAGAAAGGTCCAAGTATTGACAAGAATTTGGCAAAACTAGTTAATTCCTCTTGCACTACTCAGTCAAGTGTCTCAGATATTTTGCACAAGTATAACGTGCCAGAAAATTGTGATTTCTTGGCTCCACCATCTGTTAACCTTGATGTTTGGAAAGTTTTAGGCAAGAAGGGTCAGAGTCAGGATCGTTGTTTGGTAGATATCCAAAATATAGTTGCGGCTGAGATGGTTGCAGTTGTTAAATTGGCTTCTGTGCTCAAGCATCATATTAAAAGCAATGTTGAAGCAAAAAGTATCTTAACTGATTTGATTTCTTTAACTGGTCAAGTTCAGTTTAATCTGTCTTTAAGACGTAGATACCAATGTAGGCCTTTTCTGAATAAGAAATATACCAATCTTTGTAATATTAATGTACCCATTACCACAAAATTGTTTGGTGATGACCTTGCAAAAGAGGTTAAAAATTGTGATGTTGGTTTCTCTTTAGCAAAAGAAAAATATGGTACATCTTATTATGGTCCCCAGAGATCCTTTCGGGGTCGAGGTGTTAATTACAGGGGAAGAAGACCAAACAGGTTCCAGCCTTATGGTCAGCAATATGGCAGGCAACAGTATAGCCAGCAGCAGTATGGGCAGCAAAACCCTCTTTTGAGACGGGGAAGAGCTAGGGCGTCAGCAACAGTTTCAAGTGCCCCAAACTAAACAGACTGGACACCTCTCATGTAGGTAAGCTTAAACTTTGTTTGGATGTTTGGAAACAGTTTACTCATGATGCGTGGATTCTTCAAACAGTAACTGGTTATTGTATTGAATTTGAGTCAGTCCTCTTCCAGAATGTTGTTCCTAAACAAATTCATTTTAATGAGGAAGAACATAATGTTGTTGATTTGGAAGTGCAGGACCTTTTGAGGAAAGGTGCCATTGAAAGGTCTGTACCAGAACCTGGACAATATATTTCTACCATATTTACGGTATCCAAACCTGGTGGGAAGTTTAGACCCATTATTAATTTGAAACATTTGAATAAATTTATCGTTTACGAACATTTTAAACAAGAACATTTTAATTTGGTGTTAGATTTGGTTCAAAAGTTTGATTATTTTTGTAAAATTGATTTAACTGACGCATATTTTGCTATTCCTGTCCACAAAGATTTTCGTAAGTTTTTGAAGTTTATGTGGAACGGAGTTCTGTACGAATTTGTTTGCTTGTGTTTTGGTTTGTCATCAGCTCCTAGAGTTTTTACCAAGATTTTAAAGCCAATTTATGCTTGGTTTAGGTATCAGGGTATAAGATGTTCATATTATATAGATGACTCTTTAAGCATGAACAGAGATAAAGAAATTTGTAGGAATGATACAGTTTTAATGTGTGACACTTTATCTTCTTTGGGTTATACAGTGAATAAAAAGAAATCTGTTCTTGTCCCCACACAGAGGTTGATATTTTTTGGTTTTGTTTTGGACTCCGTTTTATTTATGGTTTTCCTGACAGATGAGAAGTTCAAAAAATAGTTTCTTCGGCTTCTAATCTTCTACAGGAGATTGTTGTTGTCCAAGATCTGGCCTCTTTTATAGGGTTAGTGATCAATGCATTTTATGCAGTTCTTGAAGCCCCATTGCATTATAGAAGCTTAGAAAGAAATAAATTGTTAGGTCTTGGTTCTAACATGAATTTTGATAATAAGGTTGTCCTCAGTAAGGATAGTCGAGAGGAGTTGTTGTGGTGGAAAAATAATGTCACCATCAAAAATGGAAAACATATAAGGCCTGGACTAGTTGAATACTGGTGTTATTGTGATGCTTCGTTTGTTGGGTGGGGCTCGTATGATGAAGAACTTAATAAATCTGTTAATGGAAGATGGAATTCTTCTTTGTTTGATAAATCTATAAATTATCTGGAATTATTAGCTATTTTCAATGCAGTCCGAGCTTTGTATAATGAGGTGCGGGATACCCATATAGAGATAAAGTCAGACAATGTTTCGGCTATAGCTTATGTAAATGACCTAGGTGGAATGACTTCCTTATCAATGGATTTGTTGGCCAAAGACCTTTGGGAATGGTGCTTGTCTAGGGATATTTTTCTTTCTGCATCCTATATTCCTGGTGTAGATAATGTGTATGCTGATTATTTTTCAAGGAATTTCTCGGAGAGTACTGAATGGTCTTTGAAACCAGACATTTTTGAAAGAATTTGTGGAACTTTATTCAAACCTGATATAGACCTTTTTGCCTCTGAATGGAATAAGAAGTTAGATAGATATGTCTCACTTCTGAGAAGAACAGTAAGTTAGCTTTATAACTACCTCAAGTAAAATAATTCAGTCACAGGCACGATTTGAACCCTAAACAGTGAGGGGCAAGTGGTTTGTAGTAAAGGACCTAACACACTCGGTAATGAATGTCCAACATGGACAATGACAAACTAAGAGAGAGAGGGGTAGTGTCATAGGAAAAATCAATAGCAAGTAGGTAATCCCTGCCATTGAGAAGCCGAAATAAGGTGTTTTTATGAACTGAAAATGTATGTTGCCTACTTGTTTTCAGCAGAGAATGACTTGTGCAAGTACAAAGAGCCTTAGAGGGTACTGTTTTAAATAGTAGATTTTGCAAAGAGGGTACCAATTTGACCAGAATACATTGACCTTGAGCAAGATAAAAAATTAAACCCCAGGTTGTGTTGACAGACTTAGGTGACTGGTGCATAATCTGTACATATACTCTAATGAGAACTACTCAACTAGATTAACCATTTAAAGATTTACCTAGCTCTGTGATTAATTAAGGCACCAGTGACAGTTATCGTGGACTAACCAGTTCTCAAACCTCAAAGCATTCAAGAGGTCTTTTAGTTTAAATAAAATATATCTTCAAAAAAAGTTTTTACATAATAAGGTACACTATAATCTTTATGTAACATTCCTGTAAAATTTGACTGAAATTCAACAATTAAAAAGCTCTATTTCCGTTTTGGAAAAGCACAACCCTCTGTTTTAAAACTGACATGGCCTCTTAAAATAAAGAACCTAATCTCAAACCCCTTCAAGTATCTCTAAAATTCTACTGTTTAGTTTAGCCGATAAAGTGATTGTTATATGACTATCACATGACAATGAAGTACCCTACACGATGCAGGTACTAAGGCCCCCACGATTACACGTTTAAACGGATTCGTTTCGATTTTCATTCATAAACGTTTACGATATTGTTTACCGTTTAATCGAAATGACCATATTGTCTTACAAAATTTCTTAATCATTGCCTGTAATCATGGATTTTATCAATTCTAGTGGTTTATTCCAAAGTAAACAAACGGAAAATGGGTGTTTACAACCCTTCACACAGCATTACCGTGCAAAATTGCTCGTGACATAATACATTTTTAGTAAAAAATGGGGATACAATGCAAAAAATGTGTGCTGACTCAATCGTGATGAGCCCTGCACATTCTTTATTTGTACATGTATTAAAAATAGAAAGAAAGACATCATTTGGCGACTCAAATACATGGTGTGTATAGTACATAGAGGTACCACCGTTTAAACGGTATCGTTTCGGTTCTTAGCAGTCGTGTAAACGTTTACAAAAAATTGTAAACGTGGGAGCCTTAGCAGGTACCTGCTTTAAGGTATTTTTGTCTATAATATTCATTTTCACAAATAGTGAATGGTGTATTTATGGGACTTACAATGGTAATTGCAATTTGTATGAAAAAACGCTAACTAGCCCGCTAAGTAATAAAATATGTTATGTAAATATTTGTTCCTATGCACTGTTTTCATTTGACATCAGCACACATGTCTGTCTGAAACTAAGCTTTTATGCACACAAGTTAAGGACATCATAGTCACTTCTAGTAAAAAAAAATAACAGCACATGAATGAAAGGTTTGAGAATAGGTTGGGTGGGAGATTAGATACTTATACGATAATTGCATGGTAACCATGCTATTGTCTCGCCCTGTGAATTTAAATTTCATATAAAAATTATGTTTCAAACTTTAAATATCATTTAAAATGCTTCAAGAATTTTAAAACACTTAATACACATACATTTGTATTTCTCATTTATTTACACTTGCTCGTTTGCCTCACACGTGCATCGTCTGCATTTAGATTGGTTTCCATCAATAATACAACAGTTATTGTTTGTAGATGAAATGCGTTGGCCCAGTCTAACAGTATTATAAGAGTACTCTCCCCTTATTAGTTGCTATTTCTGTATCGAATGACGCCTTGAATGAATTGGAATGTGATATTTGCCATTTATTTTATTTTAAGCTGTTTTATATTGAAGCTTATTTGTAAATGATTTAATTGTTTAATATGGATGAATCGGAATTTCGGACTAAAGACGGAGGGATTTCTGATGTACTTTCAACGGCTGATAAAAGAGAAAATATGTTGGAACAGGAAAAACACGCGTCTCAAAATGAGGTACCGACTGGATTAGGCGATCACTGTGACAAGGTAAATGATAAAATGACCAGTGATGGTCATGAAAAATCAAAGAATGATACAGATTCTACAAATGAGCCAAATTGTGGTAAAATAAGTCCAACCAGTTACACCGAAGAGTTAGATCTTACAGACCCAAATAGTGTCATAAACATGTTGGAAAATGTTGATTTAACTGAAGAAGACACTGAGGATTTGCTACAGGAAGCTTATAAAATGAATAGAAAGCTTAAAGAAATGTTAAGACGTCAAGATGATGAATCCTCAGATTCAAAACCAAAGGTAAAATCAAGAAGTAAATCTAATATGGAATCACGACTAGGTAATGGAAAAGCAAGTGCATCAGGCTCGGCAGTGTCATCAAATCACGGATCTCGAAATGGTTCATCATTTGGTATCAGAAAAGTTTTACCACCTATTACAGGAGAAAAAGACACAAGTGTCTATGCTATTAAACTACGAAGATCTAAAACAAGTGTTCAAGATACAAAACCGGTAATGAGTGATCCTGCAGTTCCCCGTTCAAAGTCAACATCTAAAACTGCTATTAGAAAGGTGATTATTGATATTGCATTTCAATACAGAGCATGTTAGTCTGTCCTGTTTTTAGACTATAATGCTCTTTCATATTTAAAATTAACTTTGAAAATGATGCACTTCAGAAACTTTTATTTTATTTTTTTATCTGTAAGACTTTTGTTTAAGTCATGATAATTATTAACTAGTGACAAAGAATTTCCTTCAACTCTCTCAATTCACACTAGTGTAAATATACTGTGATTTCAGACTTTTAACAAGCAGCAGTCAGGTACAGTTAAAAGTCCCTGTCTAGGTCCCTTGAAGTTGAGATATGTTGTATCATAGTTTGGGGACCTTTCTGTTGAATATGTGTCAGAGTTAAATCATATACATATACATGCACAGTGCATTAACTGGAGTGTAAGGCTCCCACGTTTACATTTTTTTGTAAACGTTTACACGATTGCTAAGAACCGAAACGATACCGTTTAAACGGTGGTACTTCTTTGAATTAAACTACACAATGTATAAGAGTTAGCTAAATGATGACTTACTTTCGAGTTTAAATACATGTACAAGTAAATCATATTCAGGGCTCATCACGATTGAGTCGGCAACTATTTTCTGCAATATATCCCCCTTTCATTATTTGAAAGATCAAAGGAAATCATTTTTACCAAAAATGTATTATGACACGAGCGATTATTGCACGGCGATGCTGTGTGGGGGGTTGTAAACACCAATTTTCCATTTTTTTTTACTTTGGAATCAACCAATTAGAATAGATAGAACCCATGATTACAGGTAATGATTAAGATAATTTAAGACAATATGGTTATTTCGATTAAACGGTAAAAAATATCGTAACCGTTTACGAATGAAAATCGAAACGAATCCGTTTAAACGTGTAATCGTGGGGGCCTTACTGGTGTGCAGGTATTAGTTACTCGCACGCAAGACAGTAGAAGAAGGGATAGCGATAGAAATCATATACAGATCCTCCTTCATTGGTTACTTTTTTTCTGGTGTTTCACACTGTGACAACAGGGAACATGTTTTTATTTTTGCCTATTATACAAAGGAAGAAGAACATCAAAACACTCAGCAATCTGATTAAAACTTGAGGATTTGCCCCCTAGTACATATCAGATAGCCTTGTGTTTAAACAATCGGTAATGCTTATGCGTCCCCCAGACAGAATTAAGCGTACGCGGAATCCTTGCTCTGAAATATTTGCATCCAGCTGTAATAAGCATGCTTACTGGGACGCCGAAAAAAGCGTCACAGAGAACCCTGTGTTTTGATGCTCTTTCTATTACTTAATACATTATATCAATTTTTTTTACATATTAAGTGCATTTTGTCACATAAATTTTAACTATGAACAATATTCTCTGATATCCTCTTTTGGTAAACAGTACCAAAAGATATAGAAATATACACATATGTTATTAAAGTCTTTTTTAAAAATAAAAAGGGGTGTTGCGTTTATCCATTTGTATGAATTTGGTTGTTATTAAGCCAAATTTTTTAATCAAGTCTTACAATTGCATGCTGCCTTATTGTGTACGAAAATAATTTCTCTTTAATTTTAAATCTTTTGTAATGTTAATGTAAACTAAATGTCTAAACTGATAATAATAATTATGTTTTTTTGTTATACAAGTATCAAAATCTATCTCAGGCTCTGCCATTACTATTGACCTGTATTTTCACCATTGTTCATTGTTTTGTTTTAACAAGTCTCGATGTTTTTTGCAACAAAATGATATTTGTTAAGTAAAACTTTATAGTTTAAATAATTTGTATAAAAATCTATGAGGTTTTGATTTCTGTCATTCTAATGATTATTCATCAGTTTTTTCACCATTGTACTGTATTGTTCATTGTAGTATATAATAAATAATCCGTGTTTTTTGCAACAATGAAATATTTGTTAACAACAAAATTGTTAACAATATGCTCTATTCATGCAAGAAAAAAATCAATACTACAATGTATATTTTTTATTAATTTAGTGACATATCAAATTTTCTTGAAGTTAATCTGTCACAACACATTTGATAGCATGATAAACACAATGGTGTTAAGGAAAGTTTAATAAAAGAACATTTAAGACTTGCCCAGAAATGAGTCAAATCAAAACCAGATTTTAAAATAGTTTAATTCATTGATTACAGTATAATTTTCTATATTTATAGTTAAATTAATTGATTATAGTATAATATTCTATATTTTAGGATTCTGATTCACCATCTAGAAGAAAGAAAGCATCAGGACCGAAACCAGAGTGGAATGACAGATTTAATTTTACATAAACAATTATATTCTATGATATTCACTTTTTACATAAATGAAGAACTAGTTAATACAATTATAAAATTATTGTTTTGAAAGTTTAGATCTGGTGCTTCCCATTTGTTACAAACAATAATACTGCATGTTTTTTCTTTATTTTGCAATTTGATTTTGCAAGACAAAATAATTTCCGTCTGATATATTTGTACTTGTTTGTTTTGTTTTTTTCGAAAGAAATCTTAAAAATCATGTAGCAACAAAAGGTAAAATATAACATCCAGGTGTCTTTGAGAATTGCAAAACATTACTTGCAATATACCATTACCTGATGAAACTACAGTAATACAATGTATTATTTATTAATTCTTTCCTGATTCACAGTGTTGTAAATCAGCTACTTTGCAGGAACACGAGGTAATTTGTTGTTAGCTGATTGATGTTGTAGAAGTAACATAGAGTTATATCTACAGAGTTTATGTATAATGAGAAAGGTAGAAGTTATACTGTATACATGTAGCCTAGATCCTAAGATGTCATATCTACAAAGTTAAAAATTATACCTATGGATTCACATCTAATTATAAAGCTGCTGGTATTCTTGCCTATGTAAGTGCTAAGTCTTTGTAAAAAGAAAAAAAATGTGCCACATTACAATCACTAATACATTATTTATTGATATTTTGACATGTAAGTTAATGAACATGTTTTCCTTTCATATGTATACATGTATATATGTTAATACATTAATATGGACTGAAATACTAACGATTTACTTCATTTAAGTGCTTCCTTCAACCTTGATATTGCTTGTTTAACACTTTTTTATGAGCTGATTAAATTTTGATTTTTATTCAAATCAAAGATCTGCATCGAAGGTTAATATTTAAAGTCTAAAATAAACCATGTTAAAAATCTCATTCTTTCATATACCAATGCCTTTTAATTAAATAGGTATCAAATACCTATTCTTGCTTTCTTACTGCATTTTTAGCTCGACTATTCGCAGAATAATCGAGCTAATGCAGTCACCCATTTGTCGGCGTCGGCGTCCCTGTGGTTAAGTTTTTGTATGTAAGCTGGTATCTCCATAACTACTGAAGGGAATGGATTGAAACTTCACACACTTGTTCTCTGTGATTATCTAAGATGATTGGCACAAGTCCCATAACTCTGATTTGCTTTTTTACATAATTATGCCCCTTTTTTGACTTAGAAATTCTTGGTTAAGTTTTTAGCTCGACTATTCGCAGAATAATCGAGCTAATGCAGTCACCCATTTGTCGGCGTCGGCGTCCCTGTGGTTAAGTTTTTGTATGTAAGCTGGTATCTCCATAACTACTGAAGGGAATGGATTGAAACTTCACACACTTGTTCTCTGTGATTATCTAAGATGATTGGCACAAGTCCCATAACTCTGATTTGCTTTTTTACATAATTATGCCCCTTTTTCGACTTAGAAATTCTTGGTTAAGTTTTTGCATGTAAGCTGGTATCTCCATAACTACTGAAGGGAATGGATTGAAACTTCACACACTTGTTCTCTGTGATTATCTAAGATGATTGGCACAAGTCCCATAACTCTGATTTGCTTTTTAACCTAATTATGCCCCTTTTTCGACTTAGAAATTCTTGGTTAAGTTTTTGCATGTAAGCTTGTATCTCCATAACTACTGAAGGGAATGTATTGAAACTTAAAGAGTTTGTACCTTTTCGGACAATTTTATGTATTCATATAGGTAAGCATTATTATACTCAATGAAACACCCTTGTGACAAATTTTCGAATAGTCGTGCGTTACTGTCCTCCGGCAGTTCTTGTTGTATGTAATCTGGTATCTCCATTACTACTGAAGGGAATGGATTGAAACTTCACACACTTGTTCTCTGTGATTATCTAAGATGATTGGCACAAGTCCCATAACTCCGATTTGCTTTTTTACATAATTATGCCCCTTTTTCGACTTAGAAATTCTTGGTTAAGTTTTTGTATGTAAGCTGGTATCTCCATAACTACTGAAGGGAATGGATTGAAACTTCACACACTTGTTCTCTGTGATAATCTCAGATGATTGGCACAAGTCCCATAACTCTGATTTGCTTTTTTACATAATTATGCCCCTTTTTCGACTTAGAAATTCTTGGTTAAGTTTTTGTATGTAAGCTGGTATCTCCATAATTACTGAAGGGAATGGATTGAAACTTCACACACTCGTTCTCTGTGATTATCTAAGATGATTGGCACTAGTCCCATAACTCTGATTTGCTTTTTTACATAATTATGCCCCTTTTTCAACTTAGAAATTCTTGGTTAAGTTTTTGTATGTAAGCTGGTATCTCCATAACTACTGAAGGGAATGGATTGAAACTTCACACACTTGTTCTCTGTGATTATCTAAGATGATTGGCACAAGTCCCATAACTCTGATTTGCTCTTTTTCATAATTATGCCCCTTTTTCGACTTAGAAATTCTTGGTTAAGTTTTTGTATGTAAGCTGGTATCTCCATAACTACTGATGGGAATGGATTGAAACTTCACACACTTGTTCTCTGTGATTATCAAAGATGATTGGCACAAGTCCCATAACTCTGATTTGCTTTTTTACATAATTATGCCCCTTTTTTGACTTATGAATTCTTGGTTAAGTTTTTGCGTGTAAGCTGGTATCTCCATAACTACTGAAGGGAATGGATTGAAACGTCACACACTTGTTCTCTGTGATTATCTAAGATGATTGGCACAAATGCCATAACTCTGATTTGCTTTTATACATAATTATGCCCCTTTTTCGACTTAGAAATTTTTGGTTAAGATTTTGCGTGTAAGCTGGTATCTCCATAACTACTGAAAGGAATGGATTGAAACTTCACACACTTGGTCTCTGTGATTATCTTAGATGATTGGCACAAGTCCCATAACTCTGATTTGCATTTTTGCATAATTAGGCCCATTTTTTGACTTAGAAATTTTTGTTTAAGTTTTTGCGTGTAAGCTGGTATCTCAATAACTACTAAAGGGAATGGATTGAAACTTCACACTCTTGTTGTCTGTGATTATCTAAGATGATTGGCACAAGTCCTATAACTCTGATTTACTTTTTCGCATAATTATGCTCCTTTTTTGATTCATAAATTCTTGGTTAAGTTTTTGTGTGTAAGCTTGTATCTCCATAACTACTAAAGGGAATTTATTGAAACTTGAAGGGTTTGTACCTTTTCGGACAATTTTATGTATTCATATAGGTAAGCATTATTATACTCAATGAAACACCCTTGTGACAAATTTTCGAATAGTCGAGCGTTACTGTCCTCCGACAGTTCTTGTTTTGTAAACTCTTACACATAATAAAATATCATCTTTAAATGAATAGATTATTTTAACATAGTTTTAATAAACAACTTTATTGAATTTGTGCATGTTCCTATTCATCAAAGAAAGAACAGTGATGTGTTTGACATTAAACCATGGAAAAGCATATTTTTGTATGTTTGACACACTAAATCTTAGGGTCTAACCATTATAGTCAATTATTAAAGACTTACAATTTATTATGTCATATATAAGATTTTTTTCTTTTTTTATAAATCATTTTTAAGTTAGTGATTTAAAAATATTACTATATACATTGTATTTGTCAGTTTCTTATAATCAACATTCTTTAAGTGTTAATATTACTAGATATTTTTGTCTATAAATTTTTAGCTCGACTATTCGAAGAATATGAGAGCTATTGTAGTCGCCCCGGCGTCGGCGTCGGCGTCAGCGTCCGCGTCGGCATCTGCGTTGGTTAAAGTTTTTTGTAAAGTCAAATATCTCAATTATTACTTGAGATATTCAATTGAAACTTACAATACTTATTTATAGTAACAAGGTACATCAGATTGACAAGTTGGATAACTCTGCCTACAATATTGACAGAATTATGCCCCTTTTTAACTTAGAAATTTTGGTTAAAGTTTTTTGTAAAGTCAAATATCTCAATTATTGCATGAGATATTCAATTGAAACTTACAATACTTATTTATAGTAACAATGTACATCAGATTGACAAGTTGGATAACTCTGCCTACCATATTGACAGAATTATGCCCCCTTTGGAACTTAGAAATTTTGGTTAAAGTTTTTTTGTAAAGTCAAATATCTCAATTATTGCTTGAGATATTCAATTGAAATTTAAAATACTTATTTATAGTAACAATGTACATCAGTTTGCAAAATTGCATAACTCTGTCTGCAATATTTGCAGAATTATTTGCCCCTTTGAAACTTAGAAATTTTGGTTAAAGGTTAACGGTCTTCAAAGATATTTACTTGAAACTTTACACATGCACTTAGGGTCATAATTGGAGGGTCATAATTGTATGTCACTGACCAAGTTCCATAACTCTATCTTGCATTAAGGCTGATTCATATCCCCTTTTCTACTTAGTCTCTTGGTTAATGTTTACATGCAAGTTTTACATATCTCAATAACTATTAAAGATATTTATCTAAAACTTCACATATGCATTTAGGGTCATAATTGTAGGTCACTGACAAAGATCCATAATTCAATCTTGCATTTAGGCTGATTTTTCTCCCCTTTTTCAACTTAGAAATTCATGGTAACGTTTTGTTTGTAAGCTGTTATCTCAATAACTACTGAAGGGTTTGCGCCTTTTTTGGGACAATTTTATGCATTCATAATAATAAAGCAGTGATTTACTTGATAAAACATCTTAATAACAAGCCTTTGTACCTTTTCTGTCAAATTTATGTATTCAAAGGTAATTAGTATTATTATACTCAATAAAAAAAACCCTTGTGACATTACCTTCCGAATAGTCAAGCCAATTCTGTATAATTAGACTCTCTGTAAGGCCTATAACATGAATTTATAAAAAAAAAATAGCCCTTTTGTGAACTTAAAAAATTTAACAATATCAAGGCTCTTTTACTATCAAGCACTTAGAATAGTCGAGCATGCTGTCCTACAGACAGCTCTTGTTGATTAAATGCTTGTATTAGTTTTCAAAATAAAACATCTAGGAACAGCTGTAGAAGAATATGTTTTTATGTACCAGTCATCTGTTACCTCTCTCATCCACAATGGAGGGGGTAGGGGTGGGGCAGGAATTGGTATTGCTTTTACCATCTGACTCCCACCCCCGTCTTCCTCAGGACAGAGGTTTCAGGGCTTGTGACAGGTGCATTATTTCTTTGTTTAGAAAAGAATATATAAGTTTAGTTGATTTGTTTAAAAGTATTACATAATTTTTCTTAAATAATCCAAATTTGTATTTGACTTGCTTTGTTCTGAAAGTTTCCATTTGTAATTTAGGGAATAATTGAAGATTATAATGTACGGTAATAAAATAGGAAAAGAAATGAGGTAACTACAGTCTGAGGTAGTCTGTGTATATGTTTGACTGTTCCATTTGTAAACTTTTTCTATGTGTAGGTTTTGTGAAAGCTGCAATTATTCTTTTTCTTGTTCCTATATGTTCACCAAAGTAATGTAGCGTAAGCCTAGAGGGGAAATAACTTTCGATTGCAATAATCCTTTTCTTGTTCTTATATAAAGTAATGTAGTGTAAACCTAAAGGGGAAATAATCTAGATTACAATAATTTCTTCTATGTGTAACTGTCTACAAAACAAAATTGATATTATATTTGTTCTGATATTATTGTTATGCATTTGATCTGGATTAAAAGCAGTCATGTTTAAAGTTCGAAACAATTTGTAACAAGAAAAAGGTTGATATTTATGATACTCTCACTTTGTTTATTTCATGACTTTTATATTATTGTTAATGAGTCCATGTCAGAAAATTGGCAATTAATTTAGATCAAAATCATCAAGCATTTTTTTTCAGAATTAAGGACTACTGAAAGATGTGTCCTTGATCTGCCCAGCACTGTTTTCTACTGAAATATGAGGCCTCTTTGACCAAGTGATTAAGATCATTGTCTTCACCACTGGGTTTCAACTTTGACTTGAGGTCTTTTTTTCATGTCAGTGAGCTATCTGACTAGCTTACAAAGGTTGGCGGTTCTTCTCCGGTATACCTCTTCCTGCTTGAGCCCGATATAATGCCCTAGGAAAGCCACCATGTGGCATTACTGTGAGTTAAAACTCAACAATAAAGTAAAGATTACCCTATAAAGGCTAAAGCTTATTATGCTTGTGGTTTTATAATTTAAGATTGCTTTAAACTATTTCATAGTTTCAAATGTAACATTTTTATAAGTTAATAAAATGTTGTTTTTTTGTTTAAGAAATATAATAATAGAGATCATATTACTCTAAAACCCAGCAGTAATTTACAGATAGAACACTTTGTGTGATAAACCATTGTTGGTGCAATCATACAAACTTTAATTTTTGTATACTTGTCACTGTCTAAGATTTATAACTCGGCATGAATTTTCACTTAATATAAATATACCCCCCTTGTGAACTTCAATGTACTAGTATTCTGGTTAATGTTTTTTGAGGGAAGTTCTTTTTCTATAACAACTGGAAGCATTGATTGGGATCTTCACACATGTTTTTGGGTCAATTTATTGAAGGTCATTTAATAAGACCTGTAACTCTTGCAATTATTGTCTTGTAATTTCCTTAAGGGCATTTTCTCACAAAAAATTTTGCAAGTACATGTAAATGTTGTTTTTTTTATAAATTATTTTCAATAGTCAATGTACATTTGTATTTTTTTATATTGTTTATATGACCATTGATGTACTATTTCCTTCATTAAGGACTTAATTATGGATATCTACCTTTGATCAATAGATTGTTCTTATAAACCATGTGTCTAAATAAAATATTGTTGCCATATGACTGATACTGGATTGGTACAATTTTAAGTATGGTCATTTAACTAGAACAGGTCTTCCCACTTTTGGGGTATAATTTTCCTGTCCATCATGATTTTGTTTAAACCTGTTTTTAGTTTAAACATATTTATTTAAGCTTGATTGCGAGACAAGCTCTTGCAACTTATATTTATCACTTTCGAGTCCACTTCCGGGAACCAACCAGTACTGGTGTAATATGAAACCAGTTGTTTTAAGGGAACACCAAAAAATTTCAAGTCTTTAAAATTTCATGATACGGTTAAGCAGTATTTTTGACCATCTAGTTAGCTCAATAGGTAGAGTGTGAATCAGGTAACCTGGGTTTGATTTCCCGAAACGGTGCAGGCCTTTTACATTAATTGATCATGAAATCCTTCTATGGTCATTCCAACTGTACCTGTGTTCTTACTTGTACAGAAGTTATCAGTTCCTTGTGAAAGTGAAGACAACTAGTAGACAGTATGCCCAGGAACAATGTAGTGGCTTAACTGTGTTCTGGGGAATACAAAGTGGCTTACTGCCGTGATCCAGGAGATAAACTACCAACAGGGGCTTTTCTGTTGAAACTACCAACATTATCACCACCAGTATTTTTGATATTTATACCAGGTATTAGCATAAGCATTAATATGTGAAATAGTATTGTTTATATAAGTTATTATGTTAACTAGAATTCTGTCATCTTCTACATTCATGTTTTATATAAGTTATTATATTAACTAGATTTCTGTCGTCTTCTACATTCATGTTTTATACATTGTGTTCATTACTTAACACTTTTTATATAATTATTATAAACACATTATTTAGAATAAAAGTCAGTTTATGTATAAAAAAATAAGAGTATTATTATTTTCTTCAGTCCACAATAATGTTAAAATGTGATTATTTATCTGAAAGTAAATGTCCAAGTTCAATCAGTGTATAGGGATTGTCTTGAGTATGGAAACCTGTTTTTAGTTTAAACATATTTATTTAAGCTTGATTGCGAGACAAGCTCTTGCAACTTATATTTATCACTTTCGAGTCCACTCTCGGGAACCAACCAGTACTGGTGTAATATGAGAAAACATGGTTGTGACCCGAGCAGGGCTCAAACCCATGATCCCTGGGTTGAGAGGCAAAACATTAACCATTAGGCCACCACTCATAAACTTGTTTTGGTCAGTGGAAAAGTATTATAACATACCCGAGTTTAGGTGGGAGATTGCCTGATATTTCAGGTGTCTGTCTCATGGATTGGTGAGTTTGAGTCTTGCCTCGGTCAAAACCATGTTTCATATATGATACACCAACTGGTCAATTAAAGGAAGTGTACCTCAGACTAGTTCCAATAAGTTTCAAACTTTAAAACCACAGTGAGCGTTCAGCTTTTTTTAAAGGTTAAAAATGTTATTTTAAGATAAATCGTTTCATATAATTGTCAATCAAAAGAATTAAGGGGGAAAATGAAATTTGCCGATGTAAAAATACATAAATTATAAGGAAACCCCACAATACCTCTAATTTACTGGTCCGGTCTCTGTATGTACATTAATAAAGAGGATATTTCCGTTTCCTGATCTTCTATTTTTAGAAACAAACGTCACTGTCGCATTATAAACAGCTCTCAGGACGCTGTGTTGAAGAAGGCTTAACAGTGATATGATGCCCTTTTCCAAGATAAAATTGCTGAAATACTTAGTCTGAAACAACACAAAATTGTTTTTCAAAGCAAGAGGGCCATGATGAACCTTATATGGCTCACCTGATTATTGAGACTCTCAATTAGTATTGTTAGCAATGAATAAAAGGCAGGTATTAAGAGGATATTTTTTCGTTTAAGTGAAATATGGAATATATTTTCACGAAACATGTGGAATGCCACATATTTTCACTAGCCTGGACGGCGAGTGTAAGTATGTGGCATTTTATCATGTTGAGTGAAAATATATACCATATTTCACAAAAAAATAACCTTTTTATTTAATTTCATTATTAAAGAAAAATGGCTAAGAACCCCCTTGCTTGCTGCAATTGTACAGCGCACAGTAATATATTATTTATAGATGCGTCTTGTTTTGCACGCGATATTTGGTGCTACATTGTGACGTCACGAAATCAACTCTTTAAATGTCTGTACAGCGTTAATGACTGAATTAAAGATACTGGTGTTCAGATTTATTTTCTTAGACCACTTTCTATCATTCTAGATAGTTTTCAAAACATAATTCAACAAAAAGTTGTTTTGTATTTATCAGATTTTTCAAACAAAATGGCGAAAGAAGTCCCTTAAAATAAATATGAGTTTTGACTAAACCCACTTTCATATTTATATTTCATACTTATTTTTAAAAAATATGAAATATATTTGACTGATATAGCACCATATTTCATTGGTAAAATTAAATAAAATGCCATAAACTTAAACTGATATCATATTATTTATATCTGAAACACTGCAAATCTTAATAAGTTTTTTTTTCATATATGCCTTTTTATGTGCTGTGACCTTTTTTTTTTTTTTACCTCATATGACCCTTATTCAAACCTGAACTGAAAATCATAGAAATGACCAATGTCCAGGATGAATAAAGAATTAAACCTCTAGAGTGATAACAAAGATTTTCCATTTTTGGTCAGTGTGAACTAGATTTTGACCATGGATGACCCATGTTCAAAGCTGAGCTAGAAAACATCAAAACAAACTTTCTGACAAATTTTCAGGATATTTGGGATGAAAATATTACCTCTAGAATGTAATTTGAAACAATACTTTTCCATAATATGGGTTGTGTGAAAAAACTTTTCCATAATATGGGTTGTTTTTAACCCCAGATGACCCATATTCAAACATGACATAGAAACCATCTAAACAACCTTTCTGACTAATTTCCAGGATATTTGGATAGTATCTTCTACAGCGTTAGCAAGGTTCTTTCATATTTGGGCTATGTAACTTAGTTTTTGACCACAAATGAACTATATATGAACTTGAGCTAGAAATTATACAAACAACCTGTCTGACCAATTTCCAATTTAAGTATGTAATAATTCTGACTCTTCATTACTTTATGATCTTTATTTTGACAGGGTCTTTAGGTATTGTTTTCACTCTTTGTCTTAAAAGATTTTTAAGCTTTGTTCATGAGTTCTGGTTGTTTAAAGGTCAGGCAGAACTAATTAAATATTCATGGGATAAATCTTCTATGCAAATTGTCAATATACACTCTGGTCACTAATCAAATTTCAACAAAAAGACACTCTAATTAATGTTTTATTTGTCATAAATATATATATAAAAATATAAGTTTATTGCACACATCTTGGAATGCAATGAATTCTGAAACATGTACATAAAAATATTCTAAAATAAAATAAAATTGTTCATCTACAAATGTTTGTATTAGTCATCATCAATCAATTATCAAATATTTAAAATCATGGAATGTCAATGAAAATCACATTTTTAGCAGTATATAAATACATATAGATTGTATTGGAACAAGTTTTCATGTCAAGGTACATGTACATTTGACTGTTACACTGTCACCACTGCACAACATACATTTGAGTTATGCTCCAAGCAAAAAATTCAGTATTCATATGAAAACTTACGAAGTGCATAACTCCAAAATTATGCAAAAAAAAGAGTTCAAGTTCATAATGCTGCATTACCCAACAATTATATTTATACACACATGGTGTACAACTCCTACACAGTAATGTGTCACTTTGCATGTTTTATACATTTGAATGTTAATGCACATAACTCTATCACATTTAAATTACACTGTACATCACTTTTAACACATTTAAGTAAATATAAGTTTTAAACATAATTTAAAGTACACAACTCCAATCACTTGTGCATATTTTTCCTACATATTTACATATCATTGACAATTATTAATTCTTTATATATATCTGAAATAAAACATTGTATATAAATACAGTCTAACTTGTCCATGTGACCACGTGTATTAGGGACTTTTGTCTTATGCGGCCACTTTCAATTCCCCCCATTTTTTCTCTCTATATATCTTAATGCATTAAGCGACTTTTGCTCAACGCGACCAACGACCGCTAATTAGTCAGAGATAAATCTTTTCATTAAACGACCACTTTTACCTGTCAAGTAATTGTGTTTTTAGAGAACGCTGTCTCGAAATGTCACAAGTGTCAACAATTAAAACACAATATATAAATGTGTGAAAAACTCTATTTGCCAAACCGTTTTAGTGTATGCAAATAAAGGTAAGTATATGTGTGATGTCATTTTCCAATAATATCGATAAAACAATGCAACACTCCGCCCCTACTCAGATGGTGTATACTCTTAGCTGTTTATATTTAGACTGCATTTAATTGACCTTGAACTTGATCAGCAATTAAATTAATCGTTACAATCAGATGTAGTTTGTTTATTTCAAATGAAAAATGCACAACAGAAAAAAGCTTCACTTATCAGGTTTTTCATGTTAGAAACAAGGAAATACAACGGAGAAGTTTAAAAGTTTCAAACATGTACGTAATGAATCAAAACTGATTTGTCAATAAATATCAGAAAGTTGTTTTTTTACATTAGCATCCATTTTGATTATCGGAGGGTTCTTATTATTAAAGATTTATATAAATGAAATTGAAAAACATTCCCACCGCAAAAGAAAGATGTCATGTATAAAAACTGACTTTTTATCATGCTTTGTCTTAACCCATTACTTCATATACACGCCTTTTAACGCCTTTTTCACCCCCCCTTTTTTTGTTGTCTCAAATGATGAAAATATGCCTTATTTAGGCCCCAAACACTTGTTTTTGTTTGAGAAATGTTGTTAAAAAAATTGACCTCTTTTTCGGCGCGGCCCCTCAACGAAAAGATACATCAGGGGGTTGCCAGAAGGGGGATGTGCCCCCTTCTGTTTTGGGGGGTTTGAAGGGGGCGGAGTCCCCCTCATCGCCAAGAAAATTTTGGACTTCTGAGAGGCTGTAAATGACCCCAGATTGATCATAAGGTAACGTGTAACCAACGCTGAAAAGCATTTGACTCTATCTCAATCCATTGATAAGTTGCAGCACTTTGAAATCAATTTTGATGGAAAAAATCAACGCAAAATAGTGATTTTTGGCAATTTTGAGATGTCCCCTCGTTGCCATGGTAACAGAAAATTTAAGTCTGAGCATGTTGTTGCAAGGACAATGGTCCAGTCAACATTTGTGCCAAGTTTGATTAGTGTTGAAGCAGTTTTTATAGTATTATAGCAATTTGAACTTGTAACGGGAGACTTTTCAATGAAAACAGCCATTTTTCACAAAATGCTCATGAAGCAATGGGTTAATGAAAAAAATAAAAAAATCTACAAAACAACAATTTTTCTTCAAATTTATATGACAGGCCATGTTTAAACATGAAAAAACGCGATTTAGGGTAATTTCAAGTATTTTCATCATTTTCAGTTAACCCATTACTTCATATACACGCCTTTTAACGCCTTTTTCACCCCCCCCCTTTTTTGTTGTCTCAAATGATGAAAATATGCCTTATTTAGGCCCCAAACACTTGTTTTTGTTTGAGAAATGTTGTTAAAAAAATTGACCTCTTTTTCGGCGCGGCCCCCCAACGAAAAGATACATCAGGGGGTTGCCAGAAGGGGGATGTGCCCCCTTCTGTTTTGGGGGGTTTGAAGGGGGGCGGAGTCCCCCTCATCGCCAAGAAAATTTTGGACTTCTGAGAGGCTGTAAATGACCCCAGATTGATCATAAGGTAACGTGTAACCAACGCTGAAAAGCATTTGACTCTATCTCAATCCATTGATAAGTTGCAGCCTTTGAAATCAATTTTGATGGAAAAAATCAACGCAAAATAGTGATTTTTGGCAATTTTGAGATGTCCCTCGTTGCCATGGTAACAGAAAATTTAAGTCTGAGCATGTTGTTGCAAGGACAATGGTCCAGTCAACATTTGTGCCAAGTTTGATTAGTGTTGAAGCAGTTTTTATAGTATTATAGCAATTTGAACTTGTAACGGGAGACTTTTCAATGAAAACAGCCATTTTTCACAAAATGCTCATGAAGCAATGGGTTAATGAAAAAAATAAAAAAATCTACAAAACAACAATTTTTCTTCAAATTTATATGACAGGCCATGTTTAAACATGAAAAAACGCGATTTAGGGTAATTTCAAGTATTTTCATCATTTTCAGTTAACCCATTACTTCATATACACGCCTTTTAACGCCTTTTTCACCCCCCCCCTTTTTTTGTTGTCTCAAATGATGAAAATATGCCTTATTTAGGCCCCAAACACTTGTTTTTGTTTGAGAAATGTTGTTAAAAAAATTGACCTCTTTTTCGGCGCGGCCCCCCAACGAAAAGATACATCAGGGGGTTGCCAGATTTGGGGGGTTTGAAGGGGGGCGGAGTCCCCCTCATCGCCAAGAAAATTTTGGACTTCTGAGAGGCTGTAAATGACCCCAGATTGATCATAAGGTAACGTGTAACCAACGCTGAAAAGCATTTGACTCTATCTCAATCCATTGATAAGTTGCAGCACTTTGAAATCAATTTTGATGGAAAAAATCAACGCAAAATAGTGATTTTTGGCAATTTTGAGATGTCCCCTCGTTGCCATAGTAACAGAAAATTTAAGTCTGAGCATGTTGTTGCAAGGACAATGGTCCAGTCAACATTTGTGCCAAGTTTGATTAGTGTTGAAGCAGTTTTTATAGTATTATAGCAATTTGAACTTGTAACGGGAGACTTTTCAATGAAAACAGCCATTTTTCACAAAATGCTCATGAAGCAATGGGTTAAGAGACTGTTTCATTAAGCAACCGTTTTGGGTGTTTCCCTTGCGCGGTTGCTTAATACAAGTTTGACTGTAACTCTAACATGTCAATTTATCATTATGTACATACATGTATGTCATAAGTCTGAAACTAAGTTTCTAAGAACTAGTTCAACCTTTCTTACAATTGTTTTTTTTCCCCCTCAATAATTAGCATATTCACAATAATTTCTATTAGATATTTAAGAAATTGGAAAGATTAATGACCAGAAATGTATCTACCGGTATTAAAATAAGATCAACAAGTTAAGACAGCACTGTGAGCTGCACAGTTGACTATGTACAAGAATGAGTGTTAAGCATGACAATGATAATTCTCTTTTGTTATCTTAATCTTAACACTAATACTTTTTTAAAACTCCCCAATGTCCTGTGACACTGGCTTTGCTTCTTTATTATTTTCAAGCAGCTCTTTTTCTACACTAAGTATATGTCCCCAATACTTTTCGATTCTCTCCACATCCTCCACTCCATAGCTTTCCCAGAATGCAATTTCAATGTCTGAAAACCCATTCTCATCATTTATAGTGTAAGCAGACGCAACATGTTTCCCAGCTTTAACAAGTTGTAAGTCTTTCACAGAGTGGATTTTCTTTTGTTTTATGTTTAAATCAAACATACTTGCGACACATTTTCCGAACCGATCAACAACTCCTGATTTTGCCCTGTGAATGTTAACTATACAAATATCACCAGAGCTTCGTCCTATCCACAGACTATTCTTTACTATTAATATGGAAGTAAGTTCAATATTATATCCAGTGTGTTTAGGCAGATTAGGTAACGAAAAAGAACTTTTTTTACATACTTTAGACTTTTCTCCTTTGTTACAATAACTACTGACAGATGCACCTTTGGGAGGAATTGGAGGTGGTTTGTCTCGTCTTGGCTTCGTTACAAAATCTGTTATTGGTCGGGGCGGCCTTGGGGGCACAACTTGGTTTTCAATACATGATTTCGTCACATTATCATCACAATGAATTCCGAGAAGTTTGCAAGCTTTTCTAGAGGCATTTGTTCTTCTTGGTATTAAAGGCGGTTCACCAAAGGAGTCATCAATAGATTCATGGTCTGGGTTAATAGGCTGTGACTTTGCTCTCTGTTTGTCTTTATCCTTCCAGAAAGTTGCAGTGTCATCAAAGTTTGTACTCTCGAATGTTTCATCCTCAGACTCATTGTCTGAATTATCATCATCTGACTTTTCTGTGTTCATTGAACCAGACCATCCTGCTGTTGCCACACCATGATACGCATCGTGATCGGATTCTGGGAAGTCTCTCGAGACCAGCTTCCAAACCAACGAGTATTCCTCCAAACTTAAAATACTTTTGCACTCATATGTGCCTGCATCAAACTCTAACACAAATGGCGAGTATGACAGCATACAAAACATCTGTGAACCTATACAAGTCATCTGTCCAACGCACAAATCCGGATGTATTTTGCATATACGTAACAAAATCTTTAGATTGATTCTCTTATCGGTGTCCACTTTGAAATCCTTGCAATTCACTATATCAATGCTTCCATTTCCACTCACCCATATTTCTTTATTCTGTTCAGAATATGCCATACAATAAACTGCACGAGATCTCAAAATACAAACAGTTGGATCAGTGTAACCAGGGATTTGTTTCACGGTCTGTCTTGAATTAGACTTCTCACCACCTTTATGTCTTGTCAAAGTCTGAAACTGCAGCAAACTGCCATGTTCCAGAGCAACGTATATGCAGTAGCCTGTACCCTGAAATAAAATATTAAGAATACCATTTAGGATGTTTTGAGTGAATATGAGATATATCTCACATAAACATGGTAAGGAAAATTACCTTCTTTTGTTGTCGGAACATGACAAAATAACTTTGGTTTATTAGAATAGATTTCATTGTCATTTAAAACATTGTGTATAATTAGTGTTAATTAGTGTATATAATTAGTGTATATAATTAGTGTGTATAATTAGTGTTATATTAGTGTATATAATTAGTGTGTATAATTAGTGTATATAATTAGTGTGTATAATTAGTGTGTATAATTAGTGTGTATAATTAGTGTATATAATTAGTGTGTATAATTGGTGTATATAATTAGTGTGTATAATTAGTGTGTATAATTAGTGTATATAATTAGTGTGTATAATTAGTGTATATAATTAGTGTATATAATCCAATTCCAATTTTCCAATTTCAAATTTTATTGCCTGAAACATTATACAATGTTTATAGCATATAAACAACATAAACATATATACATGTTCAATGGATAAGACATGAGGTAAACAATTAACAAGAGCTTAACAAACATACAAAGAGAAGAAGTTCAATACAATATTATCAAAATATGATACCTTAAACAATGCGAATTTTATTTGCAGAAAAAATGAATTTTGCTAAGTTATATAAAGTATTTTTTGATGATGAACACATGATATTTTCAAATTTGTTTAAAGAAGGCCAGTGACAATAATAACTTTTAAAAAATTTACTTCTAATGGTTCTATATTTTGGACAAACTAGTAAAAAGTGGTATTCTGTTTCAATAGATTGCATGTTACAAGACTTACAGAGACGCTCATTTTGGGGTATGTTAGTGTATCTTCCCGTTTCTATGGCTAATTGGTGTGCTGAGACTCTGAATTTAGCTAAAGCTGTTTTTAAGTAATTTTCTTTAATAGTATCTAGATATTTTTCTCTTTTGAATTCATGTTTAAAAATTGCATATGTTTTTAATTTGCTCGAGTTGTTTATTTCAGAATACCATTTTTGGTAATAGTTATCAAATATTCTTTGTTTTATCAATTGGAGTGTTGTGTTATCAAGTTTTTGTGACAGCCAAACGTATCCAAAACCATGTTCATTCAAAATTTGTTTTATTTGAGATACCCAATTTCTGTTTTTATATGTTAAATTATTTTGATCATCTAGTTTCAAATTATTATATACTTTCTTTACGATACTATCATTGTCTAGAGTTATTAGCTTATTCCAATACTTAATCATATTATATTTTCGCATAACAAACATTGGGACCCGACCGAGTTCTCCATAGAGGGCTGCTAAATTTGTTGACTTCTTTACTCCTAATATATTCCTTAAAAATCTGGTGTGTACAAGTTCAATGTCTGATGCTGGATGCAACCCCCAAACCTCAGAGCAGTAATTTAAGATAGATCCCACTAATATATCGAAAAGTTTAATTTTTTGCGATGTTGGTAATACTGTTCTGTCAAATATTTGGAAAAGCTTGTGTAATGAAAACGAGGCATGTTGCGCTATAAGTTTTTGTGACCTTTGAAAACTACCATTACTGAATAAATGTACGCCTAGATATTTAAAAGATTTAACAAGTTCGATTGTAGTATTATAAATTTTAATGTCCATATGAGTTGATCTGCCATTTTCAAATATCATAGCTTTTGTTTTTTCAACATTAATCTCGAGGCCCCATATATTGCAAAATGATACGACGTCATTGACCATAAGTTGAAGGTTTTCTTTAGATTTACTAAAAAGAACCATATCGTCTGCATACATTAATAGAAAGAGATTCATATCATCAAGGGATATAGTTCCCGACATATCACTATTTATATTATTTATCAAATCGTTTACAAAAAACATGGCCAGCAAAGGTGAACTGGGGTCTCCCTGCTTTACTCCAGACGTATAATCAAAAAAGGGGGACAATTCCGAGTTAAACCGAACACAAGACTTAACAGAGTTGTACATGGCACGCAGTGCTGAGACAAACTTGGCACTCACATTTTCATTTATCAGTTTATGCCAGAGGTATTTGTGTTCAATTTTATCAAAAAATAATAAGTGTGTATAACTAGTGTATATAATAAGTGTATATAATAAGTGTATATAATTAGTGTATATAATTAGTGTATATAATTAGTGTATATAATTAGTGTATAAATCATAAAGATGTTGACAGGTTATATGGCCCAGTATTAGAATGTTGTACACTTATTATATAACAAACAACCATTTAAGTATGGCCATTAAACCTACTTGCCTTTTATTGAAATCTTATATACACTGACTTAGTGATATCTGATATAACTTAGTGATATCTGATATAAACTTAGTGATATCTGAGATAAACTTAGTAGTGATATCTGATATACACTTAATGATATCTGATATACACTTAGTGATATCTGAGATAAACTTAGTGATATCTGACATAAACTTAGTGAAATCTGAGAGAAACTTAGTAGTGATATCTCATATAAATTTAGTGATATCTGATATAAATTTAGTGAAATCTGAGAGAAACTTAGTAGTGATATCTGATATAAATTTAGTGATATCTGATATAAACTTAGTGATATCTGAGATAAACTTAGTGATATCTGAGATAAACTTAGTGAAATCTGAGAGAAACTTAGTAGTGATATCTGATATACACTTAGTGATATCTGAGATAAACTTAGTGATATCTGACATAAACTTAGTGAAATCTGAGAGAAACTTAGTAGTGATATCTGATATAAATTTAGTGATATATCTGATATAAATTTAGTGAAATCTGAGAGAAACTTAGTAGTGATATCTGATATAAATTTAGTGATATCTGACATAAACTTAGTGAAATCTGAGAGAAACTTAGTAGTGATATCTGATATAAATTTAGTGATATCTGGGATAAACTTAGTGATATCTGAGATAAACTTAGTTGTGATATCTGATATAAATTTAGTGATATATAATATAAACTTAATGATATCTGATATAACTTAGTGATATCTTATATAACTTAGTGATATATGATATAAACTTAGTGAAATCTGATATACCCTTAATGATATCTGATGTAAACTTACTGATATCTGATATACACTTAGCAGCTACCGTACTTTTTGTTTAATGAAAATGATAAGGAAAACTTTGCATAACTTTGACAGTTTGTTTTAGTTGACCCTTACTATTATCAGGATTACAATATCAAAGCATAAAATTCAAAAAGTTATTTACATATCAAGTATGATTAATTTGCTCTTAAGTATCTTATCTTAGCTAATGCCAGGCTCCCGAAGTACTTTACATATAAAGGGATGTAACTTCTTAATTATTTGCACACATTAAAAATATTGGTTGCTTCCCTTATGCATAAAGTAGACTAAAATAAAATGTTTCATATACCCACCTTTTCATGTTTGACAGATAAGATCTGTACTGGACAGCTATCTAATGGTAATGTGCTCACTTCCTGCAATGTCCCAGTTGTTGACCTTGTAAATATCACAGCAGTATTCTCCTGAAAAATGATAATTTGAAAACAACATGTACTTCTTAAAGAGATTTGACCAGTGTACACGATATTAAAGCTTTGTTTTACTAACTTCCAGTATTTTGTGCAATTTTTATGCAACCAATCTTCAAATAGTTCCTGTAATTTTTGCAAGTTTTATGCAACCTATCTTCAAATAGTAAATTCTACAAGACAAAGTTCTTGTATCACAAGATCTCACATAAAAGTGATCTAGGCTGAAATAATATGGTATACTACAAGAGTAATAGTAAAAATTTACAGGAAATTGTAATCAAACTAAGCAGTTGACGAAAATTAACGCATGGCAAAGCCCCATCAATATGTTCCAAAGCACTTAACTGGGACTGTTTCATGAAAGTTCGGTTAAAATTCCTTGAGAAAAGTAACTGCACTGGGACCTAGCGTAGTTACTAACAGAAAAGTTGAAATCTAGAATCATTCAAACATCACTGCTTTAATAGAAAAGGCATTTTATACTACCAGCAAAAAAATTATAAACAAGAGGTGTTGGTAGGATAGCATGCTTTACTATTCCCAGTGCAAAAGCCTGAATAATGTAGAATTTTCTAAATTTAAAAGGCTCTTAAGGACCATAATTCTGTCAAATCTATATTAAAAGTTATGGGCCTTGAGCAGCGACTCCTACTTCACTTTCAAATAAGTGTGTGAAGTTTCACCAACCCCTTTGGGGGTTTTGGGAAAAAAAAAAATTTAACCAAAAACAGTTAAAATATCTGAAAAAAAAAATAAAATTCTGCTTAAAATGGGGATATTTACTTTTAAAAAGCTCATTGGGTATATAAATTTTGGGTATTATAGATACAGGCAAATTGTAGTTAAAAACCCAGTGTTAAATTAATCGATGGTAAATGTTCAATAAATAAAATCTATTAAAAAAGTAAAAATTTCTCAAAAATTTTGGAAAAATGGAGAAAATATTGTTCCTCACGAAAATTTCTATTTTATACTGCCTCTTTCAGGTAATCTAATCTAAAAAATTTTTCCGTTCATCCCTAATTTGTAAATTTGTGAAAATCTAAATTTCTTGCAAGAAATAGTAAAAATATATAAACTATACTTCAGAAAGAATATAAATAACAAGAACAGGTTTAAAACCATTCCACATGCTTGCAAATGTTATAATAAAATTAGTTTACTAGTAATTACAGGACAATCAATTCATATGACCATATATGTATGTTAATTATACATTAGTTACAGAGGTCAAGCCAACTTACAACAATACGCTGCTGCCAGCCTCTCCCATATATAATCTGTCATGTGTAAAAAATATTCTATTCACCTTATAAAAATGATTATCATAGGAAGTTGTCTTGAAAGGCAAATATTTGGGTTCAACCAAGCAAGTTTTGGCTTGATTTTTCACCTTTGACCTCAAAACGTCAAGCACAAACTAAGATCCTAGATCAGAATCAATTTTAGCAAAACACAGGACACAGACATAATACAATTTTCATACAGTTCTCAGACACAACACATGGTTCAAAAACACACACAAAAATGTTTCACATCAGACTCGGTCATAGCCTTAAAGGAGTTCCACTGAATTCCAAAAACCCAATAAATTGAAAATTTTAAAAAATAAAAATCAACCCGGGCCTTAAAAAATTATTCAATTTAGTGAAAACAAAAATATTTGTGATTCTTTGTAGTTTTAAGTTCAATCTTGTTTTCTGTATATAAAAACAATCTGACTGCACCGTATCTTAAAATCCTCTTTTTCCTTTTTTTTTTTTTGTTAAAAAATACTATAAAATATAAAAAACATTAAAAAGTGCTACCCGATTTCCCCTTCAGATTGAGGGCCTTTGTGAAAAACGACAACCTGTGACCCCCATATTTTGCCCTGCCCCTCTGAGTGCCCATCAGGGGCTAATATAGTAATCCCCTTTTTGTCTATTCCATCCCCAAAACAACAACGATTTACCCTTTCCCAAACCCTTAAAAAAAATACATTTTTATGTTAAAAATTTTTACATCTGGTATGTATTTTTTATGTTTTGACTTTAGACATGTTAAATGCTGACATTTGGAGCTGTAAACTTAAATAATTATTATACATAATTAAATAATAAATTGTAAAGCATGGTTAAGAAATATTAAACAGAATTTAAAGTTAGTATGTTGTTTTATTGAATGTTTGGGTCAGTTTTTACCTGTGATCAGAAAAAAAGATCTCGGCTTCTTATTCGTTTTTTTTCCATATTTGCCTTTAAATATCAGCTATATTCACAAAGAATCAACATGCATAGAGAATATTATTTAAGTTAAAAAGATACATGTAAAAGGAGAACAACTTTTAGTTTATAACAATAATTATATATACATTTTTACAGCTGGAACTTTTAATGAATGATGCACGTAACAGACAATAAAACACTTATTACTTACATGAGAACCAAGCACACAGTGTTTGCTCAGTTTCTTGTTGTCTGGCAGCTCAACAGCCCAGGTTTGTGACAGATACTGTACATTCTGCATGTCATACTTGGACACTATATGTGACGCTGCAGGCCGGGATTGTGCTGTACCATGCCAACAATTCTTCATCATCTTCTCTAACCATGGAAACTTCGAGAATATGTTGAAATCCTGGAAATTGTAAAACAGGGAAATCATCGTTGCATCTTTAAATGGAGGTCCTTGTACTAATACTTAAGGTTACTACAGTTGTTTTCAGTGTTTAAGCCACTAAAATTTTATATTAAAAGTAAAATAAAGTAAATATAAACAGAAAACATCAATGAACTTTGCTGCTGCTTATGTCATTACAACAAATAATTATATAATATACAACTAGACTAAATGCATGTAGTTCAATCTCTGTGTTACTTATTGCAATACTTATTGAGTAAATGGAAATTAATCATCAGGGTATTCAACTATGTTAATGATATTGAAATTTTAGCTTTTTCATAATTAATAAGGGAATTTCGATAATTTACATTTTGCAAAATGTCATCACATGAATATTGTATGTAGAAAGAAAAATGTTCCAAAATAAAAATTATGCTGCTATTGGAAGTACCTTTTTCACCTTTTAACAATTATATGCATGCATCATTTGCTCTTAATGAAATATATACAAGCATATTTTACTCATATTGGCATTTTGGAAAAATCAAACTGAAGGCAGCAGATAGCTTTATGCAATTTTATATAGAACTATTTGCTGCTTTAAAAACCTAGATTACCTTTAATTCAGGTCTTTTGCCCATGATTTTCATGGCTTTTGATATCTGAGCAAGATTTTCACATTCAGCATAAGGCCTCCTACCTGTCAGGATCTCGTATATTACCATAGCAAACGCAAATATATCAACCTGAAAAAAACAATTAAAATGAATAGTTCACGAATGTTTGAATAGTATACCTTTAATAAATATAGATATGCCTTTCAATAATGTAAATTGCAAGATGATTTCAGCCATCACTATATTATTCTCTGTCAGGTTACTTAAAATCTACTGATGTATAACTGATTTGTCTATTTTGCAAGATCAATATTTTATAAGCACCATAAAATACATAAAATGTATTCCAAGACTTATCAGAAAGCTGATATGGTATATAAAACTTTTAAGTCATGAAAATCATACAAAGATACCTCAATGTAAAATATCAAATATTTGTTCAACTATAACATGCTGTTATAACTCACCTTTTCATCATATGCCTTCCCATCAAGGATCTCCGGGGCCTGATACCCAGGTGTCCCCACCATGCCCACTGAACGTCCACCCCAGTTGTATTTAGATATCCCATAGTCTGACAGTTTAAGGTTGACAGGGGCAGATAAATCCAGGGACATAGTGAGAATATTGTCTGACTTCAAGTCCTTGTATATAATGGCATTTGTATGTAGGTACTCCAAACCTTTTGCAATCTAAATTTAAGTTTTTGAATAGAATGATATATTATGTACATTATTTCATAAACAAAGATTAACTTCATTTCTTATTGTTGTTAGTTTTTATGTTTGTATGACAGTCCTATTAAATGACAAATGGTTAAAATCAAATTTAACACTCTTAACTATTCCTGGGACAGAAGATAACCCCAGACTATTCTTTTACATTAATTAAATGCTAGTAAATGCATTATAAAAACTTCATTTTTTATTGGTAAACTGGTCCAATAAGAATGTGAGTTCAACAAAGCTTTACTTAAAATAACAAGCAATTATCATAGTATTGCAAGCAATCCATAAGTCCCCTACCGGTTAGAACCTCATCAACATTCTGAAGGGCCATTGACCATTCACTAATGTTTCAATTTTTCTCTATTTTAAGTAAATTTGTTGGAAAAGTTCTTTAAAAGTGATCACAGGAAACAGTTTTTATGAACAGACAGACGGACTGAAGGACACTCTAAAGTTAATATTTGAAACATCCCTGTTACCAAAATATAATATTTTTAAAAGCAAAATTCTTAAAGAGGAGATAACTCTTGAATTAAAGATGCAATTTCATAAAAATTTTCAGCTCTTTTTGACTAATCACAAATATTGTTATATTTGCCATGTTTTAAGCCTATTTGTTGCCAAGGCAACCAATATTTTTTCAAAATAGGAAGAAAAGATAAGTCATGCATAATCTCCAGACTGCCATCTACCCATATGTCAAGTTTCATAAAAATATTTCCAGTTCTTTTTGAGTTATCACTGGATTCAGTTTATGTGTAAAATTTACCATATTTTCAGTCTATGTGTTGCCATAGCAACCAGAATTTTCAACATAGGAAGAAAAGAAAAAGACGTGCATAATCTCCAGACTGCCATCTACCCATATAAATATTTCCAGTACTTTTTGCGTTATCACTGGATCCAGTTTATGTGTAAAATTTGCCATATTTTCAGCCTATTTGTTGCCATAGCAACCAGAATTTTCAACATAGGAAGAAAAGAAAAAGACGTGCATAATCTCCATACTGCCATCTATCCATATATCAAGTTTCATAAAAATATTTTCAGTACTTTTCAAGTTATCGCGGGATCCATTTTTGTGGACGGATGGACAGACAGACGGACGGAGGGTAAACCTAAAGTCCCCTCCGGTAAACCGGTAGGGGACTAAAAAGTACATTTTCATTTAACTAAACAAAGAACTATCAATTAGTTGTATAGTTGCTTTTCAAGAATATTGCTCATTTTACGGTATTTATATAGGATTTCTATAATACACACCTGATAGACAAATTTGAAAATCAGTTCCTTTTCAAAGAGTGGGGGAAACAGTTCATCTTTGTTTTTGTATCTGTTAAATACTGGTCGTCCATTTGACTTCTTGTCTAAAATGTCCCTCAGACTACCAAGGGGAGCTAACTCTAATGCCATCATTAACTTTGGTCTAGAAAATATCAAGATTGACCTCATCATTGTTCTTACAAAGCAAGAAGTTATAAAAAAAATTCTAACATTTTAAACAACTTACTATGCACATACTTACCTAAATGGTATAAATCTTGGAAATGTGAAGCTAAATGTTATCAATATTTAAAACAACAATATGGTGATCATGACAGACTGCCTACAACCACAGCTTTATAATTAAAGTCTTGATACAACAGAATACAAAGTATCAATACATAAGTTGAGAGAATAATATGTGTAAATTCCTGTAAAATATAACCTGTACATTCAACACATCATTTCTAACCTTCATATAAAATAGCAATGTCTATTGTCCTTGGGAACATTCTATTAATCTGTAAATTCACAACATGCATTTCAAAAACAATTACAGCATAATTATGAAACTGACATTTTAAATCTATTTATATATTACACCAGTTAATGTTTTATACCATTAAATTAAAGTGATCAAATTAAATATTTTTTTCTCTAACAAATTAGACAAGTTTGTATATGATGAAATTAACCGTCTATTTTACCTGAAAGCTAACCCTATCAGAGAAACTATACATGGATGATGTAGTCTGCTGGTAATGGCAACTTCCTGTCTCATCTCCTTGATAGCTTTCAAAGCCTGTTGGAAAATATAACAGATACTGAATAAATCATTTTGATAATTTCAAACATTTTTCCTTTCTATTTGCTATAAGTTTCTAAGCCATTCAGCTGAAAAAACTGTTGCCATTGTTTGGAATGAGTTTTATATAGAATGTATAATATCAGTACAACTAGCTTTACTTGAAACACTAAACTTCATTAAAATAATTTCCATGTTATTTCATTCTTTTTTTTTTTGGTTGGGTTTTAAAAAGAATCAACACAGTAGAGGTCATATGGTTACATTCCAGCATTAGGTGCCCCTCTGTGCATTATTTTAGCAACAAACAGACACTGAGCAGATATACCTGCGTTCTAAGACATTGTTCAATCTGTGGGCAAGATTTATATGCCATTTTGTACAGATCAGGTTTTATCCATCTTCTGGTGCAAGAAAAAATGTTGAAAGATTCAGATTAAGCCATTTTTTTGTGGTTTGTCCACCTTACCGGCTTTCGCCAGTAATAAGTAGTTTCACTGAAAGTGATTTACACCTTATTCTAAACAATTTCTAAATCAACTGTGACAGACAAATGACCATTACATGAACTGTCATGGAGAGATTTTGTCTCGCCAAAATTTAAACTTTTAACCCTGGATTACAAATATGATGCTCTCCCTATTAAGCAAATCAGTCATAAGGATGCACAGCTCATTTGAAGCAAATTTAAACAATAGTTTCAAAGAAGAAGACCATTGCTGAATGCTGATTATGTATATGGGACTATACACATATCCTATACTAACATCTATCTGTACTTCCAGTACTGATCAGCTAAACAACCTTGACAGACTGGTTAATGTGTCAGACTAGTAACCTAAGGATTGCTGGCCATGTTGTTTCCTTGTGTAAGAAATTTTACACTTATTACTTAAGTTATTACTGGTTGGTTCCAGGAATGGATTTGAGAATGTTTCAATAAGCTTATAGCTTCCAAAACAATCAAACTAAAATAAATTTGTATAAACTAACTAAACAACCTTAACAATAATTATAAATGATACATACTTTAAGACTTTCTGCCTCATCCATATCAACCTCTGACCTTCTAGCGTGAGCTACATTCACATAGATATCTTCTTCAACTGTAAATACAAATAACATTTTATATTGATATATTACACAAACTGTTATAACTCCCCATATATACACACTGGTATATTTTGGCAGACATTACTAAAATGTTTCCTTATATTGAGAGTTATCAAAACCTTAAACTGAAGAGTCATGACATACTTAAAAGGTTTAAGTAAGTCAAAAAGTAAATAATAATACAGTTGACTCTCGGTAACTCGAAATCCAAGGGACTGGGCATTTTACTTCGAGAGAAACGGAATTCAAGTAACGTGAATCTGCCACCATTACGTTGACATTCGTACATGTATATATACATGTGCCTGATTGAATGTGCAAAGAAGTAGGTTTGTTATTGTTGATAGCGGCAATGCTGCAATATTTAACCGTTGAAATGACGGTAAATCACTTACAACTACAATATACATAAAATAACAAAAATACATTATTCAAAATTTAATACATGTATATTAATAGTAAAATATAATCACAAACATTCGTAGCAATGACATTAAAATGCAAGTTTGTCAGTATTCATCAGTAAAGCACATGTTTTAAATAAGCACTCATGACAATTCATTACAATTAAAGCCCAATAATACATTTATTTCAACAACAATTTATCTAATATTATCGTGAACAGGAAGTACATATTAATGTATGCAATATGACGGAATATTAATTATACAAATGTTATTTACATTGATAACACACATCAATACCTAGGCTGTAATTTAACACCTGTCAGACTGGCACGAGTCAATTAATTTCTGAAACCGATTAAAACCCCTTTTATGACGTGTTAATAATACATGATGACCGGCAATTAAAATTACTGTGAAACGTGTGAATCACGAGTGACAACATCTCACTTTGATGTCGCCGACCTTTGATCAGTCGGCTGTTTTCACACTTGGACTAATTGAGATGAAAATATGTTGGACTTTAATTGACGGGACCAAATTTTTTTCGACTAAACAGAAGTTTCGGTAAATCAAAATTTGACCTAAGCGGAGTTAAAATACAAAGATAAAGAAGGAAATTTGACGGGACTTTCTTCGATTTACGCGGAATTTTGAGTTAAGCGATTTTGACTGTAGTCCCAATTTCTTTCATAAAGATTAAGCCATCAGTCACAATTTTCTTTTCCAACAGAAGAACATGTTCGTTTTAGAAAAATTAAATCAATCAAACAAACCTGTAGATCCCTGTGTAGACAGAGTGGCTGTTCCGCTATCACTGCTGTTGCTGTTAACAGAAGCAAATTTTCCCGGGAATGTCCTGTTACGTATGTCACTACGATATACCTTAATTGCCACAAATTGACCATTGTATTTCCCTAATTTCAATAGAAAGAACAATACTATATTAAAAAGAAATTTATTCAGAATAACAAAATAAAGATAACACAGATTTTTGTTTAGTCTTTGCGAAATGATGGTGGATCTCTTTTGAAGGGCAACATTGTGTTTCAGTCACACTTATAATACAGAGAAATACAAATATATGGGGAAGTTAAAACAGATGCCCCCATATTCTACTGTTTTGTCAGTCTTCAGATGGTCAGCCTGACAGCAGGGCTACAGGACGAACAGACAAGGGCAAATCTATATGCCTCTCTTCATCTTAGAAGAAGCATTTCATAATAATTTTGTTTTTTAAATGTCAAGAACAACAGAAAGTACTATAGTTTCAGTTTGAACAATATTGACTTTCATTATTTTTGTTACAATGAAATGCTGCAAAAAGTTTAAATTAAGCTGAGGCCCACTGTCCATTCAAAAACCAATACTATACCTTTGAATACTGATCCAGTTACTCCAGTGCCTAGACAGTTTTCCTTGGACTCCACTAGTTCAATTTTATCCTGGTCCATAAAATATTTGTCAGGTAGTTCTTTTAACAATAAATCTGGTACCAGTTCACTTAAATTTTGTTTTATACCCTGAAATAATGCATTTGAAATAATGTAACATTTGTAATTGTGACAAATTAAATATAAAAATTTCCAAAATGAGGAACCAATAGTAAAGAGTCACGTCCAAGTTCATAAATGAAAATACAAGTGCATTTTTATACTGAATGTCAGTATCTAAGCATTAGCACATACTCCAACATAAAGCACAATTCAAATGAATGACATAATACTTTACCAAATCAAATCTTTACAAATACATGTATTTGATACCTGTTTCCAATGCTGCATTAAAAGAAAACAGGATAACTTTAAAGAAGTGACAAACTTTTAAATGATGAAAAACAAGCATAGAATAACTGTAACAACAATACATTTTGTTAAGTGAACTGGTTCATGGAGGAGGGCCATAGATAATTATGTTTATAGTATCTAGTATGGTATGTTTCAACAAACCACAGATTAGTAAAATATGGCATGAGATACATGATCAAATTTTACATGTCTATATATAACAGGACAAAATATTATTATTTATCATATTATTGTTTATACTAAATCACTAGTCTTAGAACTCTAATCAACATTTTTTTCAAAGAAATACTTTTTAAGGATATCCAAATGATTCATTTCTATTGTTTTTATCAATATTTGGAAAAACACTCATTATTCACCAATCCAGTTAAAAAAAATTCCTGAATTAGATGATAAAATGTGACAATCACTGTATCTAAGCATAGTGAATATGTTTCATAATCATTTGTTGAATATACCACTAACATGAAACGTTTATATTGTGTAATGTACATGCTGGTATGGGCTGGTGACCTTGAAGTCAATAAAATGTTTGTTTGTTTATTTGTTTGTCTCTTACATATTAAATAAAACTTCTAAAAAGTTTTTCAAACCTGTGGACATGTTATAGAATCTCCATTAACAAGTAATCTAGCACAATGCTCCATGGTAAAATGGTTTATAACATTCGGTAATGGTTGCCCCTGGTAACACGCAGAACAAAGGGCATATCTCTCAAGATGGCTGCAGGATGACATTATATCCGGTTCTAACAACCCTGAAAAAAATTAAAATTCATTGTTATTTTTTATTCATTTCTGACAAATGAGTCATTCCAACACTTTGTAGATATACCAGTCTTAAGGCAAGATTTATTCCAGGAAATTCATCTCAAGCCCTACAGAATAACATTAAGTTATCAAAGATAAATTGTGAAACAAGTTTGTGCAACTTGTATATATAATTGACTTTATTCGTTTTTGGGGTTTTTTTTGCCTCTAAAGGGTAACCCCGTTTTTTCCAAACATAAATACATGTAAATACATACATCCAAACAGACAGGTACATATGCTACATGTACATTCAAACAAAAGTATATAACTGACTTTCAAGTCTGCTTGCAGGAACTTAAAAATACCATTGTCGTACTGGGACACATGATCTAAGCTGAATAATGCTGAAATTCCCTATTATTAAGTTGCAAGTTAGACATCGTGGCAACTAGTTCATTGCTCCCCTGTTATATTCCATGAAATCAACCATATAAAAAACAAGAGCTGTCACAGGAGACAGCGAAGCTCGACTAATAAAATACCGGACGCAGTAAGGAGGACAAAACTATGAAAGAAAAATCCATTATGTATAATTATGTATTAAGTTATAGAAGAAAAAAAACATTTGTTAACATTAATTCCAAGATCAAGGGGAATAATTCTAGAAATAGTCATGCTAGAGTTATGGACCTTGTCACACAACATTTGTGTAATGATAAGAAATATATATTTGAAGTTTGAAGTAGATACCTTAACAAGAGCTGTCGGTTGGACAGCAACGCTCGACTATTCTTAGTGCTTGATAGTAAAAAAAATGCTTGATACAGTTACCTCCTCCTGTTTACAGGTTGGGGTCATGATGGTAAACAAGTGTGCAAAGTTTCAAAGCCATATGTCAATGGACTTTGAAAATATTTGAACTATTACAAATCTTTAACGTAAATTCTAAGTCGAAAAAGGGGCATAATTCTGTCAAAATGCTTAATAGAGTTACCTCCTCCTGTCTACAGGTTGGGGTCATGATGGTGAACAAGTGTGCAAAGTTTCAAAGCCATATGTCTATGGACTTTGAAAATATTTGAACTATTACAAAAACTTTAACGTAAATTCTAAGTCAAAAAGGGGCATAATTCTGTCAAAATGCTTGATAGAGTTACCTCCTCCTGTCTACAGGTTGGGGTCATGATGGTGAACAAGTATGCAAAGTTTCAAAGCCATATGTCAATGGACTTTGAAAATATTTGAACTATTACAAAAACTTAAACGTAAATTCTAAGTCAAACAAGAGCTGTCGGTAGGACAGCAACGCTCGACTATTCTTAGTGCTTGATAGTAAAAAAAATGCTTGATAGAGTTACATCCTCCTGTTTACAGGTTGGGGTCATGGTAGTGAACAAGTGTGCAAAGTTTCAAAGCCATATGTCAATGGACTTTGAAAATATTTGAACTATTACAAAAACTTTAACGTAAATTCTAAGTCGAAAAAGGGGCATAATTCTGTCAAAATGCTTGATAGAGTTACCTCCTCCTGTTTCCAGGTTGGGGTCATGATGTTGAACAAGTGTGTAAAGTTTCAAAGCCATATGTCAATGGACTTTGAAAATATTTGAACTATTACAAAAACTTTAACGTAAATTCTAAGTCGAAAAAGGGGCATAATTCTGTCAAAATGCTTGATAGAGTTACCTCCTCCTGTTTACAGGTTGGGGTCATGATGTTGAACAAGTGTGCAAAGTTTCAAAGCCATATGTCAATGGACTTTGAAAATATTTGAACTATTACAAAAACTTTAACGTAAATTCTAAGTCGAAAAAGGGGCATAATTCTGTCAAAATGCTTGATAGAGTTACCTCCTCCTGTTTTGCAGGTTGGGGTCATGATGGTGAACAAGTGTGCAAAGTTTCAAAGCCATATGTCAATGGACTTTGAAAATATTTGAACTATTACAAAAACTTTAACGTAAATTCTAAGTCGAAAAAGGGGCATAATTCTGTCAAAATGCTTGATAGAGTTACCTCCTCCTGTTTCCAGGTTGGGGTCATGATGGTGAACAAGTGTGCAAAGTTTCAAAGCCATATGTCAATGGACTTTGAAAATATTTGAACTATTACAAAAACTTTAACGTAAATTCTAAGTCGAAAAAGGGGCATAATTCTGTCAAAATGCTTGATAGAGTTACCTCCTCCTGTCTACAGGTTGGGGTCATGATGGTGAACAAGTGTGCAAAGTTTCAAAGCCATATGTCTATGGACTTTGAAAATATTTGAACTATTACAAAAACTTTAACATAAGTGGTTACGCCGACGCCAACGCTGACGCTCGGGTGACTGCAATAGCTCTACTTATTCTTATCGAATAGTCGAGCTAAAAAGTAAAGAAGTTATTATATTTCTTAAAGAAAATCCTAAGTTCAAGACAGATAAATCTGTTAATATTGCTTCAAGAGTTATGAACATTGTCACATAAAATGTAATTGATGATAAGGAATAAGTATTAGAAGTTTGAGGTAGATACCTTTAAAAATAAAAAAGTTATAATAAAAAATAACTTTTTTTCTAGTAAAAAAATCTAAGTTTATGGAGAGATAATTCTTGCAATATTGGTGCTAGAGTTATGAACCTTGTCACATTAGATGTGGATGATGATAACGTAAATATATTTGAAGTATGAAGTTGATCCCTTTAGAAATAAATAAGTAACAGTAAAAAATAATATTTTTTATGGAAAATTCTAAGTTCAAAGGGAGATAAATCTAAAAATATTGGTGCTAGAGTTATGAACCTTGTCACATAAGATGGGGATGATGATAGCGTAAATATATTTGAACTATGAGGTTGATCCCTTAAGAAATAAAGAAGAAACAGTAAGAAATAGTATTTTTTGAGAAAAATTCTAAGTTCAAGGGGAGATAAATCTGAAAATATTGGTGCTAGAGTTATGAACCTTGTCACATAAGATGGGGATGATGATAAGGTACATAATTATATTTGAAGTATGAGGTTGATCCCTTAAGAAATAAAGAAGTAACAGTCAAAAATAGTATTTTTTAAGGAAAATTCTAAGTTCAAGGGGAGATAAATCTGAAAATATTAGTGCTAGAGTTATGAACCTTGTCACATAAGATGTGGTTGATGATAAGGAACATATATTTGAAGTTTGAAGTTGATACCTTAAGAAATGACAAAGTTATAGTGAAAAATATTTTACTGCACCAAAACTTTAATCTAAAATCTGGACGCGGACGCCGACGCCGGGGCGAGTAGGACAGCTCTCCATATACTTCGTATAGTCGAGCTAAAAAGAACTTACATCAAATGGAAAAATATGTAAAATTTACCAAACACTACATCCAAACAAGTTTATAAGAATAACTATGAGAAAGAACACACCTGGATAATAATCTTGTATTATGTCCTCGATTTCATCAACAATTATACCAATGATAGCAAATGTCCCACTAATGCTGACTTCAGTTATCAGAACACCATGTTGTAAACTGTCATCCTCTGTCACACCTGAAATATAAACTCAAACTCTGATTTATCAATGCAACTCTTGTATGTATTCTTTCTTTAATGAGTGTCCCATCCGCCCATTACGGCACAAAAAAGCAGCTTTCACTGTCAAGTACGGACCCAAGACATGTCACCTGTCATGTCCTTTGAGGGTTAATATTGAAGCACAAAGTACTACATACATATACTTAAAAATACGTAATAATCTCACATAACTGAAACCAGTCATCACCAGGTTAGTTTAAACATATTTATTCTCAGAATATGTACATAATAACATTTGAAATATATACACATACAAAATTTGACAATATTCAAAGAAGAGGATTAGAACGAAAGACTAGGTCTTATAGAATTCTTCTCCTTTTAGTTGTTAAATATATCACCAGGTTAGCCTGCACATTCACACATTTTGACCCGGCTCTGTTTGGATCATTTCAAAATGTTAGATGAACAAATCTTTACAGAAAATTTAGCTGACTATAACTTTGTAACACCATTATGTACGATCTTGTTCTGTTTTAACAGTTCATCATTTCTTTAAAAATTTCAAGATAAAAACTGATAAGACTTTAGTTGTTTAGGGTGTGGAAACCCTAACCGTATACAGGTGTAAAATGGTTATAATTATTTCAAATGTGAAAAGTGCCTGTATGAGTTAATATATACTTGTCAGAGGTTAATATGTTTCATTACAAAATATCTCATCTATAAATATATGCAACAAATGAAATGAAATATACAATATACAACATACCTGTAAATATGGCTGGTTCCACACAAAAGCTGCCATCTTCATGACTAACATGAATCAATTCTCGACAAAATGTCTTCCGGGCAGACTTTATTTGTAACCCATAGCTATAAAAATAACATTAATAATCTTAAAGTCAAACCCACTAGATGTACAATTATTTGTTTAAAACATTTCTATTTATTTACATCATTATTACTTCTACATGGTTTGTTATCTAAAAATTTTTTCCCTTAAATTGTTGGTGTGTGATGTCACACTGATGATATTAATGTACATGTCTTAAACATGTACATCAAAATTAGAATTTTTCATCAAAACTATCAAATAATTCAAAATGATTACAAAATGTTAATATAAAATTCATGATGTGTTTCCACCAATCAGAGACCAGCGTTTGTGACTCACATGCTACTTCCACGTTTAGGATTACTGTGCACTGTTGTACCGTGTCTCATTGACATCATTCTCATCGAGTGAGTTAACGTTGGACGGAAAAACCAGTCTTTCTTCTCGAACTGTTCTACACGCATCATCATACGAGTAACCAGTCTCATCCAGAATCCACTAGGACAGTCTGACATCAGGTATAACCGCCTCATTGACTTAGCACCGGATTTGTCGTCTCCGGTTTCAATGATTGGGGGATCAACCGGTAGTTGGCATGGAAAAAATAGACTGAAAGATATGAAATGATAGATAAACTAAATATGCAGTCCATCATTTTTTTCCCAACAAATGTTCATCAACTTGAATACACTCAAAATTCTCTTTGATTTACATTAACCTTGTAATGAAGTTTTATTCACTGTCACATAAAATAAAGAAATAAGTTATGATTTTGTTACTTAATAAGTCAATTTAAAGCAACACGGAATTCATAAACATGACACCAAATTCCGAAAAAAATAACAAAAACTATTGAACACAATTTAAAGACTTATTAATCTTTATTGAAAGCTTTTCTTTTGATAAACAACTTACAATGCTGACTGTGATATTGAGGCAGCTATTGATAAACAACTTACAATGTTGACTGTGATATTGAGGCAGCTTTTGATAAACAACTTACATTGTTGACTGTGATATTGAGGCAGCTATTGATAAACAACTTACAATGCTGACTGTGATATTGAGGCAGCTATTGATAAACAACTTACAATGCTGACTGTGATTTTGAGGCAGCTATTGATAAACAACTTACAATGCTGACTGTGATTTTGAGGCAGCTATTGATAAACAACTTACAATGCTGACTGTGATATTGAGGCAGCTATTGATAAACAACTTACAATGCTGACTGTGATATTGAGGCAGCTATTGATAAACAACTTACAATGCTGACTGTGATATTGAGGCAGCTATTGATAAACAACTTACAATGCTGACTGTGATATTGAGGCAGCTATTGATAAACAACTTACAATGCTGACTGTGATATTAAGGCAGCTATTGATAAACAACTTACAATGCTGACTGTGATATTGAGGCAGCTATTGATAAACAACTTACAATGCTGACTGTGATATTGAGGCAGCTATTGATAAACAACTTACAATGCCGACTGTGATAATGAGGCAGCTATTGATAAACAACTTACAATGCTGACTGTGATATTGAGGCAGCTATTGATAAACAACTTACAATGCCGACTGTGATAATGAGGCAGCTATTGATAAACAACTTACAATGCCGACTGTGATATTGAGGCAGCTATTGATAAACAACTTACAATGCCGACTGTGATATTGAGGCAGCTATTGATAAACAACTTACAATGCTGACTGTGATATTGAGGCAGCTATTGATAAACAACTTACAATGCTGACTGTGATATTGAGGCAGCTATTGATAAACAACTTACAATGCCGACTGTGATATTGAGGCAGCTATTGATAAACAACTTACAATGCTGACTGTGATATTAAGGCAGCTATTGATAAACAACTTACAATGCTGAATGTGATATTGAGGCAGCTATTAATAAACAACTTACAATGCTGACTGTGATATTGAGGCAGCTATTTCAAATCTCTCTAACAGTTCAATATACTGGTCTTTAAACTCAGGTGGAAACTTTCCAGCCTCTATATAAACCCTCTCTGCATCATGTCTGCTGATCTTCCCTCTACCTTGTCTCAAATATTTCTTTCCATTTGGTGACTAAAATAAATTGTTTTAAAGACACATGAATTCTAACTTATATTCAATTTGTCATGAACTGAAACTAAAAATTTGAAAACAAGTTTTTCTGAAACAATAAGGAAAGCAACAAAAAAGCCCGATATCCGGTGGTATTTCATTCAATATATTGCTGTTAAGTTCTATTTAATTTATCCTGAACTGAAACTAAAAATTTGAAAACAAGTGTTTATAAAATATCAAGTAAAGTGAAAAACAAGCCCCATATCTGGTATTTCATTCAATATCTTGCTAGTAACTCGTCTCCCTCTCTAAAATGATATACTTACTATTAAGATAAATACAAGTATATCACAGAGCCAGGCCGGGTCTAGGAAGTATAGAGTATCTAGGGCACCAAGCTGGTCTGTGAAATGTAGCAGGTAACCAGCTTCAACTAGAAATTTTGTTACTGAAAAAAACAAAACAAAAAAAACAATGTAATGAATGAATACAATTTCTATTTACACATAATACAATAATTCAATTTTAGCCATATAAACTAAATAATTAAAAGATTATAAGAAATCAGCACTGGTACAGGTGCATGTAGTATGCTTTGATATTATCATATAACCCTTCCCAACTTCAATCTATGTACAGACAGCTTCCAGTACAAGGTATATTTTAAACAAGACTGGTTGACAAACTATGACTGGCTGACATATTCCTATACAGTCTCAGGCATTAAATCTTGCAAACAATTTTGTAAATTGTTATATTTAGTTTATACGAGATTAATTTTAGTTTGTTTTTGTTGTAAGCTATAAGCTGGGTGTTTCATTTCCTAGTTTCTTTTTACCAGTCTGTCTTTCATAAACTATTATCATTCTGTTTCATGCTAATATTGGAAGTTGTAAAAAAATATAAAAAAATCTCACCAGCCGCGGTCTCCTCGACAGTTTGTAAGTCATTATGTTTCTGTGGTATTTTATCAATGATCTCCAGGAACTGGGTCTGTGTCAGACAAAGAGGTTTCATCTCCGCTTCAAGTCTCGTCACTTCTTCCACGATCTGTTTCTCCATCAGACGATAACTTTTGGGAATTTTCCGACCAATCAGAGGAGGTCTAGCACGTCCAGGTAAAAACATCCCCAAAGCTGTCTCATACAGACATGAGCGTAGATTATCTATTCCTGTATAAAATGGTAAATAAAGAACACACATAATATAAAAAAGTTCAATTTCAATGAATGTCAATCACACAATTTAAGCGTTCTACTACATGTAGCTTCATTTCAGACTAGAGAAAGAGTAAATGTTTGGTGTTTGATTTTAAACCCTTGTAACTTTATCACATAGTCTTTCTGTGTAATGTTTCTATGTTTATTTCTGTTATGTTACTAATGAAAAGAATAGCCAATTACTTTATCTAGTTTACAAATCATTTCATTATCATCAAAGATTTTACTTAATAAAATTATACATTTACCTTCATTATTAATACAGGAAACAGGACACAGTCTGGGTGTTTCATTTCCTAGTCTCTGTGCCAGTCTATCTTTCACAATTTGGACTGTGTCAGGTTTCAGAGGTGACAACTTATCTATAAATGTTCCAACCAACACAATGCAGAAACTGCTTGTACTTGCCTGTAACATATTAGAGGTGCCACCTATTGAACTGAACTGAAATATTATACTGAATATCTGATGCATGCTGATTATGTTAAATTCACAGTATAATGAAATACAAAATTAATGTAAGGATAACTAGAACACTCTTGTAACATATTTGTCATGAATGTATGACAGTGATATGTTACAGACATTGATTGAAAGTCCTGTTACATTGTCATATAACAATGCATGGTAAAGAGTGAAAACACAGTCAGTACATTGTCATATAACATTGCACAGTAAAGAGTTGAAGATGTAGCCGGTACATTGTCATATAACATTGCACAGAAAAGAGTGAAGATGTAGCCGTACATTGTCATATAACATTGCACAGAAAAGAGTGAAGATGTAGCCGTACATTGTCATATAACATTGCACGGAAAAGAGTGAAGATGTAGCCGTACATTGTCATATAACATTGCACAGAAAAGAGTGAAGATGTAGCCGTACATTGTCATATAACATTGCACAGTAAAGAGTTGAAGATGTAGCCGGTACATTGTCATATAACATTGCACAGTAAAGAGTTGAAGATGTAGCCGGTACATTGTCATATAACATTGCACAGTAAAGAGTTAAAGATGTAGCCGTACATTGTCATATAACATTGCACGGTAAAGAGTGAAGATGTAGCCGTACATTGTCATATAACATTGCACAGTAAAGAGTTGAAGATACAGCCAGTACATTGTCATATAATATTGCACAGTAAAGAGTGAAGATGTAGCTGTACATTGTCATATAACATTGCACAGAAAAGAGTGAAGATGTAGCCGTACATTGTCATATAACATTGCACGGTAAAGAGTGAAGATGTAGCCGTACATTGTCATATAACATTGCACGGTATAGAGTGAAGATGTAGCCAGTACATTGTCATATAACATTGCACAGTAAAGAGTTGAAGATGTAGCCGGTACATTGTCATATAACATTGCACAGTAAAGAGTTAAAGATGTAGCCGGTACATTGTCATATAACATTGCACAGTAAAGAGTTAAAGATGTAGCCGGTACATTGTCATATAACATTGCACAGTAAAGAGTTAAAGATGTAGCCGGTACATTGTCATATAACATTACATGGTAAAGAGTTAAAGATGTAGCCGGTACATTGTCATATAACATTACATGGTAAAGAGTTAAAGATGTAGCCGGTACATTGTCATATAACATTGCATGGTAAAGAGTTAAAGATGTAGCCGGTACATTGTCATATAACATTACATGGTAAAGAGTTAAAGATGTAGCCGGTACATTGTCATATAACATTGCATGGTAAAGAGTTAAAGACGCAGCCAGTACATTGAAGATGTAGAGAAATATAGAATAAAAATATCATGAACCAAAACCAGTTATTTTATTACACAACTTAAGCATTGCAAGACTTGTCAGTTTTGTCTATTCTCACACAGTAAGCTCACAGAAACAAGCACAATCATTTCTCTCACCTTGTTTTGAAAGCTATTTTTAGAAAAATCTATGTAAATGTTTTCAAAACTGAATCCTCATACCTTGATATTGTTTATCCATTTCTCAATCTTATCAATTTCCTCAGTGATGGACCAGAAGTCCCATACAAGGACATACAATGTCAGAGGTGTAAATACGCTGTGATGAATCTGTGTATAGACTTCATCTCCTGACATATCCCATACATTCAACTTCACCTGCACTTCCTTCTTTAACTGAAAACATGTAACATATAATAATTTTGTGTTGATAACAAATTAATTGCTTGTTGTTATCTATGTTTACATACAAAAGATATGGCAAATAAAACAAAGTGTGTGAGTAGAAACGATCTTGGACAGCATGTGCAATGGTACAGAATAACACTGGCCAACAAATCAAGGTGTCTTTATTTTGATTCTGAGCAGCTACTCAGTACTTGAAATTACTGTCTTTTGGATGAGCCTTAAAGGACAAGAGTTTCTGTGCCGGGTAGAAACAATATATAAACTATTTTTATATAACAATGACTTAACTAGACCTTTATTTATTACTGTAATTTCATTTATTGCAGCAGGCATTTCTGAATTTACTCTTTTACTTTATTTTTTTTTTTTTTCAATTCACCGACACACACCTAATAGGTTCATGGTAATATTTAGACTCAGACTTAATCGCCAAATGCTCCTCTGTACATTAGTTTTAGTTTGTACTAGTAACTCAGTACATGATAAAATATTTTTTCATCCAGTAGTAAAGGTTCTTTACATAAGATATTACACAATCCTTTGTGTGATTTGAATATAATCCTGGCAGAGGGGCAAGTAATTTTAGTAAGCAAGATAAGCTCTATCGTAATGTACATCATCTTATATTATATATGTAAACTTACTGAAAATCCCTTTTTATTTAGTGTCACCTCCTCCCTGACAATACTTTTCCTTTCTTTTGTTGCTTGAGGTTTCTTTCCTGCTAAGATGTTCACCAGAGTTGTCTTTCCTTTATCCTACAATGTAATTGTAAACATTTCGTGAAATTTTTTGTAGTAGAATAAATAATTTTAATTGCATGATTTGTTCTACTCTAAAACAGTTAATATTTTAAAGCCAAAAAGGTGACATTGTAGTTACCGGTAAGATGTCTGTCTCTCAACTCAGGAATTGTAAGTTTGAGCCCAACTTGGGTCACAACAAGGATTCCATTACTGATTAGATCTACTTGAATGAGGTTAAAATAAGCTTCAGGTTTTCTTTGGAATCAAATAAATAATATTTGAAGTAAGTCTTATGCGCATGTTGACTGTTAACTTTCACAGACATATCTTGTTATGACAATAGTCTAAACTATACCATATTTGACATATGAGAAAGTTATTTGGTGTATTGCAGGGAACACACCAACAAACCTACATGTGAACAGTTTTATACATTCCATCCCTTTTTTGAGTAATTTATACTTCTAACCTCTATACAGTCTGTATAATGTATATATTCATGATTTGTTTTTATTGTAGAATCATCACTGTATAAATCAATATGACAATGTTCAAACTTTAAAAGTGAGGAAATGCCTAGGGGCCTACAAAGCTCCTTGACTCAGTACATTTGGAACTTTGACTGACCATATATTTTTGTTGTAGATAATTGTCAAAAGTAATAATATAAAGCAATATACCTTTTTACCCAGTACAACAGCTTTTATCTTATTATATGGCTGACAATCTCGTAAATTTTCCAACAATTCTGATAAAATCTCTTTTGTCTTATTACCAGATGCTGTAAATAAACAAATGGTTCACTACATAATCTGATTATATACATTGTACATAGAATAATGCAAAATACATACATAAAACTGTTCCTGTCAAGTTTTAAAATTTCAAGTTTAATTATGATGCAATTATAGGACATTGGCTAAATACACAATAAAATAGCAAACTAGCACAACATGCCCATCCCATGTGCACACCATGTTGCTGAGAATAAAATGCAAGATCAAATTGTGTTCTGTACAACAGGATAGAGGAAATACACACTTCATAGCAAATAATGTACAACAGGTAGCATCACAAATTTAGAGGAAAACTCAATGTTCAATGAATTTGAATGGTCAAGTAAGACCTCTGGTGCGCCTACTTGCATAGCCTGACCAGGCACCGGAGTAGAACTACCTGTGTTCCATAAGCTAGCTGGATTTCTTTTATAGTCCCTGGCCGGATTAAAACCAACAGTGGTAAAGGGGAAACTGGTTTGAAGTCAATGACCTTAACCACTTGACCAAAGAAGGCCCACTCCAGAAATACTGTTTAATTTCATGAGAAGAAATTGTTGACCATCAGCAGCCCAATTTCTAGTCAGTAAACATGCATTAATCTAATAACGAGAGAATGTGTTAAAACTGAACATATCTATGGGTACAAACCTGGAATGTTGACATTTGTTATTGTAACTCCCTTCAGTTTTAGTAAACCACAGTTCTTCAACTTGCCAAGTTCCCTAGGTAACACCTTTATCAAAGGATTGCTGAAATATAATAACAACTACAAACATGTTTAGGACTGCAGATAGATCCATTTACTTGTTTATTTAGTTCTGGGTTATAACCAGACAGCTGACTATTGTTACCATGGATAAACAAATGAAATCAAAAAGAAAAAATGGCATATCTATATGCTCCAACCCAAAGTAGTGAGGCATTAACTTTCATCAATGAGTTTTGTGTTTGCACAATCTTACAATGTAAGTAAAACAAATACCTTTCTCAAACATTAAAGCACCACGCCTCCAGATTCATGTTAATTTTCATGAAAATTTTTGAAAAGTATTTAATAGTAAAATATTGTGAGGTGAACAAATAAAGTAATTAATATATTGCAATCGGCACTTACAATCCAAGAAAATTACGCAAAAGTCGTCAACATATGCAAAAACAGTCCTTACTGCGTTAGTAACGCAGTAGAAATATGGTAATAATATACTGCAAAATCAGTCTTAAACCGCATATAACTTATAAAATATAACATGGATCTCGAATGTTTTTACCTTTCTTTAAATTTTAGTACATTTTTCCCATTATTGATTTTCTTGAAATATTTTGAATCATCTGGAGGCGTGCAGCTTTAAACCTCATTATGATCCTTAAAATTGTTTCAGATCAAAACTTACAAAGAATAAAGATCAAAATCATTGACACTTTGGCAAATATAAATCTATGTAACATATTTCCTTACTCGGATAGGTCAAGGACTTCCAGACTGGTTAAATCACAAACAGATGGAGGGACACAGTCTAAACTGTTGTCTGCTAGTCGTAGTTCTTTCAGACAGTATGCTAGGGATTGTGGAAAATAAACCTGTCTGGAATCTTCTGAACTACTTGTTCGCTTCCTGCTAAATAGTCTGAAAGAAAAATGAATTGTCAATAAATAGTATCAATTAATCAATCAATGTCACAGAATTAAATGGCAAAAGTATACACATGTCTATCACCAAGTTACTGTGAAAGATATAAATTTATCATATTTACAAAACATTGTCTAACATAAAAGTATGGTATAGTTAACAAAATACTGACAATTAATACTGTATTGATTTTTTTTTGTGTGTGAATTATTATTACTCAATGTATTAAGAATATTTATTTCAGTAACTCAACATCAAGATCTTTGAGTAGATCCTTCCACCATATCAACCATCTTTATATGACTTTATAACAGCCTAACAATACATAGACTTCATAGTCACTTTACAAATTATTCAAGAGCTCATGTTCTTCCTTGACAATCTAGCCTTACTTCACATGTCCTAAACCACAGATTCAAATGATATACGTATACATGTACATGTATGTATGGAAATTGGCACTTAAATTTAGAATGCAAGCGAATGCATATAAAAAGAATACAAGAAGTCTTGACAATCAATTGCACCCTTGTAATACCTGACTGAGATACATTTAACTTGGAATTTGGAATTTAACAAAAGTAACTAAACAATTAAGTTATATTCTACAAGTACCTTTTGGTTGATGTCTCTTCAAAAATGCCAAGTTTATTATGTTTTACATTCAGGCTATGTAAGTGTCCACATTCCCAGATCTCTGGGCTAGGTATTCTCTCTATTTTGTTATCACTTGCATCTAACTCTGACAAAAGACCTGAAATTATAAAAAATGAAATAATTACATTCATCTCTTTGTCATCAATATCATTAGAGTTTCATTAAAATAACTAAGATTCCTTTCATCAATGGGAAAGACTATAAGTTATGCTTTGCTCAATTTAGAAAATATGACATTAAACATTGTAACTATTATTACCAAACAACTATGACATACTCAGCCTGACTATTCCTTCATTAATCTCGTCAAGATTATTATTGCTGATATTTAGGGTTCGTAGACTACCGCTCCAGTATACCTCTGTGTTGACAGGAAATCTTTCCAACTGATTATGACTCACATCTAAATGCTCCTGAAGATGTGAGAAGATTTTACATATTTAATATCTTATAAAGGGAATGTCAGAGAATCATCATAAACTCAGACATTAAAACACGATTAAATTCATATAGATTAATATAAACTGAAGAACTACATGATATACAATAACGGAACATATAAAAAAGATATGAACAAACATTGGAATCAAACAGTGTATGTTTTGTAACCAATCATACAGAAAAGTCAGGATTTCAGAAAACATTTTTTTATTTTCACAACTTTCATAAATTTATCGACAAAGTGGAAAACAAACAAATTCTGGATCAAAGGAAGTGAAGCAGTAACCTAATTTGTCATTAAAATGCACAGTTCAAATGTGTAAATATGCAGATGTTGAGTTACTTCTGACAAGAGTGTTAACTGGTTCGATTGTCAAAAACTGTTTCAACAAGAGCTGTCAGAAGGACAGCGCGCTCGACTTTTTTAGTGCTTGCCTATAAAACAAAACTTTGACAGTTAAGGGCACACAAGACTTTAACTAGGAATTTCTAAGTACAAATCAAGAAACATTTTCACAGAGTTATCTTCTCTTGCTTACAGATAGGTCTCATGATGGCACATAAGAACTCCAACTTCCAAAGTAATATCTCAAATGGTTAAGTCAACAAGTGGACAAGAATGAAAATTTTAACTGAGTTTCTAAGTCAAAAAGGGCCATAATTCAAATAAAATCCTTAACAGAATTACCTTCTCCTGCCCATGTTTTGGGACCATGATGGTAAACAAGTATTCCAACTTTCAATTTAATATCTCAACCAGTTCAGTCAAAAAGTTGACTGGTACAAAAAAGTTAACCAAGATTCTAAGTCGATAAAAGGCCTTAATTTTTAAAACAAATCCCTGACAGAGTTACCTTCTCTTGCGTACAGATGGGGGTAATGATGTGAAATAGCATTAAATGTTTCAAAGCAATATCTCAAAGGGTTAAGGCAATAAGTGGATTTTACCCATATTCAATGTATTTTCTAAGTCAAAAAGGGGCATAATTCTGTCAAAAACCTTGACAGAGTTATGTCCTCTTGTCTGTTGATGAAGGTCGTGATGGTAAACAAGTATGGTCAGTTTCAAAGCAATACCTCCAATGGTTTTGAAATAAAGTGAGGTGGTACAAAAAACTTAACCAAGCTCAATACACTTTCTAAGTCAAAAAAGGGCCATAATTCTGTCAAAAACCTTGACAGAGTTATGTACTCCTGTCTGTAGATGGAGGTTATGATGGTGAACAAGTATGGTAAGTTTCAAAGCCATACTTGTAATACTTCTGAAATAAAGTGGGGTGGTACGAAAAACTTAACCAAGGTGTGACGCCAACGCCGACGCCGACGCCAACGCCGACGCCGACGCCGACGCCGGGGCGAGTAGGATAGCTCCCCTTTTCATAGAAAAGTCGAGCTAAAAATGCTATACAAGATACAACTGTAAAGCACCAAGTGCTCTATATACAACATTTTTTTCAAACAATCTATTTCTAACTTTTGTTTGTTTGTTTTGCAAAAGAAAAACTTATAAGTAAAATTTAATACCAGTGGACAATTCCAAGGTTGTGGGAATGTTGTTAACTTGTTGTATTTTGCGTTAATGTTCACAAGTTGTTTACAAGCTTGAATCTCCAATGGTAACATGACCAGTACATTATGGGAAATATCCAACCTTCTCAGATCTGAACACAACCAATGCCTTTCTTGCACTGAAGCTTATATAAGATATTAGAGAATGTTAAAATAATTGATCAATTTTTTATGTATAGAAACACATATGAACAAATTGTTAACTGTTGACTGATTCAACAATGAAGTGTTACATAATTCATATAATGCTAATATTTCAAGGGATTTTTATGGTGAAATATTTAAATCATATAATGATTCTGTTATTTTTTCCTACAAAAAGTTATACTTTTAATTACTTGCATAAGAAAAAAGTTTATACCCCCAAAATTTTGAAGCAATATGAACTGCATAATGGAAAAATAACAAGCATCTAAAATTTTCAAATCAGTATGTTTCATTCAAAAAAAAGGTTGACGTGGTTAATAATTATAACAATATTAACTAAATATAGGTTATGTGTAGTGGTGATGTAAAAACAACAACTGAACATATTATTTCATGCATACAGTTGCAGAATATTTATATCATCAATGCTTTTATAATTAATTTGGTTATCAGACCAATTTTGAAAATGAAAAATAAATTCAAACATTTCCAGATAAAGTACACAGAAAAATAAATTGGAAAATCCATTCGGATATTGTAATTATTATTTATATGAAATATGTCACAAGGTGAGAAAAATGTGCAGCATGACTTGGACTAGAACCCGGGACCCTTGGAATACTGTACCGCGGCCCTACCGGCTGAGCTATCGGGCCGCTTACACACATTCTCCCCTATATAGTTAACAGTTCTGAACCGTGACATACTCCTCTGCTATATTGAAATTAACCCTCAAATTTCACAGAGTTACAGAGCAATGTGAATTAAACTCTGAGTTATATGCAGTCACGGCCCCCTTTTGACGCCAAATGTCACATGGTCAGAAAAATGTGCAGTCTGACTGGGACTGGGACTTGAATCCTGGACCCTCAGAATACCGTACAATGGCTCTACTGAGCTTTACGTCCGCTTACACATCTTCTCCCCTATATAGTGAACACTTCATAACCGTGACATATAAATGACACAAATACACACTTACAATGGCGTTTTAATAGACAAATTTACACTTACAATGGCGTTTTAATACTGAGACACTATTTTGTAGAGGTACCCCTTGATGCAGTAATGACTTGCTGAGATAGACCAGGTTATTGTGAGACAAGTACAGATGTTGTAATCCCTGTATCTCAAATAATTCACGACAAACTGTCTCCAATTTATTGTATGACAAATTGACCTCTTCAAGACTGAAAGTAAATAAAAAGACATTCACATTTTAAAAGTTAATGTAAATCATCAGTTTGTCATAACACATTTTTTGTTGTTGTTTTTTTGTTTGGTTTCTTTTTTTGTTTTTTTTTCAAAAAGCAGTGAATCCTACTGATCTTATAACACTAATGCAGCTTTCAGGTAAAGAGGGGAATTATAGTTGAGTAATGTAATTTTTTATGCCATTCTCTCTTCAGAAAGCCTCAGTGGCTTAATGGTTGAGGTCCCTGACAAACTCCCTCAACATTAAAAACAAGAACCGGTTGAACCGGGTGATGCTCCCTGAGAAGGTTTTGGACACAGAAAAGTATAAAAAAATGAACAAAGGGCAAAAACTCCAAAATAAGGCAAGGCGAAATTTTTCGGGGAGCATAAAAAAGTTTATTACCGTCAGTTATGCTAAAATGTTGCCATAACAGTTTCAGTTAAACTAAAGAAAAACAAAGGATGTCTCTTCAAGCAATACTGGTGTCAGAATAAGAGATTTTTATTAATCTACAATTCCTTGTTCCTAAAATAGGGAAAAAAAACATGAATTTCCAAGTTCTAAATATACATTTATCACATATAAATAAACAATTTAACCGGGTGATGCTCCCCGACTAGGATTTGGACACAGAAAAGTATATCTTTTGTAGTTTCAGAGTTACATGTATGTCCCAGACAAAGTTCAAAATGTGATAATTCCAAACTTAGGCAATGCAGAGTTACTGTTCTTTGCACTGCATTTCTACTCAATTAGATTTGTCTAATTTCTGTGAAATAGTTGTAAAATCCGACTTCAAATAACCAAGTTATGGGCCGGACACGATTTTGCTGCAAGGTCATGCTGTGACTTGAATTTCAAGGTAGCGACCCAAATGTTGCGCGCAACACATCGTCTCATTATTGTGATCAATTCTGTGAAATAGTTGAAAAATCCGACTTCAAATAACAAAGTACTGGGCCAGACACGATATTGCTTCAAGGTCATGCTGTGACCTTGACCCAAATGTTGCGCGCGACACGTCGTCTCAATATGGTGATCATTTCTGCAAAATAGTTGTAAAGTCCGACTTCAAATAACCAAGTTATGGGCCAGACACGATTTTTCTTCAAGGTCATGCTTTGACCTTGACCTTCAAGGTAGCGACCCGTTACGCGCGACACGTCGTCTCAATTTGGTGATCATTTTTGTGAAATAGTTGTAAAATCGGACTTCAAATAACGAAGTTATTGGCCGGACACAATTTTGCTTCAAGGTCATGCTGTGACCTTGACCTTCAAAGAAGCTACCCAAATGTTGTGAGCGACACGTCGTCTCAATATGGTGATCATTTCTGTGAAATAGTTTTAAAATTCGACTTTAAATAATGGGCCGTACACAACTTTGGTACGTATGTACGGATGGATGGACGGACAACCCGGCGACTATATGCTCCCCTGAAATTTTTCAGGGAGCATAATAACAAACAATGCAGACATAATTTTCATATTTACCATGGACATATAGGATCTTCTTCACTATCCTCATTACTACAGTATGTCAGAGATTTGATCTGATTTCTGGAGGCATTCAGACTTCTTAGGTTCTGGAAGTGCCAAGGGAGACAATCTGGTAATTCTGTGAGCATATTACAGCTAATGTCTAGTTCCACCAAGGTCATTAAGTATCCATTTTGTTTAAACCAATCAGGATGAAGCATTCGCAGGTTCTTTCTTTGTAACTGTCCTGTACACAACTAAAAATAAACAAATTAATAATCAAAGCTACAATTACAAAATTTACAGATTACATATATGCCATAATTTTTAGGCTAATTTCTTGGCACTTTCTATTTGGAGGTGGGGCATTAAAAGCTACAGATATGACAACTGTTTTAGTGCCAAAAGGAGAAACAATGAATGGACAGACAATGCCAATTAACTAAATGCCTGGACAGACAATGCCAATTAACTAAATGCCTGTCATTTTTGACTGAGTAACAATATACCCCCTGGAGCAAAAATATTTCATTTGGTTTAGTGAAACAATCCTAAAACTTAATGATTTCAACCCCAATGATGACAAGCCTATGTCATCAATACAGAGCCAAGCATAACTGTTGGTTATACTATTTCAATATATACATACAGTAGAACTTTGTAAGTCAAAATTAAAGGGGACTAGTTTTAAAAAATTTTGACAATGGGGGATTCGACTCGGTTTAATTAAGATAAAAATTTTTACTTGATTTACAACTTTCAAAAGGGAAAGGGGAAAACTAAAACAGCTTACAAAATATATCCCCTGCATTTTCACACGACACTGGTACAAGTTCTCAAATTTAGTTTTTTACTGTTTTCTTTGAATCCACTACGGGAATAATATAACCCTTTAAAACTTTTATAACATTTAAATGAAAAAAGGTGTAAAAAACAAACTTGTAATTAAAAATCTCTTCCCCTGTATCGGAAATCTCTTTCGTCAAAAAGGGGGAAAAATTCCGGAAGAAGGCATAACAATAAAATTTAAGGACTTTTACTTATTTCGGCAAATTTACCTTTATTCTATACGGACCACAAAAAAACTTGACACTTCAAAAATTCGACACATATTTTTCGACTCATACATAGGTTTTAATAAGGAATAAAATGGGGGGGGGGGAATTTAATCAGGACTTTCATTTTACTTCGACAAATCGACAAAACTGACTAATCGAAGTTTGACTAATAGAAGTTCTACTGTATATATGACTTCCCTTGAATCATCAATGGGCAGTTATAAATTCTACGCATGACAAGTTTATTACATAAAACCAACCTAGGGGTATCACAGTATTAGTGTAAATGCTTTGAAAGAAAGACTTACCGTTATAAAATCATCTTCATTATCAGATTGCTCTGGGACAAAGTACATTTGAAGGAATTCACCAATTATACCTGGATGTGCTTCACAAACAGGGACAGAGAACTCTAGCTCTTCACAATTACTGTGTAAAAACTCTATAATATGTTTATGTCCCCCTGAAATAAAGTATAACATTCTTTCAAATACAATGGTCTGGAAAGGCGCTATGTAAACCCTTCTCGCTACAATTAAACGTGCCACGGTATAACTCAACAATAATTGCTGTATGCAAATTATGTAAGTGTTCAAGAAAAGGGGGAAAATAGATACAAGAGCAAAAATGAAAATTCTAACAATATGATGTTCTTTACTTGTGAAAAAAGATAAATTTTTCAGAAAATAATGTTTTTAAAGCCATGATCTGTTGAAAACATAAATTGCGTGTTCAGAATATCTGCTGACAATATTTGAAAGACCCTGATGTATGTCATGGGAGTACTACAAAATAAAAAAATAAAAGTTTTATTTCACCAGCACAAGCAGCAAATAAAGGTGTGAGTTTTTCACAGTCTGTAAGTCTCTTGACCAGTTGTAGGGGGTGGTTGATATCAACCCCAGGTGATAGCCACATCTTCACAACATCCCTGCTACCACCGAGACAAGCCGCATACAACAAACAGTTCCTCACTTGATCATCTTTGATCAAACCTGAATCAGTAATCATGTGCTGTTATCAGACCTGAATCAGTAATCATGTGCTGTAATAAAACCTGAATCAGTAATCATGTGCTGTAATCAGACCTGAATCAGTAAACATGTGCTGTAATCAGACCTGAATCAGTAATCATGTGCTGTAATAAAACCTAAATCAGTAAACATTGCTGTAATCAGACATGAATCAGTAAACATGTACTGTGATCAAACCTGAATCAGTATTCATGTGCTGTAATAAGACCTGAATCATAATCATGTGCTGTATACATAACACCTGAATCAGTAAACATGTGCTGTTATCAGACATGAATCAGTAATCATGTGCTGTAATCAGACCTGAATCAGTAATCATGTGCTGTAATAAGACCTGAATCAGTAAACATGTACTGTAATCAAACATGAATCAGTAAACATGTACTGTGATCAAACCTGAATCAGTAATCATGTGCTGTAATAAGACCTGAATCAATAAATATGTACTGTGATCAAACCTGAATCAGTAATCATGTGCTGTAATAAGACCTGAATCAGTAATCATGTGCTGTAATCAAACATGAATCAGTAAACATGTACCGTGATCAAACCTGAATCAGTATTCATGTGCTGTAATAAGACCTGAATCAGTAATCATGTGCTGTAATCAGACCTGAATCATGTGCTGTAATAAGACCTGAATCAGTAAACATGTACTGTGATCATACATGAATCAGTAAACATGTGCTGTAATCAGACCTGAATCAGTAATCATGTGCTGTAATAAGACCTGAATCAGTAATCATGTGCTGTAATCAGACCTGAATCAGTAATCATGTGCTGTAATCAGACCTGAATCAGTAATCATGTGCTGTAATCAGACCTGAATCAGTAAACATTGCTGTTATCAAACATGAATCAGTAAACATGTACTGTGATCAAACCTGATAATCATGTGCTGTAATAAGACCTGAATCAGTAATCATGTGCTGTAATAAGACCTGAATCAGTTAACATGTGATGTGATCAAACCTGAATCAGTAATCATGTGTTGTAATAAGACCTGAATCAGTAATCATGTGCTGTAATCAGACCAGAATCAGTAATCATATGCTATAATCAGACCTGAATCAGTAATCATGTGCTGTAATCAGACCTGAATCAGATCAGTAATCATGTGCTGTAATCAAACCTGAATCAGTTAACATTGCTGTAATCAGACCTGAATCAGTAATCATGTGCTGTAATCAGACCTGAATCAGATCAGTAATCATGTGCTGTAATCAAACCTGAATCAGTTAACATTGCTGTAATCAGACATGAATCAGTAATCATGTGCTGTTATAAGACCTGAATCAGTAATCATGTGCTGTAATCAGACCTGAATCAGTAAACATTGCTGTTATCAGACCTGAATCTGTAAACATGTGCTGTAATTAATAGTTGCAATAATATAACTTATATGTAATTACATACATGTATATGAAAAAGTGTATGCTGAACATTTAAATTTACAGGCAATGAGGGAATCTGGTTGGCAGTGTGGTTGAAAGGTTTAACACGTGAGACCCGTTTTCTCAGGACTGCTTGTCTTGTGGGTTCAGTCACTATCAAAGGCAAGAAATTTTACACAACCATTGTCTAGCACTGATTCCAGGATCAGATCTAGGTGTTTCAAAAGCTCATAGCATCTTAAACAATCAAACTAAAGTAAACTAAAAGGTGTTTGTAGGGAAATGACAACTGGTAGTACATGTAATATAAGTCTGTTGGAAGAAGGGATAGTTAATTCTTAAAAATATTTATAGTTAATAACAGGCAGATGCATCTAAAAAGATTCCTTCATGGATGGATACGAACTAGAGACATCCCCAAATAGTTAGAAACTAACAACTGTTTCAGGCAGACTTAATGTTAATGAACTTTTGGAATTTTTTTTTTGCAAAAATGAGTAAAATGTTGTTCTTTTTTTCACTGACAAACAAACAATTATTTAACATACTTTAGAAAACTCGTTTTTCTAGGTTTATGAAAAATACAGTACAACTTCATGTATAAAAAATATAAACACCAGTTGCATGAATATAAGCTATAACCTTGAGATTAATTATGACAAGAAATAAGTGATGTTGACTATATAATGTATGTTATGTAAAAGCTAAAATGGGCTATAAAGAAAAATAATTAATATGCTAAAATGTACAGGTTTTTTTTTGATAAACTCAAGTTTTGTACAAAACAATTTTGCACAACTCTAGTAACAAAAGATAACTATCCTAGCAACCTATCTATGTTCAAACAGCTCAAACAGCTTGATTTCTTGGATAAGAAGAAAAACCTGAATTTTGATATGCAATCTTACTGTGAAAGAGAATTTCAAAAAGAAAATGTGTTTATCAAAAAACACAAAAGGTTGTTAATGCCAATTATATTGCCAATTACATATTTAAACTTCCTCAATTATGAAACTGCTTAGTTACAGGCACTTCCCAGTTGACGCATGTACATATAAAGTTAACCTTTCCTAAAAAATATTTATTAAGAAAAAAGCTATCTAGCTAGCTTACGGAACACCTAAAGTGCCTGCTTGTGCCTGAAATAATGCATACAGACGGGTACCTGAGGTCTTCCTTCACCAGTAAACCTGAAAAGTCACCATATGACCTCTTCTGTGTTAGCAAAACCGACCCCCCCCCCCCCCCCCCCCAAAAAAAAAATATATATATATATATATATATATGTGAATTCTATCAGGCAAAAATACGTTAATAAATAATACCCATATCTTCTCTCATAACAAGATTCACCCCTTATTCACCTAAGAGGAACTTCCTTGTATAAATGGGAAGAAAAAATACATTAGTTTTGTTTTAATTTCTTTCCCTATAAAAGCTATAAAATTACTTCAACTTCAGTTAATTCAATTTTAAATACACCCTTAAGTTAATAAACACACAGAGTAATAGAGTAATATAACTCAAATTTTAAAGAAGAATAAATTTTATCAATAATTTCCTTAGTGCCTCTTACTGTTATAAACCATATCTGTGTGAGCTCTGGCATCATATAAAGTTACAGTTTATTAATTTAAGGAAACACATGGTTAGTTCAATCAGTAGAGCTGCTGGACAATAGATTTTAGGGTTACTGGTTCAGGACCGAGACAGTCTGTAGTTTTTTCCTCACCCTAAACCCTATAACTGCACTAAAGTGTTGGCCTCTCAATTCTATATGTATATTTATTCTGAACTCCCTTACAATTTGTGACTAGTATATAATACAGTGTTCATATATCTATGTACACTTTTTAATCGTTCCCTTCAAGAAAATACATATCCCACATGTTGGAAAAACGCAAATGTTATGCCATTATTTAAAAAAGGGGAGCACGATCTTTGTTCTAATTACAGACCAATTTCTTTAATAAGTTGCATAGGAAAAGTTATGGAAAGAATTATATTCAAATATATTTACAACCATTTACATATGAACAATCTTATTTACAAATATCAATCCGGGTTTATTCCAGGGCATTCTACTGTATATCAATTAATTGACATTTATCATCAAATATGTAAAGCTTTTGATGAAAAGAAATCAACTTGTATAGTGTTCTGTGATATCTCTAAAGCATTTGACCGTGTTTGGCATAAAGGTCTACTGTTTAAACTGCATCAGTACGGCATTACAAATAATTTGAATACTTGGATTGCTAGCTATCTTAAGTCGAGGAACCAAAGCGTTTTTGTTGGTTCTTCTTTTTCTGACACAAAATTCATAAATGCTGGTGTCCCTCAAGGATCTGTGCTTGGTCCTCTTCTTTTTTTGATTTATGTTAATGACATTGCTGAAAACTTACTTAGTTTGACTCGTCTTTTTGCAGATGATAGTTCTTTATCGGTAACAAGCGATGATTCTAAATATATAGAAATGACTCTAAATATTGATCTTAAAACTATTACTGAATGGGCAGACCAATGGCTTGTAACCTTTAATCCTAATAAGACAGAAGTATTATTTTGTTCTCTTATTAGAAATGAAAGACCTTTTTTGTACTTTAACAATGTTCAACTTAATTACACTCAACACCACAGGCATTTGGGGTTAACCTTAAGTGATGATGGAACCTGGCATGAACATATTAATAATATAACTAACTCGGCGTCCAAAATATTAGGTTCTATGCGTTTATTAAAGTTCAAATTAAATAGAACAACATTAAATCAAATTTATATTTCCTATATGAGGCCTTTATTAGAATATGCTAGTGTTATTTGGGATAGTTGTACCTTATATGAAAAAGAAAAAAATGAAAAAATGCAATACGAAGCTGCGCGCTTAGTAACTGGTTTGACTCGCTCAGTGTCTATAGAAAGACTTCTGCATGAAATAGGTTGGGTCTCTTTAGCAGATCGTCGTTTAATGCAAAAATTATCAATAATGTATAAAGCTAAAAATGGGGAGCTTCCAAGTTATCTGGACACTTTGTTCCCAAATTTTGTATCAGAAAGTAGCCAATATAACCTTAGAAATAACGATAATTACGTAACAATAGCACGACGAACAGAAATATTTTCTAGATCATTATACCCTCAGCAATTTCGGCATGGAATAGTCTTGATAATGAGATACGTGACTCGACTTCTTTAAATGTGTTCAAAACTAAAACTCAAGGATAAATTCAAACCCACACTTGTCCCTAAATATTATTTAATTGGAGAAAGGTTAACATCTGTTTACCATGCACGTTTAAGAAATAGATGTAGTAATTTGAATGATGATCTGTATAGAAATCACTTAGCAAACTCCCCTGTTTGTGAGTTTTGCCATATCGAGGAGGATGCTGAACATTTCTTTTTTAACTGTAAACTTTTTGGTGTTCAAAGACTCCAACTTTTCACTTCCACTCGCCCTTTTCATCCATTAAGTACAAGTACTCTCCTTTATGGAAAAGAAAATTTATCAATCGATGAAAACTCTTTTTATTTCATGAGGTTCAAAAATATATAAAAAATACACATAGATTTAAATAATAAGAAATAAGTACATGTAAAAATAACAATCGTTGTTCCAATATTAATTCTTCTAATTCCCCTTATAAATGACATATTTTGACAGCCATACAAACCATCACATACTGCAAGTGCAGGAAAATTACTACTATTTTTTTTTTTATTTAAAAAATTAATAAGCAAATGTTTTTTTTTTGTTTTGTTTTTCTCTTAAATTTGATGTCGAATTCTATTCGCTACTTTGTTTCCGCCTTAATATTTTGTAATTGCTCATGTGTATAGTGTTTAAACATGTTTTCGTTTCTATATCTTATAATGCTTAAGGGAAGGACAGTTACTAATGTTGCTAGAACTTGTTGTTCAACCCTTTTGCCCTTTGTTAAAAATGTTGTTTTGTGGAAATAATGTTATAAATTGTATTCAAAGAGCAATAAAATATTATTAAACTAAAAAAAACTACTACCATAATTTCTTATCACTATGTTTACATCTGATTGAAATAAAATATTAAAGGGAGACAACTCACTTGGATCTTTTTCGACCAGCTTTTGAATAATGTCAACATGACCATATTTTGATGCTATGTAGATCGGTGATTCTTCCTCCCATGCTTTCATATTACCCGGCAGAATTGGCACATCTCTTTGTAGTAATAAATCCAGCACACCAACCTGATTGTTCTGACAGGCTATCTGAATAGGGTTTTCCTGTAAATATCAAATGAGCCGCGTCACAACAAAACCAACATACTGGGTTTGCGACCAGCATGGATCCAGACCAGGCTGCGCATCCGCGCAGTCTGATCAGGATCCATGCTGTTCGCTTACCAACTCTATTACAAGTAGAGAAACTGAAAGCGAACAGCATGGATCCTGATCAGATGCGCAGGCTGGTCTGGATCCATGCTGGTCGTAAACGCACCATGTTGGTTTTGTCATGGGGCAGCTCAAATAGTTCTGATCAGATAAAGTGTATTTTAGGTATAATCCATATAAAATTCTGCTACAGTTAAATGTAAACAAATGATGTATTAGAATCTACTAGAATCATGGGAATTTACTTTAATTTAGAAAAGACATCTGAAATACCACACTTTACATGTACTTGGGCCGTGATAAACTTGTATCATCAATATTTTTCTGTCTACAGATATGTCAGAAACAATGATTTGTACTTATAAACAAATTATCTAGAATTTATGAAAATTCCAAAACATAAATGGAAGCTGAGGTGCCCAGGCAAAATTATGCTGTTGTTACACATTTCATAGCAGTGAAATAAGAAAAAGTAAGAAAAAACAACAATGTGCAATAGGCATTTATAAACACACACATATTATATAATTGTATGAACAGAATATGTCAAAGTAAATCTGGATATATTGGTGTATTGCCCATATTTGTTTAATATCAGATATCAATGTATTATCAATGTACTCTTTATTGAATCAATGACAGCTTTACACTTATAATTCCAGTGTCATGATTCAGAACTGTTCACCATTTAAAGAAGAAAACTTGTAAAGCGGCCGGCTAGCTCAGTCAGTAAAGCAGAGTAACAGTATTCTGATGGTCCTGGGTTCAAGTCCTGCACAGATTTCTCGTCCTGTGGCACCAGAATATATTATTTCCAATTTGCAATTTTTTTATCTTATAAGTGTCACTGGTGGTGAGATCAGGATGGTCACACAACTTAAAATACCCTAAATTGCAAGGATGTGGTGTCTTCCTGTTATCATATTTTAGGGTACAAACAATGGACTTTAGGTCCATTTAGAATTTTCAAATTCGTTAATTATTATACATGTTACATTAAAATATAGAAAATTATCTAAAACTTATCATTAAAAAACAAAAACAAAACCATTACAATGATAGTAATTTGTTTTTATGTAAAGTAAACATACATAAAGTAAACAACAAGTATCTTATTTAAACTCAACCAATTATGCTTTAATCAAGCAGATGACAAATTAATCAGGAAGTTTACATTCCACAATATAAATAAATCATAAACACCATTATTTACTAAACTGTCAAAAAGGAAACTACATGACATGTGAAGAAAATTGTGTCATAATAAACTTTCTGTGAGTATATCATGAGAGGAAGTGATTTCTTTACAATGTGATGAATGAAACATAAATAAAGAACAAAGATTTGCTAGGTCCTTTGTTCCTGTCTGTCCTATATATCATTTATCAATTAGAATGTTATATTTGAACAGATTATGTCATTACTATACACAATACAATACTGGCATCTTAATATTAAAGAACACTGGCAGCCCTTAATTAAAGACATTAATGTCTAGAATACTGGCAGTTTAACAAAACATTGACACAAAACTCAATTACACAACACACATACCAGTACAACTTTATAATCAGATAAAAACTATGTATAGCAGTTGCAATGTTTAACAAATGAGCCAACAAACTGCACCCAACTCTACAGCTCCCTGCCATGGTGCTTCACTATTCTCAATACAGTGTACTTGTTAAAGAACGAGCAACAGGTCTCTAAAACATTTGGCATTATTTTGTCAGTCAATGACAATAGTTATATACTTTTGCTGACAAGTGGAGATGATAAAAATAAGTATTCTCAGCTGCAAAACCATACTTAATGTGTTCAGTTAAACAGTAAAATGATATAAGAACTTTTATGGAAGCTCTTGAAGCTGAAAAAGTTGCAAGCATTTGTTAAATGCTAGGTGAGAGTTATATATACTCATGACTAGAAACTGAAATATTGGTAATGATCAAATATCAAAAACTTTCAAGTTTCAAAGCAACATGTATATCAGTCAAATGACAAAAAAACAGGGTCACAGTTAGACCAAAAGCAACATCTATACAATATGGGTCTAGTGGCAAGAAATGGGGTCAATGTTATACCAAAAGGATATTACATGACTAGCTTACTTGTTATTTTCATAAATTGAGAATACAGTTTTCTGAATTATCTTCATTTTGATAAAATTATCAGACATATTATCACTAAACATGATCTTTATCTTACAAATATAACGATATATATATTGTAAACAAGATAATTTAATTGTTCAATGATAACTTTATATATCTAAAAACAGGAAGCTATGTGATACTGTATCTTTTGCAATTCATGCCTTTTGGTAAATGGGAATAAATAAAATATAGCAGAATAGACAATCAAAGAGCACAATCCACATACAACATAAATTTCACATTACCTTACTATTTAAAAAAACCGGGAAACATTAGTACAAACCCTTAATACCACCCCCTTACACTTTTCTATTTCCCCCAACCCCCAATTATTCCCTTTTCCCCCAACACGCCACTTTCCTTTTCCCTTATTTTAAAACCCAACCGCCCTACACCTTCTTATTCCCCCCAAAACGGGCCGACACTCTTACTATTTTTTCCCAAAAACCCCAACCCCACATACACTCTTTACTATATTACCCCAAACACAGCCACATACAACTCTTAACTATATTACCCCAACACAGCCACATATACTCTCACTATATTACCCCAACACAAGCCACATATACCACTCTTACTATATTTATTACCCCAACACAACCCACATACACTCTTTACTATATTACCCCAACACAGCCACATACACTCTTACTATATTACCCCAACACAGCCACATATTACTCTTACTATATTACCCCAACACAGCCACATATACTCTCACTATATTACCCCCAACACAGCCACATACACTCTCACTATATTACCCCAACACAGCCACATACACTCTTACTATATTACCCCAAACCACAGCCACCATACACTCTTACTATATTACCCCAACACAGCCACATACACTCTTACTATATTACCCCAACACAGCCACATATACTCTTACTATATTACCCCAACACAGCCACATTATACTCTCACTATCATTACCCCAACACAGCCCACATATTACTCTCACTATATTTACCCCAACACAGCCACATACACTCTTACTATATTACCCCAACACAGCCACATACACTCTTACTATATTACCCCAACACAGCCCACATACACTCTTACTATATTACCCCAACACAGCCACATTATACTTCTCACTATATTTACCCCAACACACAGCCACATACACTCTACTATTATTACCCCAACACAGCCACATGCACTCTTTACTATATTACCCCAACACAGCCACATGTACTCTCACTATATTACCCAACACAGGCCACATACACTCCTTACTATATTACCCCAACACAGCCACATACACTCTTACTATATTACCCCAACACAGCCACATACACTCTTACTATATTACCCCAACACAGCCACATATTACACTCTTACTATATTACCCAACACAGCCACATACACTCTTACTAATATTACCCAACACAGCCACACTACCACTCCTTACTATATACCCCAAATAATTTACAAAAACCCAAAAACCCCACTTTACACTCTTACAAATTTCCCCCCAACAAAAACCCCAATTTTCCTCACTATATTCCCCCAACCCAAAAACCAATTTTCCCTCACTATTTTTCCCCCAACAAACCACATTACCCTCACTATTTTCCCCAAAACCCCCACAAAATTTTTATATTTAAAAACCCCCCCAATTTGTTAAAAATTTAATTAAAAACCCAAACATCCCCTTTCCCTGACAACACCCCCACCCCCAAAATTTCCTTTTATGAAAAAAACACAACCAATAAATTTTTTTAATTTTATGTTTTTCCCAAAACCGGGAAACCGTATTTGTTATTTACTAACTGTAACTTTAAAAAAATTTTTTTTTAAAAATTTCTGAAATTTTTCCCTCCAAAATTATTAAATTTTTGTGTTTTAAGTAAGGGGCATTTTTGGGGAAACAAATTTTTAAAAAAACCCCGGGGGGGTTTTTTGTCCAAAGTTGGGGACCCCCTCCCCCCCAAACCCCCAAACCCCAAATTTTTATTCTTGGGTCAATTTGGGGTTTGGCTTTTTTGGGTTTAAATTAAAAAAATGTCATATAATTTTTTTTTATCAGTTTAATAAGATAAAAAAAGCGGGAACCCAAGGGGCCCTTAATAGAAAATGTGGATGTTACCCTTTTTAAAAAAAAAACTAATGCGGGGCCCCAATTTTAAAATTTTTAAACCAAAAATTTTTCAGTTTTTGCTCAAAAAAATAAACTGTACAAATTTTCTTTTTTTCTTTTTTGGGGTTAAATTACTTTCATTTTTAATTACGGGTTAAAAGTTTTCCCCCAGTTTTCTATAAAAATTTAAATTCCCTGATAAAAAACAATCCCAGTTGTTGAAATCAAACCCCACTAAATGTGTGTTAATTAAGGCTTTTTGTTTATAATGTATTCAATTATGACTGTTTACAATTAGTAGCAGTAAGCGCTACATTATAGCCATTTGAGCCGTGCCATGACAAAACCAACTAATGGGTTGTGCCCAGCATGCGATTTCCAAACCAATCCGCGCATCCGCGCAGTCGATCAGGATTTTCTGTTCCCTTACCAAACCCTAATACAAAGTTAGAGTTAACTGATAGCGAACAGCATGGATCCTGATCAGACTGCCCGGATGCGCAGGCTGGTCTGGATCCATGCTGGTCGCAAACGCACTATGTTGGTTTTGTCGTGATGCGGCTCATTTCCTTTCAGGTTGTTAAGAGACCCAATATATTGTTACATAAAACATACAAAGCAGAAATTCTTTAATTTTTGATAAAAATGTTAAACTGAGAACCTGTTGAAATACAATACCCTATAAATCAAACAAAGTTTTTCATCAAACTTAAAATCAACTAGCATGATTACAAGTACATGTACTTCAGTTGAAGTTTTCTTATCTCATTGCACTTTAAACATATCAATGTACACGAAAAGTTTAAGTCTTTATTTTCTCTCTCACTTCCTTCGTCCAAAAAAAAAAATTTCTTTTCTAAATAAAAGTTTGTACAAAAAGCATGGGCTACTATTTCGTTTTAACTATTTTTTACTATTTTACTATTGAGATATGATTTTTATAAACTATTTCAAAAAGTCAGTTACATGTAATAAAAAGTTTTGGGTTGGGATACACCAAAATGGTTATTTCTTAGAGATGGCTCCAATCAATACAATACAAAACAATACAATACAATGCATGTACAATACAATACATGTGTAGTAAAAGTACAACTATACTTTTAAAAATTTTTTTTAAATGAGGGTTTTATTAAAAACCCCTTATTTTTTGGGTTAAAAAAATTGCAAGTTTTGTTTTAAATAAAAAACTGAAAAATTTTCCCTTTTTTTACTATTGCTGAGACCCAAATCCATGTTTAAAAAAGATGGGTTTATCTGTGTAACCTTTCTACTGCTAATAAAATAGGGGTCCCCCTTCCCTCCCTGTGTCCCCCATAAACCCGGGTATTGGCAAGCTTTTTGTAAATAGAAAATTTATTCCTCTTTTTTACCCTGAACTTTCATTTCAACAGGTACCTAGCCAGTTTCCCATTTTTCCTCCCTAAACTAGAACTTTTTACCGTCCCTTTTTTAATTCCCCTTAATATTTCAAAAATTTTTTTCATCTCTGAAATTTTTCAATTTCCATAAATTTTTGATTGAAATTGTTTTTAAAGTTTTGTGAGTTGTTAAATTTTCTGTCACAACTTCCCCCCAAAAAATTTCAAAAAGGGGTCCCCTTTTAATCAGTTAAACACGATTTTAATTTTATTTTTTTTTCTTTGAAATTTGGGTTTCCAATGTTTTCTTTCATCTTACTCTGATAGGGAATTTAATATTTAGCAAATCTAATTTTGCCTTACCACAGCAGTAATCAACCCTTTTTTAAAAACCAGTTCACAATTTAAAAGGTTTGTCCCCCTCAAAAAACCGGTATTTTCCCTCAGGGCCCCTTAAACCTTCCCTTACGGGCTGTCCAAATGGAAACAGTAAATACCCAAGGGAACATGGAAATTCACCTCACTGGAAAACGGTTTAACCCCCTTTTGAATACTGTATATACCCCACTGGAACACGGTATATACCCCACCGGAACACAGTATGAACCTCACTGGAACACGGTATGTACCTCACTGGAACATGGTATATACCTCACTGGAACACAGTATGTACCTCACTGGAAAACGGTATATTGTGTTCATTTCCATGGTAACTTTTCTAAAACTACATGGTACAGTCATCCAGTCTTTCCTGAAATATTCAACAGAAGGTTTAGAATTAAATCAAAATAATAAATATTTTAAATGCCTTGATGTTGATTACACATTCATTTATAATAAAAACAGTCATTTTTTTAAATATTGGGAATAACTGAAGCACAGTTTAAATCAAAATTTAAAACTCAACACATTTCTTCCCTTTTTTTTTAAACATGTGTAAACTGCTTTACTACTATTAAAGATTGTTCCTCAATCAAGGTCAATGTTACTAAAAATATATTTTCCAAAAATTTTGCCACTCCTACTAAAGGCTACTCATTGATATCAATTTGAAATAATACATCTTACAATATCAAGTGGGTCAACTTTATTACTGATTTATTGAGGACACTAACATAACACCCCTCTTCAACAATAATCAATTTCCGGCCTGAACTTGACATGAATAATTGTCTTAATACAATATTTTATAATGATTTAATTTTTTTATTATAAGTGAATTGTTTTGTTAATACTTATCTTAATTATCAAATGAGTTTTACTCCTAAACACTTAGTCTACAAAGATATTTTCACATTTAAATGATTGACATGTTTAACACATTTATTACTAGTATGGCTAACAGTATTTTCTAATGCCCTAGAAATTCTTTTAATCTTTTCTCTGACAAAAGCTTTCTGTTATAGATTTATAGCCCAGGGTCAACGGCAAGGTCTTCACTTTAGGGTTGTGCGGGGAATTTGGCATGCTGGCATAATAAGTGCCCCATAAGGAAACCCTCTGTTGGTGGCTGGGATACTGGTGTATGAGTTCCAGTGACATCCAGTATCCTCATTGTAAATGATTGTATATTATAAAACACAATAGTCCAGTGCTGATGTTATTTCATCTTTATTTTTAAGCTGAATTTCTATTGTTAAGTTTTTAAGTTGTAAGAAAATAATTTCACTTAATTGATGTTACTAGTCCAGAATTCAAAAAAAAGACTTCTATTCAAATATGAAAACCAACCATATAATTAATGGAGAGAACTTTGTCATAGTATATCTGCTATATGCTATATTAGCAATAAATTCCATATGATAATCATGTATGGCTTGTTAGATAAACAGACTAGGAGATTGATAAGCTTCCTTAATCAAGCCATAAAGTATTAAAATCTAAAGGTGATTATATTTTCTTTTGACCAATGTGACATGTTTATACTTGAGTTGTAAAATTATTCAGTTAAGAATTTAAAATTAAATTAATTTACAATATTGAAATTATTTAGATTTTTTTATAATTAAATGCATTTAATACATTTTAACCAAGAAATGTTGCAGATCCCAAAAATATAGTCATTAGCCATTTACATGAAATGTGTTTTGCTTGGTAATTTTTTGGTAATTAGTACAGTTATAGTGATTTAGTATACTTCATAGTTTACATTCTGCTACTTCTGTAACAAAAAATTTAACATTCAGCCTTATTTTCTTTTGTATTATTTTATAATAAGTAAGAATTCAACATGCTATCAAACCACTAAACATTTATATTAAACTCATGTTTGCCCTTTTTAAAGAAAGAAAAACAATATTTTATTCTAAAGCATTATGAGCCAAGCTTCTCCATCTAAATAAAAAAAACTACAATTTTTTTTTCATTTCCCCCTTTGAAAGGCCCAAAAATACTGTAAATCTCAATTATTGGAACATGAGTTAAATTTTTAGAGCCCCCGAAAAAGTCAAATTAAAATGATTTTACAATTTACAAAAATTGATTCGGGGTTTCCCATAAAAGGCACGGTGGGGATTTTGATAATCTTTAGATTGGGAAGTTTATAAACCATTTCCTTTTTTCCCCAAATTTGTTTTTAAAATTTGTTTTCATAGTTGGGGACCTTTTGTTGAAGAGGGTTTTCGAGTTATTTATACATGAAATACCAGTGCATAAACTAGAGTCCCCGGATGAGGGCCCGCACCCCAGAGCGTTTCATTTATTTGGGGGGGTTTACTTTTTGTGCGCAGAAAAAGGGATAAAAAATAGAAATTTTATTTTTAAAGATGCCCCTTCATTGGTTATTTTTTTCCCAAAATTTTTTTAAACATTTTTACAAAAGGAAACAGGGTTTTTTTTGTGTTGTCGGGATGCAAAGGGGAAAAAAAATTAAAAACACCAAGTATTTTAATTTATATTTTGGGTCTCCACCCCCTTTACTAGTTTAGCATGTTTCCCTTGGTCTTTCTTTTAAATCCCGTTTAAATTTTAATTTTTTTAAAGGTTTTATTATTTTAAAAAATTACCCCAAAATTTTAAAACTTTTATGTCCAAATTTACTTTTCTTTAAATTTCTTAAAACTAAAAATAAAAAAATTAAAATTTTTTTTTTTAGAAAAAATTTCCTTTTTTAAAATTTGTGCATGGGTTACAATAAAAAATTTTTCGTATTTATACAAAAAAAAAATAAAATTTAAACCCCATGTTCTAAAAACTCGATCGCTAGGTAATCAGATCTGAAAACATTATTTTCAAGTTACCATTTGTTAAATTATAAGATTGATTTTTGCCTGAACTTGAAAATTTATTGCACAAGTAACCCCATTATTTATTTCTGTAAGATTTTTCATAAGTGAAAATCATTTTCATTATAATCTAACATAATTATTTTTCATTCATATACTTTTTTTTAATTTAAAAAAAAAAATTATATCAGTGTAAATACAAAAACCATGGTCTATTTAAAATCCAATATTTATTCTATTGAGAAGTCAAGCTGTGAATACCAATTTAGTTAAAATATGAATTGTCAATTTATTGTGTATATTTTATTTTTAAATACAATTCTGTTGCTTTTTTGTTAGCAAGAACATACATGTATATTGACACTAGCGATAGTGGGTCTATCAGGTGGGAAAAATACATTGTTAATGGCAATTTGGGGGGAACAGTTCAAAATCAACAAGTTTTGAAACAATTTTGATAATAAATTTAAATTCTTAAAAAAATGAAAACCAAAATCCCCTGTTAAATTTTCTACTGCTTTCCTCGTTTAAATCCCAAAAAAATTTCATTTTTTTGGGGTTTTTCTTTTTTTAAATTTTTTTTTGGGGAAAAAATTGTTCTAAAATTGGGGGAAACATAGTGGGAAAAGAGCTTAAAAACACTGGATACTTTTAAAACAACCCCTTTTAATTTATTTAAACTTAGCTTTGTTTCCCTTTTTTAAAGGGGGTTTCCAGTAAAAGTTTGATAAAATTTAAAGTAAAAAGGATTTTCTCATTGTTATGTATTATGTTTTGCTATGGGAAACAAAAATTCATTTTTATTTTTTGAAAAAAACTCTTCCCTATACTTTCAAAAAAGGCAAGTCCCCAACCCACAAAAATGTAAAAAATTGATTTTTGCAAAATTAAAAAAAAAATGGTATAAAGAATTTAACTTATCAGATCATGTCATACTCTACATGTCAGACTGTGATAATATCACAGGGTATTACAATTTTAGCACTGAAAGTGGTGAGATATTTTTCTTTTGAAAACTGGACAAAAAATCAAATCTTGATAAGATTTTTGATTTTGAAACAAAATGTAACTGATTAAAAGTCTAGAAATGATCTCTCGTTCCAGTCCATCATATCAACATTATTATCAAATTCCCCTAAAAATCTGTATTTAAAGATTAAATTAAACATTAATCAAAATTTATCTAAACTAATAGTATAAACTCACTCTGATTACACTAAGTGGTATTCACAATCCTATGAACTAATTTATAACCAGCATAATGAAGCACTATTGTATCACATAGGTATGAACTCTTTTGATAACTAGTGGTATGTATTATTAGTGTTTTTTCCCCTACTTATAACTAGTGGTATGTACTAAGTCTATTTTTTTATAGCTAATTGTACAATTTAAGTGATTAACCACTCTGATAATGTGTATGATGAACCATTCTGATAACTAGTGTGATTAACCACTCTGATAACTAGTGTGATTTACCACTTTGATATTTAAAAGTGTGATAAACCACATTGATAACTAGTGTGATGAACCACTCTGATAATGTGTGTGATGAATCACTCTGATAATGTGTGTGATGAACTAGTGTGATGAATCACTTTGATAACTAGTGTTATTAACCATTCTAATAACTAGTGTGATAAACCACTCTGATAACTAGTGTGATAAACCACTCTGATAACTAGTGTGATGAACCACTCTGATAATGTGTGTGATAAACCACTCTGATAACTAGTGTGATAAACCACTCTGATAACTAGTGTGATAAACCACATTGATAACTAGTGTGATGAACCACTCTGATAATGTGTGTGATGAACCACTCTGATAATCTAGTGTGATGAACCACTCTAATAATTTGTGTGATGAGACACTCTGATAATCTAGTGTGATTAACCACTCTGATAACTAGTGTGATTAACCACTCTGATAACTAGGGTGATTAACCATTCTGATAATCTAGTGTGATTCACCACTCTGATAATGAATGTGCGATGAATCACTCTGACATTTAGTGTGATGACCCACTTTGATATATATAGTGGATAAAGTACTTTTACAACTAGTGTGATGAACCACTCTGATAACTGGTGTGATAAACAACAGTGAACTATGATATTAAGTGAGAAACTCCTCAAATAACTAGTGTGATGAATCACTACAATAACTAATGTGATGAACTAGTTTGACTACTGGTGTGATGAACCACTATGATAGCTAGTGTGATTCACCACCCTGATAACTATACTGTACAGTATAGTTTGATTAACCACTCTGATATTAATCTTGTGAGATGAACTTCTAAGGTACCTAGTGGTATAAACATCTACAATTGTAAACATAACGTAAACATACATGTACGTCTAATGTTTCAATATTTGAACTAATAACATAACGGTTCCAGCTCGACATTTTGATGTCATTATATATCTAAACGACAGTTATTAGTTTATTTCATTGACAAATCTTCAATCAACAGATAAATAGTTTTGAAACATACTTTCACTTTCTGTGATAAGAAACATGTTTAAACATAGCCATAGGTTTACGTCTACTTTCGTTTTAAATTTCCATAACCTTTTAAAGTACTCACTTCTATAACATGTCATGTATTATTCCAAATAGAAAATAAGATAATTGTGTGTCCATTTCAGCAACTTGGTTTTTAAAAAAGCTCACATTTTCTACTTTTACTTCCTGGTTTTCAGTTTCAAGTACGCACAGATAGAGATAAAATCCGTACACTTCCGTTGTCGATTTGTTTACGGCCCGGGTAAATATTTGTAAAAGGGTGCATTTCAAGATAAGAGAGACCCTTCAATATCGGTGCCCTCTATTTTAGTACATGCCCAGGTCATTCTTTGCTGAAAACATATCAGCGATGGACAGGAATCAAATCTATAAATGAAAGGATATATACGTACAAATATAAGGCATTGAATAATATGTTTAATCTACAATATATTTCTTATTTATAAATTTACTATTACCAGGGACTTAAGTCCCAGCCTAACCGTAACTCCAAAATAAGCCACACAATATCACCTGTTTCCTTGCCTACCAGCCTGACATGTTGTGTAAGTTTAATGGATCGGTGGTTTGATTATGTTTACACCAGATGTATTTCATGTATTCAATAAATATCATCTTAAATAGATACACGACAATAAATGGTAAATGCAAAATATTATGTAAAATTCATAAAGAAAACCTACTTTACTTTCGATTTCTCAGAGACTTTCGTTCCCTTTCCGCTATAATAATAATTAAAATCACAGGTAACATCTTTTTTCAAGGGTGCCCTGCTAGCACAGTATAGGTACAGACAAGCAAGAACGCGAACTATATCTTAAATAAGACTTTTTACAGTAGCCGGAATTGTCAAGAGAGAGATAAAGAGAGAAAAACGAAATAAATAAGTGCAAGTATTGTCTCCAGAAGAGCCACAGTATTTCAAGACAAGAGCGATCAGTGATCACATGTGTCGCCTCATGATGGCCAATTTCATGTAGGGACAAGTTTTGTGACAGACGGTCAGACAGACGGACAGTGCACAACTAGACTTGGTACTGATCATTCCTGTAAAGTTTGGATAAAATTGCACCAGTAGTTTATTAGGAGTAGTGCGGACAAGCTTTTGTGTATCTGGCAACACACAGAATCAAAGGGCCATAACTCGGCCAAAAATCATTCAACCGGAAAACCCGTGCAATATGCGCAAGGACTTGAGCTACAGATCAATCCTGTAAAGTTTCATTGAAATTGCATTAGTGGTATAAGAGAAGTAGTCCGGACCACAGGTAAACGTTGCATGGCCATGACTTACACTATACCCCCGTTCCCCCTCTACAACCCAAAACCCTAAAAAAAAATTATGAAAAAAAAAAAATTTTATGACTAATATTAGTCATAAAATTTTTTTTTTTTTCATAATTTTTTTTTAGGGTTTTGGGTTGTAGAGGGGGAACGGGGGTATAGTGTAAGTCATGGCCACGCAACGTTTACCTGTGGTCCGGACAAACTTTAAAAATAAAAAATATTAAAGGGCCATAACTCTGACAAAAATCATTGAACCGGAAAATGCTGACAATATGCACAACAAGACTTGGTACTGATCATTCCTGTAAAGTTTGGATGAAATTGCACCAGTAGTTTATGAGGAGTAGTCCGGACAAGTTTTGTGACGGACAGACAGACATACAGACAGACGACGGAGAAGTGACCACTACTCCGTAGAGGCGACACAAAAATCAAACATGAGAAAATGTACTAGGATTTTAACAAAAGGAAAAAGATTCAAGGTCCAAATAATAATTTGTATGTTACATGCGATTAATGGCTGTTTTTGCAATATTTGTCACCAAATTGAGGGACTAACGCAGGAAGGGCTATTTCTTTTTAAAGACCTCTTTTCAATAATTTACAAAGATTTTAGGTGCCGTTTGTACTGTTTAAATTACTTTTTGTTCACTTCATAATATTTTACTTTTAAATACATTTTCAATTACATGAATTGGAGGCAGCACGGCAAACTCCAGTTAGACTACATGGTCAGACGTCTAGTGTAACCAAGATGCTGCACTCCATTAATCTCCACCGACATGAACTCAGACGTATAGGTTTTCTTTAAGATTAACCATGGTCTTGTTGCTATGCCCATCACAGACAACTCGGCCCCTCTCCTGAATATTACGTCATGACCATCACCTCAGCTATAGGCTAATTAAAGTAAACACAGACTACTACTGCCTAGGACTGTTTAACACTGGAACCACTTACTCCTCACAGTTGCGCACCATAGATTTAAACTTGTCAATGTTATGATTGCATTCAATTTGCACAACATACATACGAAAGTATGTTCCGGAGAATATACAAAGGCAACCGACCCGTTTGCTTTCTTCAGTAAGAATTTGAGTTGAAGACTTTTCCTAGCTGATGTACGGAAGAGCTTTCCTGTGAAATGTGGAACTGATACAGTTACATGGTTTTTCAAATGATAATGTTTTTCGGTGTTTTATCTGGAGAATACCATTTTGCGCAATATCATCAATAGACGTTTTTCAAATATATCAACGCTTTCCACATGACTAACAATAGTTATTCTTCATGTCTGCAGATGATTCAAATTTAATGAATGAAAGTGATAACTATGAGATGATGCAGTGATCTTGATATACGAGTACTAACAAGATGGTAAAAAACTTGGATGCTAAATTTCTAATGAATGGAGTATATAAATCTGTCAATAATGGGTTAAATAACCTAGGCAATGTTAACACTGAAATATCTAAATGACCCCAGAGTGACCGTAACAAATGATTTCAAATTAAGTGAACAATGTGCTTAAGTTGCTGGACTTGATTTTTACTGAGACCTGTTTTGAAACCAATTGACATTAGTAGTTTTAAGCACTTCTGAAAAAGAGATGTATTGTTATAGTGTTAACGTGTGGTCATCTTTAAACAAGTTACCGTTAAATATCAACAACTATATACTTATTTTGAAATGCACGATCGGTAAGGAAACTATCAAATCCTGACTGAGTGTTCCAAGTATTACATTGCTGAAGGTAATGCTTCATTGATTTCATCGCATGGCGACTATACTACAACACATTCTTTGATTTTTTTTATATTATCAGTGTAATTGTCATTATTCTAAAGTTCGAAAATGAAAATATTTCCGTATTGTTTTCCTCACTAGATTGGTGTTGCTTGTGTTCCAAATTTAACGACAACAACAACAAATATGACGTTAACGAGTGCATTCATATATGTGTGTACTCATACAACGTATAAACCATATTTACAACATATTTTGTATTGTTTGTCATTCGGGACTATATGGATACAACTTTGATAAAGTTTGAGATCAGACATGTCATTAATCTTTGATATTACAAAACTTTTGTAAAATGAACAACATGAAATAGGTATAATAGACACCGACCATTGTTATTTAAGATACAAAATAAGTCAACTGCCGTTTTACATCACAGATACAGTGGAAAATGCTATATCTGAAACTGTTAAAAACCTAGATATCGTGTTATATTTCCCCTGAAATATGTACGGTCTTGTATGTCGCTTTTCCACCGATGATATCATTATACATGTGGAGATGATATGAATATTTCTACAATTTACTGACTTCAGTTCGGACTATCTCACCACATCTGATTTGTGAGTGTAGCTTTATTTTAAACAGATAGCAAGCTCTTCATATTGTCATCATAAGTGAAGTTAAGTCTTTGCTGAAAGGCTGCAAGATAATCTTATATATAGCAATTTCAAATTTCAAGGACGCCAAAACACGTGATTAGCATGAGTGTAAGCAGGACCTAAATCGCGCCTTTATTTTCTTCTTGTCGCAGTTCCTAGTTGCGTGTCGCATCATAGAAGACATAATTAATAGACAAAATGTTGTTTGCCAACTTTCTGTTGTTACTACATATATTTAACACCGTTTATACAAGCTCTGTGGAGAAAAGACTCCTGTTACAAGGTAATTTTGTTTGGTTTGTTTTTATGGTAAAACTAATACAAATGTAAAATATATAAAAAAAATTTTTAATAAAACATTTGCTTACAATTTTATCAAAATAGGCACATATATTTTATTTTTTAACAGATCTTTCACTTAGCTGTATAAGGATTTATCATTTTCCTTTTAAATCTTTGGTAATTTAAATCTTTGGTAATTTAAATCTTTGGTAATAATGTGATTAAAACAGTTCACATGAAATGTTGCTGGATTCATAGAAGCTGTGCAATTTTTCTTATTATTATTATTGTTTTGAAAATATATATTATTGCTTTTATTGAATATTTTTTTCTGATAACTTTTCAAGCCTATGCATTAAAAAGAATAATTAGAGAAATAAAAAAAATCCCTAAAGAACGCCAAAATACGACAAAAATGAAATGTTGCGGCTCGGTTTGAGCCTGTTCATGGACTTACAGGAAAGTGCAAGCCACCGTCCAAGCTCATAGCACCGGGTTAAACAAAATTCTAACATTTAATATGAAATAGTAAACTTTTGAATTTAGAAACATCCGCAGATTCGTCATGTTATAGAACCTTCTAGACGGCGAACAAATGAAAATATTCTACCATTCATCACGAATATTTTTCTTTTTTTTCTTATTTTTTAGTAAAATGAATTTGTTAGAATGGATTGCGTGTCACATTTGTAATGTTTAATGTCTGGACAGTTAACTTAGATGCTTTCGTCATTTATAAATTGTTAATAACAAAACTTTTGAAAAAGTCCGATTTATACAGATAAATTCATTTAAAACATGTTTTACATTTATATGTACAATGAAACATTTCAAGTCGTATTATTAGGATTGCCAATAAACAAAACATTAAATATTTCAACAGAAATCATACAACTCTCACTGGAAGGATAAAGTTTTAGGTTAATTATCTGCCAGCTTGACCGAGATTTTTATGACATAGTAGGTCACTAAATTTAAATCACAAGCCGGTCATGTCGTGATTTAGTTTACGATAAAGTCCATTTTTAGCTGGACGTTGTTCGAAAATAAATTATCGTGACAAAATGTCACTTTGTCAAAGTTTTCTGTCATTTACCTAAATATTGAACTGTATAACAAATATTGAAATGTAGAAATAGAATATGTATCGAAAAAGAATCTTTGTCTTCTTTTTATCGATAAATCAAAAAGTTAATTTTGGTTCTTTTTCTAATACAAAATTCGTAAATGCTGGCGTCCCGCAGGGGTCAGTGATCGGAACTTTTCTCTTTTTTGATTTACGTCAAAATGATTCTTTTGTCTTTATTGACATCTGTGCCAAAAAGTTTTATGCTTTTCCCATTTTCTGAAGTATTTTGTTAAGAATTTACTGGACTTTTTTAGTATAATTAAAAAGAAAATTCTTACACAAATAACCCGGTACACAGTTGACAAAACCATTATAGATTATAGCAGTGTAAGAAATTCAGATTTCAATACACTAGGCTGGTCGGACTACTAGATTGGAATATTCACTAGCCCAAAAGACATTTCACTAGCACGATTCATTTGTTCAAAACAGTTGTTTATATATTGCCTCTGAAAATACAGTAGCCTGGTCGGGCTTGTTACTGTGAAAAGTTGGTAGCATGAGAAGAAATTTAGTAGTCAGGGGCTATAGGACTACTGCTAATTTCGAACACTGTTATAGTCAAATGTTTGATACAAAAACATATCAAATAATATCGGCATTAGTCAAAAGTAAATTTGTCAATATAGTTAACAAAGTGAAAAGTGAATATCTTCTAATAACAATTTTTATATGATTATTAATACCGATGACTATTTAAAGCCTGTGAATGTATGTCTTGTTACTATTTTGATATATTCTTTCAGATTAATATGAATATAAAAGTATTTTACTGCATAAATCAATCAATCAATCAATCAACCAACCAATCAATCAATCAATCAATCAATCAATCAATCAATCAATAAATCAATCAAAATTTAAAAAAAAAAAATAATAACTAATTTATTCTTTTTATTTTATATTACTTAAATTATTTATTTATCCAGTTATTTATTTTATAAACATATCCCGGATTCAGTGATGCTAGAAATATTTTTATTTAACAACAATTCAATGGTTTATTTAGTTTTATCCTGTTCACGTAGTGATAACCTAATCAAATTAAAATCCTATATCATACAAAACATAATTATGCATTATTAAGAATGGACCAAACAGTATATCATTTATCTTGCCCAAAGGTTACTCAGGTGTTATTGCCCAAATGTTACCTAGAAACAGACATGAACTCGTATAACGCAGACATAAACAGTTAGATATAATAGAAGTTATACTAAGAATACTAATTTCAATTGACACAGACTCAATGAACTTTTCTCGATAATGAATCAAAGCAAACAGAAACTCCCCAAACGTTGGTGCAGAAAATAAACTCAAAATTAAACTCAAGACAATCTTCAGACATATAACATCTCAACCATATGGCGGCAATTAAAATGTCTTGTAAATAACTTGATATTCAACAAGCAGACGACTTTATATATTACAGTTTCTCAAGGTATATCAATTGGAACAGTTGCAAACACTGACCTTGATGAGGCTTCCGGGTTGTGTGCCAGCAGACAATTTCCGGGTATTTTATATACACACAATGATAAAGGTGGACAAAACAGAATATTTGCAATAGACAGTGCTACAGCCCAGGTATTGTTTGAGAGACACCCTACTATCTGCGCATAACCTAAAATGTTGCATTATATAAGAACCGATATTTCAACATTTTTTTTTTAAACACGACACAATATTTTCTTCCAAAAATACATTTATCAAGTTCCCATTCACATATGCTGTAGTTGCAAATGAATCACTTTACAGCGGTAGGGACAGATAATAAATATATAAGATGTAAGTCTAACATAGTAAATTCTAGAATAACATAATAAATTATGTAACATTAAAAAAAAGTCTATACTATTCTTATTTCTCTAGGTAATTGCAGTATTAGTTATAGATGGCGCAACAAATACAGACTGGGAAGATATTGCTTGTGGAAAATGTTTTGGACATACGTCTGATAATTGTTTATATATTGGTAACTCTTATTTTTCTTTTACATTAAATGAAGTTTAGCATCAGACATGACTTATTTTATAGCAAGTTGTTTACGTCACAGGCATATTAAGAACAGCATGAAAAGCGTCCAATTATTGAGTTGGCAATGTTAATAAGCTGAAAGAATTGTATAGGTATAATCTGATCTATATTCATAAACTTTTATCAATTGTAATATTGTAATATTTGTGACTAAACAATCTTTGCATAGGGAATTTTATTGTTTTATAACCAAATATTTCCCAACTTTCTTTATTACTTTCTTTTTTGGTTAATGAATCTACAAGAGAAATCATTTTACTACTAGTATTTCGAAATATTCTAAATGAAAAGTAGCCAGCTATTTTATATATATGATTTAGCTGGGACTTAATATAACGTTAAATTATGTCCAATGTCATCTGTGTTGCATTTTTAATTGTTATTATTAATGGTAGTTAGAACATTTGCAAATGTTAAGTCTTGATGAGTATTTTCCTATAAAAACAACTTTGTGTCTCGTCAAATCAAATGAATATATACTTCTACTTTAATAACTTGCTTCTTGCAGGTGATATAGGAGACGCAGGTGGTCATGGGTCAGCCACGACAATTTACCGAGTACAAGAACCAGCAGTGCTTAATACTCTAACACACGTGTCAGTGGAGGCGGAGCTCCATTATAGGTATGAGCCTTAATAACGATGATCTTTAAAAAAGAAAATGAGAGTTTCATCAAGGCAGTTCTCTTGCCAAAGGGACTCCACTGAATTTTGACATTAAGGGTCCTTCGAGATTTATGTACCATTTGATAAAGGTCGGGGCAAATAATTTGTGTGCAATATTTCAGATCATTCGCTCACTCCGCGAGCTTTTCGAGATCAATAGCATTTACAAAAAAAATCCAGAGAAATTTAGTTATGGAGAAGGAATTAGTCACATTGGATAAGGCCTTGAGAATTAGTCAATTTGTCATTTTTTTCTGATGCTTTTTCTTTATTTTCCGCAATCGAGTGTTAAATACTAGTTATATGCATGCACGGTCACTGAACAAGGAATTGCTTGGCATAGCTTTACTTTGACGCTATATTAAGATAATATGTTTTTATCTCTTGTTGCAAAATCTCGCAAAAGTCCTTAACGATGACATTTCCTCATGTTGGAGGAAAATATTTGAACGTAGGGTCATGTATATATAGAATATAATAATATTCAGCACAAAACCTTTCGCAAAATTGTAAATTTTAAGCCAGTTACTGGTCTCCAACATTGTGAAGTTGCCAATATTTAAATAGAACCTTTGCCAATTTGCTCAAGTATTGAAAACATGTTTCAGCACTAGTACTAGGTTAAGAAAACTACGTCATGTCTAATCTACGATACAATAATTGTTAAGAAATTTTGACCAACATTGCTTACATTACGTGGTATTCAGCGGGAGCAAATCATATTTGCTTCCACTAAAATTAACCAGCAGCGGTAATATGCCGGAGAGAAAAGCTAAAGACCTAGCTTAATGTCACTGTCACTTGCGCATCTTCTCCGAATATTTGTTCCATGATTCTTGGTATATGATTTTTAAGGGATGCCAATTTACGACGACCATTTTTGTGTAGTTTTTCGACCTGATATACTTACAGGACGTAAAACAAAAATTCCATCATGTAATCATGCTGTGAAATGGTTTGAAAATATCACATATTTTTACAGAAGATGCTTTTATTTTTTATAATTTTCAGCATTTAAATTTGATTAAAAGAAATTGTTTGAAAATATTACTTCATGTTTCTTTTGAGAATTTAGTAAAGTGCAATAATTCTGGAAAAAAAAACAGGTATGAAAGGACATGATAATCTCTGTGATATTGGACATCGTATATAGTCTGTGTGCTTTGTCTGTAATTATACTAACTAATTTTACCTCTAATTTAGCTGGGGTGAGATAAACGCAGAAACTCTTATGGTAACACCGGAAGCAGAACTATATATTGTTTCCAAGGTACATGGTGGCAAGGGTTTAATTGCACACATTCCGGGTTCAGGATGGGGTTCAAACTCACCTATTCAACTTAATTCAAGCCACCGACTTGATGTAACTACAACCCACAATGATCCACTCGGAGGTGATATATCACCTGACGGTCAAGAAGTTCTCATTAAAGTCAGGAATTATGTTTTACATTACAATACAAACGGGAGCAAGGATTTTGAAGGTAAAATTGAGAAGAAAAATCAACTGTTTGTGTATATTTTTTCCACAATTTAGTTCAATCAAACGGCCTGTTTAAAACCGTTTCATATACTTCACATGCATTGCTTCAACTGCTTATAAAACAGTTGAAGCAATGCGTGTGAAGTAGCATTTTGATGATCATCTGATTATTTAGTTATTTATAGCATTAGATTGGATGGTCGATTTTTTGTTTTAATTTTAAGACAAACCGAATTTATGTTTGCACCTTTCTAACCTTAAAAGTATCATTATGAATGTTTTGATTTCAATATTTGTAAGACGAATTTATTTTCTGTAGTCAGTTATTTTCCGACACAGAATAAAAAATGTACAAATTGTTTGTTTCAGTTGTACTGTCTGGTAGTCCTGTAAACCTACCGTATGTACATGAGAAGCATGGAGAAGCGGTTGCATTTAGTTTAGACGGACAGACATATTACACACTTGCTGAGGGACATCACCCAACACTCTATAGATATAATGCAAAAATTTAACTTCATGATTTTAATATTTTGTTTTACCACGTTAATGAATAAAAATATAAATTGTTTTTAAAACAGTTCGTTTTGAAATGTCCTTCATATTCATGGATTTTTAACTGTTCTTTTTTAATTTAGACATTATTAACCATTTATTAAGGTTTGGCCTAGTCACTCTAATTAAAGTATCAAGGTGACAGCAAAGTTTATATAGTTTTCTAAGAGGAAGTGGAAAAAAATTCTTGGTATCCTACCGATGAAGGCCAATTGCAAAAAAAAAAAAATAATTGGAAAAAAGACAACAACAAACAAATCAACAACAAAACTTGAAACTGTAAAACCTCATACACAACCTGAGGTAACATTTAATGGCATCCCACCAGTACAGCAATGGGTGAAGACTTTATTGTCCGTCGCTTAAAAAAACAACTAAAAACAACAAAGTCAATAACAGGATAACCAATGGCATCGAAAGTATGGCAATGATATGTCTTAATTAAAAGAAAATGATAATATATTACTAGTAATTTAGTTTAACGATGTGTCTTAATACAGCATATTTGCTTTATCATCATTCTTAATTAGACATATGTACACAATTAATTGGGCAAATAGACACTTTCCATTTACAAAAATATATATGAGAATACTTTGATTTTTTACACTGCCATCCCTTAATTATAAGGAAAATAACAAAACATATTGTTATTCGATAAAAGAAATAATTAATACAAGTAATTAAGTTATTCAAGGGAAAACATAGTAGAAAATGTCTTTGCACTAATACAAACACAATTTGCAATGTCATTGCCTTTAATGTTTTTTGTTATTCAAAACGTTTAAAATGATTGTATATATGGGTAAGGACTTTCTATTAACGTTCACTCTGGTGGAACCGAAAGTGACCAGCCGTGGTCACCAGTACAGAGCCAGGCCAGCTTGCACGGCCGAACAGTCTGACCAGCTATGACCATTTTCTTTTTCCTGCACTATGATATTGAAATTCCATTTCCAAATGGACTTGTTTAGCAAATCTATTACACAGCTTCAGCAAGCTAAAGGTCACAACAAACTTGTTTTTTTTTCAGTGCCGACTTCGTGAAAAAATGGTAATTAAGCTTTATACATAGCAGCTGATGTTTTGAGTGATGGATCTCTTTCAACGTATTTTTTGGTCAAATTTTTATACTTTGCTGATGTAACTTCTCTCCTTACGAAATGGTGCCCAACCAGTAAAGCGGCAGAATATAAAAGTTAAATGCATATCGGCAAACATTCCCTTAACATAGTTAATAATATATATAATAATAATAATAATATATTATGTATTTTGTAAATAAAACTAGCCTGCAACACACGAGTAAAAGCACAACTAAATAAGTGTATCTTACCAAAAACAGTACAACAGACTAAACATAAGATGAGAGGTTGACACTGAATACAAGAAACAAAATAAATGAACTGGTATTTGCTTTTCCCTAAAAAAAAATGCCGCGTTAATTTACGATATATTTCTCTCCAGAATGCTGAGCTAGTACTGGAAACTGGGGATGATGTATTTGATAACAAAAACTGACCACATTAAGATCTTCTTTTTTCCATCTGTCTTTTGTGTCTAAGATTTATAAGCAAATTATTTTGCTTTGTATAATGAAAGAAATATCATTTCAAAACTATTATGTTCAGCGAGTATTTTGTTATTCATTTAGATACTGGAGAAATGGCAGGGGTTTAGTTTAAGGGAATTAAAAAATTTATTTTAAATCGGAATTTCTAGAGACCTTGGTTTAAAAACGGGCTCTTATTTTAAAAAAAGTAGGCAGTAAAGGGATTTTTTATGTGTTAATGTTTTGATTTTGAAAAATTTGTTTGGTCGATGATTTAAAGACAATTGTCAAATTATTGCGTATAAAGTTAGAAAAGATATAAAAATAAACATCTTATATTTTCTGTCACATATATTATAATATTTTGTTACTAAAACCGGAAGCCAAATTCCGACTGCTTTTGTATTCTTTAATCAAATGCAAATGGACGATTTCAATTATTGTTATTCTATTGATTTAGTAATTGCCTCGCATGCGGGTTTTTTTGTATGAAGGATGTCCGTAAAGTATTGAGACTCGATTTGTCTAAAAAAAAGTGTTGAAAATCAATCACTAAGAAATATACATTTGTACAAATGTAAAGAGAGGATAAATTAAATTACTTACGGAAAATGGAATTTTATTTGGACATACTAAAAACGAAAATAGCTGACAAGACAACCAATGAGCGATTAAAGGAGCACTTTGACGTTGCCGTATATCTATAATCAATTACACTTAATAATAATTGGATAACAGCATTAATAGGTGAAAGGGTTGACGTTAAAACGTGATGTAAAAACGCATGGCGTCAAAACTAAATCTTATATTCCTGAGGTTATACAACTTTTTTCTGAGTTCTGTCTCAAATCTCTCATTGGCCAGTAAAAGTTATGTGACAGTTTCTGACCTTTCAAAAACCTGAGATCTGATTATGAGTTTAGAAAATGTTTTTATAACTTCGGACCCAGTTTTGTGCTGCCGTTGGGGCATCAAGTATTGGTATGAAAGAAACTGAAGATGTGGTGGTATGTAAGGCCCAAGTAGATTTTCCGTATATATTAGGTGATATGGGATAAATGTTCCGTATATATTAGGTGATATGGGAGAAATGTTCCGTATATATTAGGTGATGTGAGAGAGATGTTCCGTATATATATATGGGAGACTGAAACTGATGATGTGGTGGTATGTAAGGCCCAAGTAGATGTTCCGTATAAATTAGGTGATATGGGAGAAATGTTCCGCATATATTAGGTGATGTGAGAGAGATGTTCCGTATATATTAGGTGATATTGGAAACTGAAACTGAAACTGATGTAAGGCCCAAGTAGATGTTCCGTATAAATTAGGTGATATGGGAGAAATGTTCCGCATATATTAGGTGATGTGAGAGAGATGTTCCGTATATATTAGGTGATATTGGAAACTGAAACTGAAGATCTGGTGGTATGTAAGGCCCAAGAAGATGTTCCGTATAAATTAGGTGATATGGGAGAAATGTTCCGTATATATTAGGTGATGTGAGAGAGATGTTCCGTATATATTAGGTGATATGGGAGACTGAAACTGAAGATGTAGTGGTATGTAAGGCCCAAGTAGATGTTCCGTATAAATTAGGTGATGTGGGAGAAATGTTCCGTATATATATGGTGATGTGGGAGAGATGTTCCGTATACATTAGTTGATGTGGGAGACTAATGGGACATCTCTGTTGTGAAAGTATTCGTTGTAACGTACTAGTACCTCAAATAACATTACCTATCATGAAAGTATCGCCATGCTTCCTTGCACTAAGTCTGATTTCTTAATGTGAACAGGAGCAAGAACTGAAATATACGTTTGCATTTATTCGTAAGAATACGTACCGATATAAATAAACAAATTAAAATTACTTTTTAATTTTATTATTGAACTTCACTTCGAAACTTTTATTGTTTTGGAACATTGAATATTTCAGTCACGGAATGCGAATCTGTGGAAGGTTTAAGTGAATACTGCGATCTTGGTTGTTGTTATATCAAAACAATGAACCCTTGTTGTGTGGAAGAAAAGCAACCAGTAAAAACGTAAGATTCTTTACTTAACTGATTCTTAAGTTATTTGAAAATCAACCTTCGACATATAACTTCTTTTATAGTATCTTAATAGCCATTACAGTGTTGTTTTTTTAAGTAGGCTAAAATAAGTTATCTGAATAATTTTCAAAAAACTCATTTCTTTGCAGCCCACTGACTGGTTTTGTTATAGGTGGAATTGTCGTAATGTGTATCATATTGTTTCTTATTGCTTATGTCGTCTGTTTGGACAGAAAACTTTCAAAGACTCCTAGAAGATTAACAGGTAACATATTTCTGTTTTTACATTGATAATGCAATAAGTAATCTTTATTTATTTACATCGCATCATTGTACAGACATTTTATACACAACGTTAAAAACAAAATCTACAACTTATAAGTACAATGTCACTCCAACAAGATGAAAAACAATATCACATTGTTAAAATACATTAAAATAAAAAAAGATTATGTGTTAAAACTGAAAAACCATTGCTATCCATAAATTAACAGACTTAAACATCGTGACTTACTACCTGATGAAGGAATTAATAACATTAAAACTACTGAGAATTAAAATAAATGTAATAAATAAGTAAAATAATGATTTGCTTCAGTTAAGACTACTAAGAATAGCAGTAGTATTTCATACAGATTTAAAAGATATAGTCCTCCAAAGCTATTTACACTTTAAACCGGCATCTTTGTAAAATAATAAAACAGAGTTTGGCACGTATATAAGTCATATCTGGTTTTGAAAACAGAAAATAGTATTTGTCATAATCAAATAAAGTCGAAAAAAAAACGGTTATTTAAAAAATATGCTTTATATTAGTGAATAAATTCTGAAATTATGCCTTATATAATAATAATAATAATAATAATAATAATAATAATAATAATAATAATAATAATAATAATAATAATAATAATAATAATAATAAAACAAGAGGGCCATGATGGCCCTGAAGTCGCTCACCTGTAAGTCTTTGCTATACACATAAAAAGAAAATCAATGTCCCCCAGAGCGGGGCCAATTTTGACCCCAGGGCTTTTATTTGAACAAACTTTGTAGACACTCACTAGAAGATGCTTCATGCTTAATATCTAAACTCTAGCTATTTGAGTTTTTTTCAAAGGAGATTTTTTTTAAAAATTTTGCTATACACATAATTATAAGGAAAATAGATAACCCCCGGGGTGGGGCCAATTTTGACCCGAGGCTTTTATTTGAACATTTTTTGTAGAAACTCACAAGAAGATGTTTCATGCTTAGTATCTAATCTCCAGCTATTTGTTTTTTTTTTGAAAGAAGATTATTTAAGTTTTTGCTATATACACACAAAAGGAAAATCAATGAACCCTGGGGCGGGGCCAATTTTGACCCAAGGGCTTTTATTTGAACAAACTTGGTAGACATCCATTAGAACATGTTTCATGCTAAATATCTTAGTTCTAGCTCTTTGGGTTCTTAAAAGAAATTTTAAGTTTTTACTCTATGCATATAGGGAAAATCAATGACCCCCTGGGGCGGGGCCAATTTTGACCCATGGGCTTTTATTTGAACAACATTGGTAGACATCCATTAGAACATGTTTCACGCTAAATATCTTAGCTCTAGCTCTTTGAGTTCTGAAAAAGAAGATTTTTAAGTTTTTACTATATGCATATAGGGAAAATCAATGACCCCCTGGGGCGGGGCCAATTTTGACCCAAGGGCTTTTATTTGAACAAACTTGGTAGACACCCATTAGAAGATGTTTCATGCTAAATATCTTAGCTCTAGCTCTTTGGGTTCTTTAAAAGAAGATTTTTAAGTTTTTACTCTATGTATATAGGGAAAATCAATGACCCCTGGGGCGGGGCCAATTTTGACCCCAGGGCTTTTGTTTGAACAAACTTGGTAGACACCCATTAGAAGATGTTTCATGCTAAATATCTTAGCTCTAGCTCTTTGTGGTTTATTTAAAAGAAGATTTTTTAAGTTTTTACTATATGCATATAGGGAAAATCAAAGACCCCCTGGGGCGGGGCCAATTTTGACCCCAGGGCTTTTGTTTGAACAAACTTGGTAGACACTCACTAGAAGATGTTTCATGCCCTATATATAGAAGCTCTAGCTCTTTTGGATTTTTAAAAGAAGATATTTAAAGTTTTTTCTTTTGGTTGGAGTTCTGCATGGAATGGAATTCTTTGAACAACTTTGTTAAGGCTTCACACAAGGAACATCCCTGTGAAGTTTCATTATGATCTGCCTTATGGTTTCAGAGGAGATGTCGTTTTAAAAGTGTGAACGGACAACGGACGACGTACGACGGACGACAGACGACGGACGAACAGTGATCCTAATAGCTCACCCTGAGCATATGTTCAGGTGAGCTAATAATAATAATAATAAAATCTTTATTTATTGAAAATAACATAAAAAGTTCACAGTAAGAAATATTCTTTTTTCAGTATGGCCTTTTGATTTAACAATAACAAAGAAAAAATGTAGATCTATACAAATATTTAAAATCTTTTGGTATATAAAAAAAATATTTATATTATTTATATTCTTGAATGTAAAGGTGAGATATTTTTTATTCATTCATCCGATTGACACATAGAGCAATTCAAGATTACATGTAATTCACTTTCTATAATAACAGTATTACAAAAGGGACATTGCTTGTGAATGACCTTGCTCTGGTAAACCTTTATACCTCCAAGTTTCAATCCTTATGAGACGATCCAAATACTAAATTTACAAAATGCAGATGACTAGGCCACGGGGGTTTAAATGTTAAGCATCTTTTGGTGGTTAAATTGCGTGAAAACTCTATATTTTGAGTCTGTTAAGCGACATTTTCTTCATACGCATTGCATGTTTTCGGTACAACAGAACCCACGACGGTAATAATATCTCGATGTAGAGTGCATTAAAATCCGAACCAAAAATGGGTTAATTTAGAGCAAAGTCAGGAGGGTAGAATCTCATTTCGATTTTCTTTAAAAAAGTTTTGAATTTCATATAAATTTTTAAAAATTTGAAAACATCTGGATCAGCGGAAATCCACATACATTGTTTACGATGCTCAATTAAGAGATCCATAAGGGGTTCCACCCCCGTGTTGGCGGTGATACATGTTTACAATATTTTTCTATTTCATACTCAGTTTCAAAATTAATATACTTTCTTTACACTCGATATTTATTACGCCCACGACCAGAGGGCCAAGCAAACCCAGAGATTACTTAAAGTTTTGCTTGGCGAAAAAAAACACACGAGGTAAAGGACTGATAAAACTGGTATACATATGTAAATCATTGAAATATTAAAGTGCATTGATCTACACTGGGCGCATTCTCCATATGTATTTCAAATGTTGATAAAACAAATTAGAAATGTAATCACTATCATTTTGGATATTCTTATAAATAATCACTTGAAAAAAAAAATGTTTATTAAGTTCTGTGTGATTTCGTATAAATATTAATGTGATGAATAATAATATTTTGTTCTAGAACAGTTCATTATCTGTTATATTGATAATATAAAATATCGGATCATGTATCTCATACTTGCCCACAGCAACCATATGTCATTCATCGTGGTTTTTATTTGTTTGGGTCGTCATACCAAACAAATAATGGTAGCGAAATTTCAGACTCTAATGCTGTTAATTGCAAGTGCCGAAAGTAGTCCGCTTTTTTGAAGCGGTTACTTCCCTTTATATGTAACACTTTGGCCGAAAAAATAGGGGAGATCACTGCGTAAATATGGTCACATGACAGGCGGATTAATTTTCAAGCAAAATAATTCCCGAATGGTCGAAGATTTCTAATATTGTTTTATTCTTTATAAATAAACATGCTTATAGTAAGCGCCATGATTATTTACACAAGTGTGAAAGAACAGTTAACGTCGTTACAAACCCTAAAAAGAATAATAAGGTTTTCTTCAGGCCGTTATTATACAAATTCACCGTGGCCGAGGGGTTTGCGCGCTCGCTTAGAAAGCGAGAGTTCTGAGGTTCAAATCCCAATTACGGAAACTCATTTTTTTTCAAATTGTTTAAGTCAAATAAACATTGGATCGAATATCAGTGTTGCAATTAGTCTTATAGCCAATCTACTACAATTAAAACGCTGGAAAGCATTGGTGGCACTATACAAAAACAAATTGTTTTATAATCTCAGAACCTTCACCTTTCTGACATTCTGAGACCCAAACAAATTCAGCGCCATCTGTGCTTTGATTATAAAGTCTGATACTAAATATTATCAATATTTGTATTACAGACCCCCTATTACAGACCAATTCACTTTAATGACAACTTCTCGCGACTAGCTTGATTAATAACATGCCGAATGGACAGACAGTGTCGTTGCATCGTATGGCACACCACCAATCGTTTTAGGAAGCTAGTAATAGTCACGATTTAACATTTTGTATTTTAGGTAGATGGCAATAGGCGATAGTTGGTGTTCTCTGTCAGGAAGATAGTATAATTCGTGCTTAAACATTGTCTGTGTCCGTATCATTCTTGGAAAAGCTTATATTGTATAGCTTTTAGTTGTTTGTTTTACATTAATATTTTGTTTTTGATTTTTTTTTCAGATGGAGGAAACGGTGTTGGCTCACTTTCAGTAGTTTGTGAAAATGCGTAACAAAAAAACTAACATCATGACTTCATGATTTTCTTATTAAAGTCTTTAAGACCGATCAGATAAGTAATACCTGAACAATGCTTTACTAATCAATTTATGATTAAATTAAATATGTTTTCAAATTTCAGTTTGAAATTTCATTATGAAATGCTGTAAAAATGCTTTTGCACGATGCCATGATATAATACACAAGTTATTCGTGTCAGTCTAAATTTACCAGGATTTACAATATGAAGTGCTATATACAACTGATAGTGCAAAAGTAAATTACTTTGGAAATTATATAATATAATAATATAAAGAATGTAGTTTGAATCATAATGTATATCAATTAGATTAAACAGGACTTATACTGTTTTTTTCCTTTAATTTAAATTTTATACGAGTATGTACTCATCAACATGTATTTCGATAGATATATGAATACTAGTGTATCACAATTAGCTTCCTAGTACTCGGAGAATAAATTATAATTATAAATTATAGTTCAGTTTGTTTTTTAAGTCTATGTTTTCATTATATTAATATACAAATGTAATTATTGATGGTACAAAGGACGAATTTTATGATGGACCATTTGCATGATATCGCATTAAAGTATGTTACAACAGGATCCCTTTAGACATGGTGAGATGAATGATGCAGTACTCTAAAGATATGTTGGATTATGGTGCGATTCCCATTTACTTCGAAGTTTATGAACAACTTCAGACGGTAACGGGGCTTGCAATCAATGCTGTTTTGTGATGATGTCTTGTTTTTTATTGACAATCTAAAGATAAAACCTACTTCTGCTCATTTAACAAACTATCTAAATTCCACATCGGCGCGAGTGGGTTTGAATTAGGCGGAGTCTTACAAAAAGAGCAAGAAGACAGAACGTTTCATTGCAAATGACTGTAGAGCTTAATCTATAAATAATCATAAATTATGGAGTTTCTGGCTATAACATGGTCAGTTTGTGTAACAACTTTAATAGCAACTATCTGACATATCTTTTGTCCCCTGCTAAGTTGGACGGGAAGGGACATCGTTGATATGTGTGCTTTTTGCAAATGATTTTAAAATCATGTGTAAATTCATGAAAACAGAATCAATATTGTGATGCGTTATCTCACAGATTACAACTCTTTAACAGAAGATTTTACTGCTTCTATTTCAATGTTGAATGTTGCTCTTGGTGTAAGGACCACCATCTTGCCAGCTAAATATCTTTTAGAGAACTGGGGAAGTTTAGAACAAACAAAGCACATTTAAAATACACTTTTTTCTACTATTTCGATAATCCATTCTGGTTCTCGTCCGAGGGGTGAGGAAGGAGATATGGAGATGAAAAGATGTCAAATGTCTTCGTGTCCTCAAGCACTTATCCATTGATAATTGGGTTCTCAATACAGCCGCCACTCTGGATGGTGTAAATGTGCAACATGTCATTTCGTTTTTTATAAATAAAAATCGCTTTCAAAGTGGGTTGATGACGATGTTGGTGAACATCCAGGTCTGGTAAATCTTTTTTAGTTTTCTTTTTATTCTTTTGTTGTATGAATATATACAACAGATGATAAGCTTTTTTTTAAATACAGGTTACATGCAAGAGAACTTTCAATCAATGTAAGAATACTCTTAACGACTCAATTTTGTCATACGTGACTTCTGTTCATTAAAAAAAACCCACAAAGATAGATAATGAAAATGCTTTATTGATATTATTGTCATGTCGTGTCAGCAACAACTCATTTTACTTTCAACAATAATATAAACAATACATCAACTAAACGTTCATGTTTTATCTACAACAGCATTTTCTAGCATCATTTTCAAGTCTAAAAAACATTTTCTACAAACTTAAAAAAAACAAGAGTACGATGTCAAAGTGGAGCAGGTTGGAAAAAGGGCATTCTGAACTTCAATGGTTACCAAACAGGTGCATTTCTGGTAAGATACCAAATTAGGTAGGAATGGCATTATTAAGGGTAGGTACATTGTTGCCATGTTGCTCCATTAAGTATGTGCAGAAAATATTCTTATAAGAATTTTGTCATTTTCAAAATTCTTATTGCTTCAAAATGTTGACATGAACTCCTCTGGAGAAAATTGCCAAACAAAATAAAATTTTGATCATATGTTACAACCAATAATCCTCAAAATGGCATTTATTTGAAAGTCAAAATTAACTAATTTTTTTAAAAGCAACAGCCAGTACGACCATTTTCCAGTCTGCAGCCCCCTTGTTTTGACTAATTTATCTATACAACATATCTGCATTTTGGCAAATTATGATGTATAAATAATAATTGGTTAACAATTACACACGGAATAGTATAAAAATATAACATATATCACAGACAAAGCATTTTGGGTTCTAAATACTTAAGTTATTGTTTTTGACTGTTGTAAATTTTTAACTGAAACAACAATTTTTTTTTTTGGTTAATCATTTTGATAAGATAGAATTAATGTATTTTGTTATTGAAAAAATTATCTTTACAATTGAAGTGGAACTTAAACAAAATAAGCCTTAATAGTGAAAATAATTCAATAGAAAATTTCTTTGTTAAAAAATAAAATGATATTAAAATGTTCAACTTTTCTCATACTTTTGTATCAAATGTCTTAAATCTTTCAATGAGTGCCTTAAACAGAGACATAGTTTAAACGCCATGCCCAATTGCATATATTATTTTTTCACTCCCTCCTATCGCAAGCTTTACATACTTTTCAAATAAACATCTGACTTTTACAATAAAACATTGTTTCTAACTGATAAATAAGTGTTCAACATGTGACATGGTAAAGGCTCATTAAACAATGTTCATTTAACTTGAATTCTGTAATCCTGGTCTAATCCAGTCACTCCTCATTATTTGAAGTTGGTCTACACTTTCAGAAAACCTTAATTTACAACCCCCTCCCCCTTTAACAATAAAATAATGTCCAATGGAACAATCCATAGTAAAGACATACAGACGAACAGCACTATATGATGTAAACTTAACTACACAATATAACAATCATGTAAATAGAAATTCATATGACCAAGTTGTGATTCACACATTTACATTTCAAATAATTAACAGCAACATTTTTACCCAATAAAAACAGACATTGATCTGCACACAGTCAAACATGCATACTTGAATACCTAAATATAAATACCTACTTCTCTACATCATATCACACATCATATTTTAACAAATGATTCTGGAGAAATTAAATAACAATGTGTGTTGATAAGGTATGGTAAATTTGTATATTAAGAAGTATCTGTGTTAGATCATTTCCAACAACATGTGAAAATAATAAAATACGGTAAAATGATTATTTTATTACATGCTTTTCGGTGGTTTATAGAAATATATCAGTGATATAAAATTGGTAATTTCACTGTTTGAAACAGTGAAATTACCACTTTGATAATTTCACTGTTTTGAATTTAAGCCCCTTACGTTGTTTCAGTGAAATACCAGCGTGCACAGTACTGGGTACCAACTTAATGACGTGACGTCGTAAATGACGTCACGTTGTATTATTATTTGGCGCGCTTTTCATTCAGTATTAGGTTTAATGTCTTTTTAAAACGTTTCTTTGCATGTAATAAAAAGAAAATTTGTTTAGTTTAGTGTAAGATCGAAATATATTTCACCTTGTGAATACCAAAAGTTCATATTTCACTCGTGGCTGCGCCACTCGTGAAATATACCTTTTGGTGCTCACTCGGTGAAATATATTCCGATCTTACACTGAACTAAACAAATATCCTCTATTTAATTGAAAATGTATACGTTGATTTCGAAACGGGGAGGTCTTGAAAATATCTAGTAGAAAATGAGTATACCTCATTGCAGTAATAATTTCCACATCTGTTACAAAATGATATTTCTTGGTCCAACTATCTGTTGTCAGTTTGAAATATAGATAAGAGCTGTCTGAGGAGCAGCACTCTCCACTTATCTCAATACACGACAGGTAGAACTCATCAAGGTGTATCCAAATTGGAAGTTTCAGTGTTATAACTTTATAAGTACTGAAGAAGTGATATGAAGTAAATGACCATAAAGGAAAACTTAACTAGGAAGATTAACCAATGCCAACCCCTAGAATTTGGTCATAACAATACCCCAACCTTTTCCTCTTCAAGAAGACGAGCTAAAGAAAACACCCAAAACTCTTATTTGATTCATTCATAGCAATCTAATCTACCCTGTAACAAACAAATATCAGTACAGAAAAATATCAACAACATTTGGTATAAAAATTGTAACTTGAGACAGGTTTGTGTAGAAGGAAACAAAAAAACAAAACACAAAAACAAAAAGCCGAACAGCAATATACAGTGTCAACCAAAACAGGTTTAACACTGTCAAATAAATTAATGATATAACTGTGAAAACAAAAAATAATATACAACAAAAGCTCTTATGAGATTCAATACTAGGTCAGTAATATCACAAAAAATATTTTAATATTTAAATAATTATTACAAATATATATGAGTCGCGTCATGACAAAACCAACATAATTTGTTTGTGACCAGCATGGATCCAGACCAGCCTGCGATCCTCGCAGTCTGATCAGGATCCATGCTGTTGGCTTACAAACACTATTACAAGTAAAGAAAATGATAGCGAACAGCATGGATCCTGATCAGACTGCGCGAATGCGCAGGCTGGTCTGGAGCCATGCTGGTCGCAAACGCATTACTTGGTTTTGTCATGGCACGGCTATTATTACAAACACAGTTAATGATATAATCAAAACTCAGTTTCTGGTTAATACTAGTAAGTCACAAACTCATAAAAAAACAGCAAGACTTTTATTGCATACTTTCACAGCAGAATGAAGAGTATCATACAAACTGAAAACACAGATTGTGATACATGGCAGATTGCATACTGCAAACTAACATTTGCAATTATGAAACTTTTGGGGAAAAAAATCATTTTCTAGACAAGGTGATAATTTTTATATCTCTAGAATAACCAGGTCTCATCTGTTGAAGAATACTCTCTTACTAGCCAGGCTTGACCAACAAATTATAAAAGTAACTGTTGAATATCAACATCTGCATGTTTCAAAGATCCTTTTTTTATCAACAGGGTGTGACCAGTATACAAATTGAAAAATATATGGAATGTGACATTTTTTTCTAAATCTTAGTGTTAGCATGTCATAAAAATCATTGGAAGCTATAAACAGCAGTATTTACAATGATTATCTTACAGTATGTACCTCTACATGTATGAATGTCAGCTTATGTATGCTATGGTTTTACAGAGAATAAGTTATCCCTGCAGATATTCTGAGATTTTGATAATTAAAAAACAACATGATAGCAAAAACTAAAAGTCCTGAAAAAAGGTACATTTGTCAGAGAATTTATTCCTGTCACTATATAGTGCTCAATTTTCTTATACTGTTGACCGATTGATCAAAACGTCCACTTTATTGAATTTATAACTTCTGTTTTATTGAATTTATATTAAGTAAAAAATGCATCTGGATGAATAATGTCAGAAAAACTACCTTTGAGCTTAACTTACTCTTAAATTCGTTTGAAAGTTTAAAGTACGAAAAAAAGATTTATTAAAAAAATTCAAACTGCCTTTGCATCAAAACTCAACAAATCTTTACATTAAAATGAACTTTAGAACAATAGCAACAATTCCCATATCACCCCCAACACTTAAACATACCAACAGGAGAAAACACAATTTACAACTATCAATTCTCAAATGCAATAAAGACATAGATCAATTAAAATTTGTCTCACCATTATGCAGTTAATGTGTCAAAAATGAAAAAATAAAAAGCAAGGAAAAATAGATACATAGTCATGTTAACAAATGCATAAATAATTAAATATAGTTCATCAACAGTTGCAAACAATGTATTCCAAACAAATATTTATTTTCCTATTTTTTATATTACATCTAATAATAATCCTATTTATAAATAACAATGAGATAAAGTGTAGTCTTAACACAAAATGTTTATTTTCTCTAAGTCTATATATTAGAATATCAGCAGATCAATTAAAATCATACTGATAAAGAATGTTCATTGTACTTAAGTCAGTTATGGAAAGTCAACACAATATGTTGTAATGGGTTTAAATACTGGTTACATCTCCCACTTCAGAATGTCATATGCCTTCAAACTGGCTAGAATTATGTACAAACACCACAGTCCAAACAGAAATAAGCTGCTACCCACTCTTACAACGGCATTCTCTCCCCCTAGTTCTCCTCCAACAAACTGTAATAGAAAATAACAATAGTGTCTTTCTCCATATTTTCTACATAAACTGAATGGCATGCACTTGCTTCAAATCTTTAAATACCTCAATTATTAATGTCAGGTACTTTATTTTAAGATTTGATAACATACAATTGCAAAGACTATGAGGTCTGGTCAGACAGCATAAAAATATATTATTCTTGCATATCAGACAGGATTATCTACCGCTTACACTGGTGCTAGATAACTCTATCTTACACCCCCCATGTAAGACAAGTCGCATGCTTTAAATGACGTCATTGACGCGCGCCTTTTATGAATGAATTGCGTCTTTGGATGACGTCATTTTACCGTTATGAATGAAGTTGTAAGTTCATACGCTACTATAATAAAAAAGTGCGCAATAAGAATATCAGTTTTCATAATTTCTGTTCTGAAAATAATTGATATGTTATATGCAAGAAAAAGAATCAAACACCGGCTGTCGGTACAGACGGGAATATCTAGCTCTCAGGTAACTGTTTAGCGGAAACTCGGCAGAGCCTCGTTACCACCGTAAACAGTTACCATCGAGCTAGATATTCCGGTCTGTACCGGCAACCAGTGTAAGATTCTTATAATATTTCATAACAGGCTTTCTTGCTGGTCCAGGAAAGTTCCCTGCATGCCTTTGAAAGGTTAAATTCATATATTTCTTCCCTTGATTAAAATACTAGTGTAAGCATTATAGTTTCCTTTTTTACAATATATCTACAGAATAAAATGTAAATATACCTTCCGTCTAAGTATCAGCAATATTATACAGATTGTTCCAACTGTACTGAAGATGATAACACTCTGTGTTAAGTTGTCTGAGGCAACTCTGAATGTAGTGCCCTTTGCTAGATGGTACATAGTACTCAGTACCCATGGAATGCCAAGACCAAGGAATACATTCACACTGTTACTGCCTGTAAATAAAATATATTGATGAAGTAAGTGAACCGTTCAAACGGTTTGACATAATGAAAGATTTGAATTCACTATATTTATATATATAACCAATATTACTAAACATAAATTCAATTTTCAGGGCAAATCTTGCTGATTCATTTTACTAACACTTTTAAAATGAAAAAAACTAACCATTGTGTGCCATTATAATTTTTCTTAAAGCTAAAGGATACTGAGACAGTAAAACAATTAAAACAATGTTCAAATGGTAAGTATGAAATGTCAAATTTTTCAATAGCCCTATATTCAACATACTGATATATAACATTTACATGTATTGGATAATCTGACTGAAATGAAGGATGACTGTATGAACTATTGCAAACTGAGATAATGAACAAACCTGTAACATTTCCAATGGCTGCATCAGCATGTTCATCTTGTTTTGCAGCAGTACGACTTGCAAATGTATCTGGTAAACTAGTTCCCAATGCTATTATAGTGATACCAGTTACACTTGTCTTTAGACCTATCACACAACCTATCAAATGACCAAGCTGAAAAAAAACAAATAACCATTAAAGCACAAAGTCAATAAAACATTTGTGTGTACTGTATTTTTGGGTCTGGCTAAACAATCATTCACTTATACAGGAGCTCTTGTTATCTCATAGCATAACTTTATATAATTTCACTAAAATATCATTTAGTTTGATACTGACAATTGATTGAGATATCACAGCATATAGTACATGATTTGAAACTACATATTTACAAAATCAAGAATATGTAATATTAAACTAATTAAATTGAGCAGGAGGTGGTATTTTCTTGTAATACCGCAAAGCAATGCAAAAACTATCTACAGTCAAACGTGTATTAAGCGACCGGGCAAGGGAAACACCCAAAACGGTCGCTTAATGAAACGGTCTCTTAAGACAGTCAGCATGATATAAATGTCAAAATTTATAAATGACATCTTTTTTATTCGGTGAAATTGTTTTTCAACTTCATTTTTATATAAATGTTGAAAAAAGTACGCTCCGATAATCTAAACGGATGGAAATGTAAAAAATAACTTTCTGATATTTATTGACAAAACAGTTTCAAGATCCATCACGTACATGTTTGACATTTTTTCCAGAATTGTTTAACTTCTCCGTTGTTTTTCCTTGTCTCCAACACGAAAACCCTATTAGTGAAGATGTTTTATGTTGTGCATTTTTTTCATTTGAAATAAACAAACTACATCTATCTGTTACGATTAATTTAATGGCTGATCAAGTTCAAGGTCAATTCAATGCAGTCTAAATGTCAACAAGCGAAGCGTGTACACCATCTCAGTATGGGCGGAGCGTTGCATTGTTTATCCGATATTATTGGATAATACACGTCACGCGTATACTTAACTTCATTTGCATACGCTAAAACGGTATGGGAAATAGAGTTTTTCACACGTTTATTGTTGTGTTTTGATTGTTGACACTTGTGACATAACGAGGTGGCGTTCTCTAAAAACACAATTACTTGACAGGTAAAAGTGGTCGTTTAATGAAAAGATTGATGTCAATTAGGTGGCTAATTAGCGGTCGCTGGTCGCGTTGAGCAAAAGTCGCCTAATACATTAAAGATATAGAGAGAAAATGATCGGGGGGAATTTAAAGTGGTCGTTTAAGACAAAAGTCGCTTAATACACGTGGTCGCATGGGCAAGTTAGACTGTATATTGGTGGAATATGTTTTTCATTATCACCAATAGTGCTAAATGAGACAATGTTTTAACAGATGGCTTATTCTCTTAACTTACCTGTTCTACAACCATTGTTAGAACAGCAATGTAACACAGAGAAAACACAAATGTTGGCCAGGCTCCCCAATATCTCCTAAAATAGCATAAACAGCATTACAAAGTAGATAATGTGACAGAGGTGAGTATTTACATCTTTTTTAAGCAGAAAACATCAAAATTGTCTAGGAAGTTGAGAACAGTCTGAATTACCAGACAGCAAGTGGTCTTATATCAGTCATTTCACATCTGTTGCTCCACAGCTCTCTAAAGAACACATTATCCTATAATTATATTAACCATATAAAGTTGGCCAGACCAAACTGGATCTAAACACAGTTTCTTTGTGTGTAGAATGTGGCACCTAGTATAATATCCAGACATTGCAAATTTGTTTTCTAAAGAATAACAAAGTTTCAAATCCAGACAAAAACTGCTTAGCTGTAATAGTCTATTATGAGATATAAGAGGTAATGTAATTATAACACTTTAAACTTGCTTGATTATAGCAGTATCTTAAATTATTCATCATTGATGAAATATGTAACAAAAAAGAAGACAAGAAAGGAAACTCACTCGAGAAAATACTGACAAAACTGAATGAAAATTGATTTTAGTATTTCCTTTTCAGATGCACCTTTCATCAATAACTAGTGTAAATGTGGCAAATTTCATCACTTTGGTATCTCAATATAGTATACTTTACCAGTATTTACAAAAAAAAAGACATTCTGGCCAGTAAATTTTTACAACTTACTGGAGCTAAGGACAATAATCCGCCCGGGAAAAACAATGAGCAATAGTGTAACCTTCTAGTGCTTGCGGGGGTTTAACAAACTTGATACTATCACGTTACTCCATTGTTTTTTATTTGCAATGACTCAATAAATCAATCTTATTGAGACACTGGTATTTTAGAATATAGAATAGTGAAGGGGAATGAAAAGGTTGACTTACGTTGGGGGGACACATGCACCAACAAGTTTCCAGAAGAATGTAAGGAAATGCAGTAGATAGTCAGTCCAGCTTGGTGGAATTTCATTACCATCATCATCAGTATCACCTCCTACTGTCATAGCACTGGATATAGAAATTAAACACAAACAGTAAATCTTACAAGCCAACATATGAATGAAATAAGACATAAGGTAAAACAGCAGATATTACCTGTTAATTAATCAGCATTTAACAAACAAAAATAACAAAATATCTGCTGATAGTAGTTCTTCAGCAAAAAAAAACACCATTAATTCATCTTAAGAATGAGGCACAGATCTGAGCTCATTGTCAAATATATATCTTAGAACTAACAGCATAACACCTGGCATCACTTGTATATGGGTGAATACCAGCCAGTTTCTTTAAAGCTATTTTTTAAACTACTAGAAAATCCTGAAGAAAAAAGGAATCCATTTACAGAAAAATGTTCATAGTTGTAAAAACACTGTCAAAAGTGTGCTAAATTCTGTTTTAACTAGCATTTAAAATTGACAAAAATTATGAAAAATTTGATACAATGTACAAATAGAGCCTTAATTCAGTAACAGGTAAAAAACTGGTTTATTTATTAATATTTCAACAAAAGCAAAATAATTCAGATATTGCATTAAGCATGCAAAGCATTGCATGAATTGTGAATATTTATAGTATACAAAAGTATACATTACTTACACTTAACATATTTTAGGCAGATTTTTTTATCAAATTTGTAAACACCTGTTGCAGCATACTGTTTTAAGCTATAAAGACTCCTTGTAAAGGACAATAACTCTGATGAAAGATCATATAACAGGAAACACTAACCTAACAAACTGGCCTTTCCATGTAGCCTCTTCCTCCTCATCTTCAACAATCTCTCTCAATCTATCACCTAACTCATCTGTAAATAAATTACATCACACTTTTGTTAATACATTATCACAATCTACATTCAAGTTTACTTTCAACGGGCAACAACCAGAGACTAACAACAAAGTTTTTTCTGGGTTTAACAATGACACTATAATGTGGACAATGGTCGTTTGTGAAGGAAGACTGGAGATATCCACTATCAAAGATAGAGCACTTTTCATGCACTTTTTTTCAGTAATAATCAAAGTAATGGGTACAAGTGCACTTTTCATGCACTTTTTTTTAGTAATAATCAAAGTAGTGGGTGCAACAACTAACAGACAGAGCTCATTTGCTTTCAAATATGTATAATTAAACGTCCAAAGTTGGAATAGTTTCTACAGCTGTGAAGATAGAATAATTTGATATTTACAAGTCAACTAATTATCATATACTTCAAAATTACTGGATAAAAAATTTACAAGTGTAAGAACAATTAACATAATGATATAAGTCATTACCTTTGGTTATATTACACACAATAGCACTTCTTGTGCCAATCTTAGCTCCAAGGCTAGGGTTCTTCAGAGTTATGATGAAATTTTTTGGACCCTGGAATAAATAAAGAAGTGTTAAAATTCAACTGCCTAATGTATCTGTACAGTCAAGCTGATAATGGGAATTTATAAGCAAAATAATAAAATAGGATACTATTTATTAATTTCTAGAAAACTTTTGTGCAAGACTATAATAATAGGACAAATACACACAAAACGAAATAACTGTTCTTCAATCTATGCATTAATGTAAATTAGATTAGCTCCCTTTGACCATTTGTAAATGTCAATTTCATTGCATTATTTCAATGCCAATTTAATATGTTGTAGTCTATCAGTATAAATCTTAATATTTACAAAGAACTTCTACTTTAAATCCTTGTTTAATTTAATTTTCAAATAATGTAGCAGAATAATACTTAGTTACAGAATTACTAATAATAAATTGATATAAAAAATCAGTATAATGTAATGATTTTCTATTGAAATATATGCTTCAAGAATTTGACTAAACAAATCTGAATAACAAATTAGAGCTAGTTTGTGTAAAAGTTTTAAAAATGATTACACTGGTATGATATATCCCTGTATCTCCATTACTAAAGCTACAATGTAAATATCAGGCAAGATAAAAAACTATTGTCTTTTTTTTTCACTACTGTTTTTTTCTCTTTCTCTATCAAAGCTTGTCATTGAAGTAAAATCTTGAATCAAATACTGATTTTTCTTTCTCTCTCCCTTAAATACAATTTATATTCTTGCCTGATATTTATAAGCTAGCAGATAAGAAGTACCATTTCAACCATTATACAAGAAATTATTGACCACTATGTTTTAAAATGACCCTCAATAATAATGATTAATATGTCTGATTCTACTGCAGTTTTTCGTGCAATTTATAGTCTTGTCTGCAATGAAATGTCATGAGCAATATCATAATTTTGTAAATGATTACAGGTGATTCTTCAGATACTCTCTCTGCTGTTTTATACTTTTAGATAACCTTGAAGTGGTGCAATATTGGGACTTTTCCTGATTTGAATCACAAACTTCCCTGCATTCATTTAAAAATATATGTTTACTGTATATACACATTAACAAAAAAAACAACAAAACAAAAAAAAAACATTAACAAAAAACACAAAACAGTTTTACAAACAAATTATAAGAATGGTATAAAAAAAGAAGAAAAGAAGAAAATATTTGTACCTTAAGATATGGTGTCTATTAATGAAATAAAAATATGAATTTTAAATTCTATGAATATTCAGCAAGTGCATTGTAACATGGCCTACAGACCTGAGTCAAATCTTAAATTCATGAATGAAAACGGAGAAATTCACATGTTTAAAAGTTGAACTTTGTGTATTGTAAAGCACTAACAGTGATAATCACAACTCAATAAGCTGTTTTGAGGATTAATTTCAAGCACCATTTAACACATCTATGTAGAAAGTAGCTAATATATCTTAAAAGTCAGCACTTAGGGTTCCTGGTGAAGACAAAAACTGGTGATTTTATTGTATTATTTGAAAATCACAAAAAGTATCATTTATTTTATATGGACATAGATATGATAGTTGGCATTTTATTGACCCTACCACAGAACCATTAAGAAAACAGCCTTATATGATCATGACTATTTTAACAGCATGTAACAATAAATCAAACTTTATCAAAAACATATTTGGTTTATTGATCACATGTTATTTAATCTGCGTCATTGGAACATTGTCAGACATGTGAATGACCTTTTGGCAATACCAGCAAGCTTAAGTCTGCATTATATAACATAAACTTATATATTCAAATTTGGACAAGTTCAGTGTCTGTACTGAAATAAAACTAAGTCTGTACTAAAATAAAACTGACGCGGTCATATGCAAAATTATAGCAATATGTTGATATCATGAAAATTTTAAATTGAAAAAGGCTTTAAAAAAATAGCAGTGTTTCTTTAAAAGCTTTTTTTTTTAATATATGCTGATATATTTCATAAACTTGTTTAGGTAATAATTGATATACCAATGATTATACAGTATATTGGACAGAAAGGCAACTTTATTTTAAAGATATATAATATTAAAAATTATTTATGTGGAGAAAAATGCTTCTTCTACTTTGTATTTAGTGAAATGGTGGCAGAATAAATTTTTTTACTTACATTATATACATGTTTTATTCTATTACACATGCAGAAAAAAAGATAAGTGCTTCTAAGAAACCTGTTATAGACTTGAGAATATAATACAGGAAAATATTGTGCAGCCAATATGGACAATATATATTTCAAATGTTATGTTTGCAGGAGATAAGAAATTCTTACTTTTCATATACTTTTTTGTAAAGGCTATCTTACATTTGTGAGAGAAACAATTTGTGCAGTATTTCTGAGAGACTGTACTGGTATAAATACCACCTAAAAGCGTGATGTTGATGTGTTCAGAAATATCTCTACTTGTTCATAAATGTCTACAAACAAGCAGCTTATATCACAGAAATGGCAGGAGAGAGTGTAATCATAAATTCAAAATAAGAAGTAAAACAGAAAAGAATATCCTGAATAAGCAGTAAGAAATCCGAATAGAATAAAAATTGCTACATGTGATGTTCAAAAAATAATTGAGTAAAAAAGAAGCTTTTTAAAATATGCAATTGCAGCGCAAAACAAGGTGGCAATATATGTGCCAGGCTCTGAATTTTAAACAGAAACATCTCACCACAAGTATCACTTCACAAAGACACCACTTACCACACTCTGCTAAGGGATAGTGTCATTTTAAACATGGTATTATTGTCACATCACAATTTTCAACATCATTGTTACACAAATTATAAAACAGATTGTTACATTAATTATCATCATACACAGTGTTAAGTACAGCAATACTCCAGAAATATGAATGTTTCACTTTCAATCAATCTAGTAAAAATATTCTCAGTACAGTATTTTAACAGATCTGCTTTTACAGAAAGTCTAATTTTCTAATTCACACTTATAAGATAAGTAACAAGCAATTATCATAGTATTGCAAGCAATCCATAAGTCCCCTACCGGTTAGAACCCCATCAACATTCTGAAGGGCCATAATATTGGCCATTCACTTATGTTTCAATTTTTCTATATTTTAAGTAAATTTGTTGGAAAAGTTCTTTAAAAGTGATCACAGGAAACAGTTTTTATGAACAGACAGACAGACGGACTGAAGGACACTCTAAAGATAATATTTGAAACATCCCTGTTACCAAAATATAACATTTTTAAAAGCAAAATTCTTAAAGAGGAGATAACTCTTGAATTAAAGATGAAATTTCATAAAACTAGAACTATCACTAAATGTGATTAATACCCCCACAAGTCTGCTTCGGAAATGAGGATGTTACTAGCAACAGAATACCTTGTAAAAGAATTGAAACATAGAGTTATGGTTGTGGGCAATTAAAGATAATTGTGGTTCATGTATGTTGCATTTCCTTTCAATGTGGTTGGCCATTGATGAAGTTTAATTGAATTACTCTGTAATAAGTCCAGAAAGACAAAGAAAAAGAACAAAGGGCAATAACTCTATAAATACTGAAGATAGAGTTATAGTTCTTGTGCACTGCACTTCCTCTTATTGTGCTTGACCATTGTATGAAGTTGTTTTGAATTCCAAACAGTAGTTTTCAAGTTATGCTCTGGACAAGGAAAAGTAACAAAGGGCAATAACTCTGTAATTAGTCAAGATGGAGTTATGGTTCTTGTGCACTGCACTTCCCCTTATTGTGCTTGACCATTGTATGAAGTTGTTTTGAATTCCAACCAGTAGTTTTAAAGTCATGCTCTGGACAAGGAAAAGAAACAAAGGGCAGTAACTCTGTAATAAGTCAAGATGGAGTTATGGTTCTTGTGCACTGCACTTCCTCTCAATGTGCTTGACCATTGTATGAAGTTATAATGAATTCCAACAATAAGTCTTCAAGTTATGGTCCGGACAAAAGAAAGCAATGGAAAAGTAACAAAGGACAATAACTCTGTAATTAGTCAAGATGGAGTTATGGTTCTTGTGCATTGCACTTCCCCTTATTGTGCTTGACCATTGTATGAAGTTGTTTTGAATTCCAACCAGTAGTTTTAAAGTCATGCTCTGGACAAGGAAAAGAAACAAAGGGCAGTAACTCTGTAATAAGTCAAAATGGAGTTATGGTTCTTGTGCACTGCACTTCCTCTCAATGTGCTGGACCATTGTATGAAGTTATAATGAATTCCAACAATTAGTCTTCAAGTTATGGTCCGGACAAAAGTGCAATGGAAAAGTAATAAAGGGCAATAACTCTGTAATTACTTTAGATAGAGTTATGGTTCTTATGCACTGCACTTCCTCTCAATGTGCTTGACCATTGTATGTAGTTATATTGAATTCCAACCATTAGTCTTCAAGTTATGCTCCGGACAAAAAAAAGAAGGCAATTGAAAAGGAACAAAGGGCAATAACTCTGTAATTACTTTAGATAGAGTTATGGTTCTTGTGCACTGCACTTCCCCTTATTGTGTTTGACAATTGTATGAAGTTGTTTTGAATTCCAACCAGTAGTTTTCAAGTTATGCCACGGACAAGGAAAAGTAACAAAGAGCAATAACTCTGTAATTAGTCAAGATAGTGTTATGTTTCTTTTGCATTGCACTTCCTCTCAATGTGCTTGACCATTGTATGTAGTTATATTGAATTCCAACCATTAGTCTTCAAGTTATGCTCCGGACAAGGAAAATGCAACGGACAAAAAAAAAAAAAGCAATGGAAAAGCAACAAAGGGCAATAACTCTGTAATTACTTTAGATAAAAGTTATGGTTCTTGTGCACTGCACTTCCCCTTATTGTGTTTGACAATTGTATGAAGTTGTTTTGAATTCCAACCAGTAGTTTTCAAGTTATGCCCCGGACAAGGAAAAGTAACAAAGGGCAATAACTCTGTAATTAGTCAAGATAGAGTTATCATTCTTGTGCACTGCACTTCCTCTCAATGTGCTTGACCATTGTATGTAGTTATATTGAATTCTAACCATTAGTTTTCAAGTTATGCTCCGGACAAGGAAAATGCAACGGACGTCTGGACCGACCGCCCGACCGACCGACCACCGGGTGACTCCTATATACCCCCCCAAACTTTTTTTTGGGGGTATAAAAATTTCAGCTCTTTTTTACTAATCACAAATAATGTTATATTTGCCATGTTTTAAGCCTATTTGTTGCCAAGGCAACCAATATTTTTTCAAAATAGGGAGAACAGATAAGACATGCATAATCTCAAGACTGCCATCTACCCATATGTCAAGTTTCATAAAAATATTTCCAGTACTTTTTGAGTTATCACTGGATTCAGTGTATGTGTAAAATTTGCCATATTTTTAGTCTATGTGTTGCCATAGCAACCAGAATTTTCAACATAGGAAGAAAAGAAAAAGACGTGCATAATCTCCAGACTGCCATCTACCCATATTACAAGTTTCATAAAAGTATTTCTATTACTTTTTGCGTTAACACAGGATCCAGTTTATGTGTAAAATTTGCCATATTTTCAGTCTATTTGTTGCCATAGCAACCAGAATTTTCAACATAGGAAGAAAGGAAAAAGACGTGCATAATCTCCAGACTGCCATCTACCCATATTTCAAGTTTCATAAAAATATTTCCAGTACTTTTTGCGTTATCACTGGATCCAGTTTATGTGTAAAATTTGCCATATTTTAAGCTTATTTGTTGCCTAGCAACCAGAATTTTCAACATAGGAAGAAAAGAAAAAGACGTGCATAATCTCCATACTGCCATCTATTCATATATCAAGTTTCATAAAAATATTTTCAGTACTTTTGAAGTTATCGCGGGATCCAGTTTTGTGGACGGACGGACTGACAGACGGACAGACAGACGGACGGAGGGTAAACCTAAAGTCCCCTCCGGTAAACCGGTAGGGGACTAAAAAGTTCTTCCTAAAATAATCATAGATAGATGTTCTTTTAATTATGTATTCTTGCATAACAATAACAATTCATACATAGCAAAGAGGGGTACTGCATTAAAAAAATCATTTTCAAATGATGGATGTTGAAATTGTTCCACCCTTTAATTAACATGTTGCTAACTTCATTTATTCTTCACAACTTTATCAATAGAAATATACATTGTAAAAAGATAGTGTGAAACATTCATATCTCAGACTAAGTTTTAGTTACATATTACAAGAAAACAATTAGATGTGTTACTATGCCCTGATAGAAAGGACATGATATTGAGGAGCACTGGAATACATTACTTGATAATGTTTGTCTTTCTTGTCAATCAGCTGTCAATGTCAACAAGCATAACGTTTTTCAGAAACTTGTAACATTAATTACACATATGAGCCGTGTCACGACAAAACCAACGTAATGCGTTTGCGACCAGCATCCGCGCAGTCTGATCAGGATCCATGCTGTTCGCTATCAGTTTCTAGTCTTGTTATTTGGTTCGTAAGCCAACAGCATGGATCCTGATCAGACTGCCCAAATGGGCAGGCTGGTCTGGATCCATGCTGGGCCCAAACCCATTATGTTGGTTTTGTCATGACGTGGCTCAATTATACATATACCTAATTATTCTGTATGTTCATTTTTATTTTAAATGAACAATTTGAAGATTTATCTTATCATCTTTCACTAATTAATTTTTGTTGAGTTTAAAGTAACACTGACACTGTTCATAGTAATACAAAGTACTGCTAAGATAAAGAAATAGCTTGGCGCCTATCAGTGCAATATTTTAGGCATGAGAAGGCTTCCTGGTAGAACCACAGACCTAACTAACCTTAAAAAGCTAGATCTCATTTCTATAACAACTAGGAGACAAACAAGTCATAATATCCTAATGTCATTTATTAGGATCAGATATACTTAATAAAACTATTTGAAAGATTGTCTGTTTTGTGTGGGTTTCTTTGCCAGTAGGTACATAATTACCCCTTCCCCTCCTGGAGATAGAGATACTATTCTCAATATTGTAAACAAATGTGTAATTTCAGTTTGATATTCACTATATTTTTGTGTGTAAATTTTGAAAGAAAACATATTCTCTCAGATGAATGTCATTTTTGAATTCTTTCTGGATTTTAAGCATCACAAAAAAGGGGGATACATACATGTAATTATTGAAGAACATGCATTCTAAAGCATTATCAAAGCCTTCATGCAATTGCCAAAGATATTGTAAGCACTATGACTAAATCAAAAAAATCTGTCTTTCTTTTTTTAGAAAAATATTTCCACAGTTAACAGCATACCCCAGACTCCTAAAATAAATCAAATGTTGATAAAATTTTATCTTTAATCTTCCTTGTTTAACATGATAATTAATGAGTAAATACAAAATTTATGTCAAAGCAAATAGAATTCTTGTAGCAAATATCAAACTTTGATTTCAATTATTTATATTGTGCTTTATCAACTTGTTAGCCTACAAAGCTATAGCATCCAGATTAAATGATACAGTTTAAAACGAGCCGCGTCACAACAAAACTTGCGACCAGCATGGATCCAGACCAGTCTGCGCATCTGCGCAGTCGTGATCAGGATCCATGCTGTTCGCTCACCAACCCTATTTACAAGTAGAGAAACTGATAGCGAACAGCATGGATCCTGATCAGACTGCGCGGATGCGCAGGCTGGTCTGGATCCATGCTGGTCGCAAATTGAACGCACTATGTTGGTTTTGTCGTGGCGCGGCTCAAAAGGTCTTAACATTAAATTGTCCAAAATGCAATATAATATACATATAGAAATATTCTTACAGTAACAAGAGACATTTTCAGATGATAAGTTTTAACTGTAACAAAAACTAGAAATTAAGTTTTCAAAAATATTATTTTTTTGTAGAAAATCAATTTAAGCAAGTTCTAAAGGATATTTTTTTAAAAAAAGAAATGCCATTATTTGATTGATTCATAGAATAAAGCTTGCTACTGACTTCTAAAAATACCTTTTACCTAATTTGTATAATCAAATTAAATTTGGCTGACATTTTCTGAGAAGAGTAAAAAAGGAAGTGTCTAGCGTTGTTGAATAATTTATGAACTGACCAAAACTATAAAGAGTGTTATGTGTAACACAGGACCAATAAAAAGACAGTAAATCAGTCTCTAAATGAACATTCCATAGGAACAGCACTTATGCCTTCAAGTCAAAGCAATACTGACTTTAGAGTTGCACAAAATTTTTACCACTTTGTTTCGTATCTATCAAAAACTCGCATTTCTTTCACACAGTAAAAGTTCCACAATTTGAAAATACTGATAATCAAATTCTGGGGTCTGACCAGGAGTCCTGGAGGCTCCCAAAAGCTTCTGAACTAAATCATATTCCATGGCCTTTTCCTGACATAATGATATAAACAATTGTGTAAAAAAATTCACAAAATGCAACACATTTTTTTGACTTGACTACCAATTTTTCTCTGTTTTATTTAGTTATTTCCATGTCTTTTTTATTTTTTTTTTTAGTGTTAAAATTGGAAGGTGTCACACTCTCTGTGTGGCAGACAGACTCAGACAAACATAGTACAGGTTATCAATGGTAAAGGGCTTTGCTTCTAGTGCTAAAGGAACTCTACTACATGAGTTGGAATGTTACTATTAACAATTAATGAATCAAAACAAATTAACATTAACATGCTTTGAAAGGCAGCAAGCCTCATTTTCATTTATATAAATTCAAAAATATTACAGACAAAAATATATGTTAAGAAAATACTATTGCATAAAAAAAGTGTTTTCATTCAAAGGGGAATCCCCTGAAATTACTTAAGAAATAAATATTCAAATACTATCAACAGAAACTATTCTTTATCAAATTATGTAATCTTATGTTTCTACTTGTTACTCTCTATTTCCAAATTTTGACTTTTCATACACTTTTTCCCGCCCTGAATTCCAACAGTGCTGGTGACATTTCCAAAATGTTGAAAGACCTGCCTGTGTACCAAAATAAAACAAAACAAAAACACAAAACAGACCAACAAAAAAGTTCACTAGAACATTATTGTGGGGGTGCAATTAATTAAAGGACAGAACCAATTTAATTATACATGCACAATACTTTGTAAAGTGGTTCCTACTTTACAGTTAATCCAATTTAATGAAATTGATAAGATTTTTTTTCTTTTATCATTCTTTTTAAATCAAGATTATTTTACCTTAGCATCTTTATTGATGTCAATGGTAATGGTTTTACTGGTCTCAGCATGGCCAAATTCTAATGTGCCTTTCTGTGCAATGTAGTCCACTTTAGGACCAAGATCCTTCCCTCCAACAGCTGTTCCATCACTGAAATGTAAGTTTATTTATGACAGAGGCCATTATAAATCACCTTCACTACCAGAACTGAGCTAGACCAACAGGCACATTCATGTTGTCTGAAAAGGCAGCTTTATTTTTATATATTTTGATATTGTAATCCATTAAAACTACCTACGGTAGATTTCAAACTCACAGCAGAGTAAGTTCATTACACAATTCAGCTAACAAAAGATTATGTTAGGTGAACAGCATACAATATTATGTATAACAATATAGATAACATTGATGTTTTTTAGTAAGTGTGCAGCTTAAACTTCACTCTTTTAGGGTTTTTTTTACAAAAAGGTCAATAAATTAATAATACGGTGAAAACAGTCTGTCCAGGTACAAATAAAATGAAATCTTTTCTTAAATTTGATGCTGCAATTGAAAGATGTATAACATTGTTTTTCTTCAAAATGTATCTTCATTTTCCGAATCTTTATTAATTCTATCAACCAACTGACATAATTATATAGTACATATAGATAAAGTTCTTGTAAGAGAAATATAATTAGGTCAAATACTCTAAGACACAATTCAATTATCTGCCTATCTTAAATGTTCCAGAATGATTACATTCTATCAGATTTTGTTTGTTAGTGGAAGATCTCAGTATAATTTTCTGACAATTCATAAATAATATATCACAGTTACCAATTAGACGCATCACCTAGAATGTACTCATTATCCCCCCTCCCCCCCATACAATTATTTTTTCAGTTGATGATTAAACAGTTCTGCATTCAAGGAACTATTTCCTACAAAAACACAAGAAAATGAGAACAAATTACACACAAGAAGTGTTTCACGTTGTTGTAGTTTCTAACATTACATAGATGTAGTTTAACTTACATACGTGTAATAACATGCATACTTGCATATACTTACATAGTTGCGTATTCAAGAGAGACAACACCATCAAAGCCATTAATTCGTACGACCTTCGTTATGACCTTCCATTCACTGAGATCAGCGATGCAATGATCTTCATCAAACTGAAACTCTCCTGGATCTGGAATGACATTATATTAAAATATTAGATCAACCCTTTTTCTTTTCCTTTATTGGTTTGTATGTGTGTGTTAGATGGTGGGGTGCGGGTTATATTTCTTTTGCTTTTCTTCACTTACATAAATCACAAATGCATGTTAATCAACACAGTTACATACAAATATTAACAAGAGTTTTCTGTTGTACAAGAAATACAAAGAGTGTAGTCATAAGAATGTCATGAAAATGCCAGAAATATTACACATACAGCCTGCAGCCTTGTAATTCATTACCTCACATTTACTTAAAATTACATTATGAACTGAAAAAACAATTCAGTGCATCTCCCTCCCCTTAATTAGTACACAAAGATAAAATCTACATGAAATACTCCACAATGAAGCTTTTGCAAGCATATAAAACTCATTTTTCATTAAAGAGGTAGATTTAAAGACTTTAAAACATATCATCTTGATCATTAACAAACAATCTTAGCTAGTGCATACACCTAAATGAAAACAAAAAATATACTTTTTTATTGAATTAGTTTTTGATTTTATGACAATAATATTGTATCATGTATAAAAAGTTTAATTAATAAGAATTTAAGGTGAAAGTATGTTTAAATCTCTGGCATCATCTTACAATGATTCTGATCAAGTTCTAGAATAAATAACAGGCATGAGTAGACTGGCATGGTAAAACTGCTTGTTTGCAGCATGAAATCTTCACATTTCTTCTTTTATAATAAAAAGATAACAAATGGATAAAGTTATATCAATCCTAACTTTATTCCATATTCTTGATTTGTCTGATACATAACTTACAGCTGATTAAAACTATCTGATAGAAAACTTATCTAGGCAGTTGTAAATGTAGTCTAGGCTAAAGCTCCTCTTAACTTAAAAATAAATTCATACTTGAGGTAAAGCAGAAACATGATTTCATTTTCAAGTATTATCTATTTTAATAATGGAATAATGATAGCACTTGATACCTTGAAATATTTGTACTGTCATTTTTAGTACTGCAATTGTAGTAATGAACTCTTCTTACTTAAAGTTTACTGTACATATTAATTCTGGACAGATCTAATAAATCTTACCTGCAGTGAGCATGATTTTAATAACTAAAACACTACTTGAGATTCTTAAAATAATATACAATATGGTACAGTTTTGGAAAATGGTACAGTTTTGGAAAAAAACTTAAAACAGTAAAACATAACTGTGGTTGACATTTAATTAAACAAAACACTGTAACAGATAACATTAACTGAGCATTTTTCTAACTTGTATTACTAAACTAGTACAACTAGGGTTGGGTTTTAAATTTCCAGAAGAATTTGAAGAAATTGGGCTAATTATTCTGGAACAAAATGAGGGGGAGATGAAAAAAAAGTATTCTAACTGAATTTCAAGCAACCCCTTAATAGTTGTGTGAACTTTGAAATTAGGTGACAAATATCTTTTTTAATAAGGTACAAGAGGATGTGTAATACAATTATTTTGCAAAAAAATGTCACAATGATGAATTGTTTGAGGATTAATTAACAGTAAACAGTTGCAACAAGGGGCTTAATTGAAGCATTTTGCGACAAGCCACTTTACTAACTACATGCACCCATATTCTGAAGCCAGTGATGATTTTGAGCAAAAAAAACCCCAACAAATCTCTTAATTCTGATTTATTGATGCAAAGTAAAATAACCCTAGCGAAAAAGAAATCATGTTATATGATTAAACATGATTAGATGTGTACAAACATGTTTTTTTCCTCATTGACCATGTTGGTCAATCATGTCTTATAAACATGTTTGACCATCAAACATGATTGTGGATGAAAATTACAATTTGTTCAATAAAACATCTGTATTTATTTCAAGTAATATTATAATGACTTTCAGGGAGAGGTAAAAATCATAAAGATTGTTTTTTTCTGCAAACAATCTTACAAGAAATCAACATATTCAATCATGAATAAACATGATAAATTTATAAAAAAAAAAATCAAACAAATCTCTTTTTTTTCTTGTTACTTTCATCAAATAAGTTATTCTTTTGGATAAAAAAGTATCCATACATTTCAACTTTGTGTAAAAATAGCCTTAAACGCTTTAATAATTACTGACACATTGACCCATTTACTACTAAGAGAATAACATAGTCATACATGATCAAACATGGCTGAACATGATAAATTCCAAGTTGATATTTTTTAACAAATAAGCATTTTTTAAATTACATCTTACAACAGGATTTTACTTTCTGTGAAAACACTGATAAAAAGAATAGTTTCAGTTGTTTTGTTAACAATTTTTTTTATAAGAAAGCAAACATGTTTAAACATGACTGAATTTTGAATATAACAAAATTTTCAGACAGCTCAGAGCATGATTCAGCATCTCCTTGGTTATAATCCTAGAATCCATCTGCTAGGCCATAAATGTAGGTTAAACATATTGTCCCCATTTTCAACAGTTTTACAGCATTTATCGGAATATAAGATAAGCATTGATATAAAGCATCAAAGGGCACTGGGAAGAAGTAAATGTAGCAAAATTAATTAAAATGGTAAATTAAGGTGGGATCTTAATTTCAGAAGCCGAGGATTATGTACCACAATATGAGGCATAAATTGATAGTGGGATATATTACCCTTAACTGTAGCCATAAAAGCTAAATTACTAGGTAAGCTAAAAGTTTAGGTAAAAATCACATTATGTTCCTACCAGTTACAAATATACAACAGGCAAAATAAAATATTCCATACAGGACGCGGAACTTCAGTTCGGCGAAAGTAAAAAAAAACTCAGTTAAGAATTACCAATTTTTCCATATGAAGGTTATGGTTGCAAAGCAGAGCTCAAACTCGCCATCCACCATTTATGGCAGACAAGAGTTACTGCAAATACTACTTAAACTTGAAAAAATTTAACAAAACAAAGGAAAATATCTTGGAATAGAAAGTATTTTCATGAAATTGAACACCTATTCAAGAATCTGAATTTATTTGTATCCAAAATCAATACTTTTTAGTTAACATATCATTTTAGTATCTATTATATAAGACAGATTTGAAGAAGTGACCCGTAAATCACTACCACATGGATTGTACCTATAATAATTAACACTAATTGTCACATTAAAGTTGTATTTTGTAATATTAGACTTATATTTTACTGTCTCAAACTGCGATTCAAATGATGCAATCTAAAATACGCCAGTCACTTGAACAAATATGGAACACAACTAACTTTAAAAAATGTATTTTCAGTTTGAATAACAAACACTTCTTCAATTATCTTATCTACAAGAACAACATGAACATCCTCTTCAGTTTTCATTCTTAACAGATCATGAGATGGCATCCAACATCACAAAAAGGATGTACTTGTTCTGTTATTGTACATATATGTCCAACAGCAAACAACTTCTCATCCACAATATTTTCTATGAAATATGATATAGCTAATATCACACTATCCAGGCACAAAACAGTGTAACAGTTTTTTCATTTGTTTGTACTTTTCGGAATAAAGAAATTTTCCTTTGTCTTAATATTCTGTGTGTTATTCTATAATATTTTACATTGTTCAAACCAATCTTAGCAAGAACATAGCATTGTTCTTCTTTAGATGCAAAATTTCCTTTTGAATATTCAGTGCCAGAGGGTTTTTCATCACCTGACATAAGTTAACCAGTATTATTTGGACAAACTCTTGATAGAAAATCTAACCAACAGGGTTTGCATCAGCAATCATTTCAGTACTTTTAGTTCAGATATACAGATCTGTTAACTTGTCCGAATTACTCTTCCTTGTATTTTCATGGTCATAGAAATTGTCACACTCATACATGTTAAAGGTAGCACTCTACAGTTAATTTCAAGTTCCTCAGCCGTCAATGTCCTACAAGCAATACGTCAATCTACTCTGATACCAAACTACACAACCTGGAAAAAGAAAACACATTTTGTTGAGAACGTATATGACATAAGATTGCAAATCTACAAAGAACTTATCCCATCTGCATTAGGCAGGCAGTAAAAAAAATGCAATTCATTCTGTTGAAGCCCAAAATCTACAGTGGACGGAGACCCAAAACAACACATTTCGTCCCTCTGGCAAAAATCAAATATACAGGCTAAAGGAATACCGTCTCTGCTTTAGCTACTCTCTAAACATGCAAAATATCACAAAGTAACAGGTGCTCAACCTTGTAGATTTTTTGCTACTGCTAAGAGTTGTCCTTATAAAATTAATTTAAAAAAAAATAATATGATGGACACTTGTATGAAATAACAAAAAAATTATACCCTAAAAATTTAAATGTAGACAACAAATATTATCATATCTTTATCTTAAATTGCAATTAAATAATGAATCTAGATCAGCGAATCAAATGTCACAAGTTAATTTTCTTAAAAGGAAGTGGCTAGCTGTACGGGCCCGTACGGCTAGCCAAAAGTTCTATCCGTATGTGAGTCACGTACGACTAGCCTGGACAAACTGTATTGGCTAGCCGTACGGCACTTTTCAAAAATAAATGGAAGTCGAAAATGCATATGTTATTTTGTGTCTTTAAATGACGATTTTAATCAAATCTCCGCATTTGTCCTAGTTTGTTCACTTCAATAAAGATGCTCCGCAATTTTGCACACAAAAAATGAATACGAGTAAGCGTTGTATAATCTAGCTTAATAAAATTAAGTGTCAAAGTTGCATGTTATATCGTCCTTAATGTTCATGCTTATGATTTGTATGAAAGATGAATTGTTAAATCTGTTTAGCACATGGATCGAATAAATAATGATTGGAGGGGAATAAATAAATACATGTAAATAAAAAAAAAAAAAGAATATTAGAAAAAAATGGTGAAAAAGAAAATAATTTAATAATGCAAACTTTCCTTAATGATCGACGATGGACAAACTTCTATACAGACGGTAATTGACGAAATTATCAGTGCCCAACAACAATTATTTTCGGTGTTTTTTTTTTCAATTTAAAAATTAAACTTAATGAAACAAAAAAGGATTATCATCAAAATTTTGTAAACTATTTAAATTGATGTTATGTAACTGCAACCAAACGCTATTTTTTCTCCACGTCTTGAGAGGACAAGTACATTCTTTACTGTAGCCAACGTGTCGATTAATCTCTAAAAAGTAAACATTCTTGACTAAAATTCTCACTTTAAGTCATAATTAACATATGCACTTTCGCCTTCCATATATTTTTGAAAAGTGCTGTACGGCTAGCCAATACAGTGTGTCCAGGCTAGTCGTACGTGTCTCGGGCTAGAACTTTTGGCTAGCCGTACAAGCCCGAAAAAATGCAAAATGAAAGAAAGTTACAGCCGGCTTATTCAAGTTATTTTATAAAAATAATTTATTTTCTCATTACAAAAATATATATTTTAGGCAAACAAAGATGAATATTACTATATTTGCCTTTTATTTGGGTGTATCTATTCTGGGTATAGGTTGGGTACTTCGTGCGGGTCGATTTGTGCCGCCGATTTCCCATGTTTCCGTAGCCAAATATCCCCATAATAGCGAGCTCGACGAGCTGGCCCGAAGGGCCTGCTCGCAAAGCGAGCTTTACGGTAACGCGAGTACCTGCTAAGTGATGGTTTTGAAAACTTTCGTCCAAAGTACCGAATTGGACACATCGCAACCTTTCGAATTTAAAGATAACGATAAAAACTGAGGAATTCTGACTGAAAACGGATGTCTAGACCGGTCACCCGCGCACGTCTATGGGAACCATAGTTGGACAGGGAACCAGAATAACGGAAGCTGTGTATAAAAAAATAATAATTGAAGGCGCCATTTTGTTTGAAAAATCTGATAAATAAGAACAATTTTTTGTCGAATTTTGTTGTGAAAACTATCTAGAATGAAAGAAAATGGTCTAATTAAGAAAATGAATCCGAACACCAATATCTTTTATTCAGTCGTTAACGCTGTACAGACGTTTAAAGTATTGTTTACTTGACGTCACAATGTAGCGCCAAACAGCACGTGCAAAACAAACAAATCAAGTACGCTATTTTAATGTCGCAAACGTTTTAAGTTTTACATTTATTTCACTTTAGATAATCTTTATTTCGCTTGAAAAATTATAGAGTGAAACAAAATAAACAAAGTTTTATCAACGTTTTCAAAACTCGTTTTTCATTTCACGACAGGGGCGGAGCCATATTTAACACAGTACGTGTGACGTCACACGCACTCGTTACTGCATTTGAAATAAAATTGAGCGATTATTTCATACTATTTCACGTAAAAAGTGCATCGAGCTCGCTTTGAGGCTTTGCCTTTTTCATATTAACCCCTCGGAATTAATTTCATTCAAGGACGGCAATCGCCAAATATTTGCAACGTTGCTTTGTTTCTCTAGGTCTTTGGTATTTTGCCTCGCGGGCAGAAACTTCATGATGTGAATTTTTTTGTTGTTGTTTTTTACGGAAGTACAAACTAGCCGGTCACTTGTTTTCTAAAATCTGATTCGACAATCACAACTTGTTCGACCAATCAGAAGCGTTGATTCATACCAAGGTGCGTAATGCACACAATCGCTCATAATGCACAAAAAAAACGGACAAAACATCACCTGTTTATAAAATCAAATGGGCAATAGAGTTCTTTCAGTTCTCACTCGAGATAAGAGGCAACCTATACCCTCAGAAATCTAAACGGATTTACGTGATTCACAAAAATGATCCTGGAGGCTGGCTAAAATACGGAACTTACGGACTTTTCCGGATGTTATTCTAATAATAAATATACAGCTAGCAAACGGGTTGTAGCACTTACCGTGGTGTCAGAACAAAACATATTGTTATATATAATGACATTTTACCTTCTTCAGCTTCTGAAAACCTCGAAATCCACCAAAATCGCATGTTTACAGTTTCTTCAAGTGTTATCTTTCTATACTTCCGGTTTAGAAAATCACGTTACCTTCAGCGCCACCTAACCCAAAGTTTATATTTAGCAACCAATAGATTACACGAATACATGTGCGGTTAGTTTTAAACGAGGGAAAAATCAAAATGGCTGAAAAATGAAAGTGCTTGTTTATTGGACTTTGGCGAACAACTGGTCGTTTGTCAGCACTGCCGCTGATCGGGGAGGGTCAATGCCTGGGACAAGAACATTTTGCAAGTTCCAGGAGAAATGGTATCCTGCTATACCCATCGCATGTAAGTTCTTCATCTGCACGCATGCTTCCGAGCACAAGGACAGTCTTGATAATTAAAATAAGATTGCTCTTGCTTTCAATTAAAATTCAAAAGGTCATCCAAAATACCTAGCAAAATGCCAGTCTTCTGGAAAGTTATCGGTCCGAACGGCCGACCGAAAATTTGGCATCTTGGCCGAAATGGTTTTTAAGGAACAATCGACCATATATCTGGAAATTTTGGAGGAAATTATTTAAATTCTCATAGCCACAAAATTTCCACTTATAAATGAATGAAACTTAACTTAAAAAAGAGATTTTAACTGTTAAATTATTAACTTTTTTTGTCATTTATTAACATTTTTTCGGATAACACGAAGTCCGGATAAGAACAAAAATAAATGATTTATTTTGCTTATTCAAAGTCAGTGTTTCCTTTGGCAGGTTTGCAACATTTGATCATCTGGAGGATTCCTGGAGAGGTATGTTCTTCACCATCGAAGAAATTCAAAACCATAGTGCAACTGGTAAAAAGGCCAACAAAGACCAAGTTTGATCCTGCCAAATTTAACTTAATCAGCAAGCTCGTTCAGAAACATTTTGATATCAGGAAGTGGTCATTAAGACACAAAATGTGAAGCAGTTAGTATTCCAAGTGACAATTTAAATCAAGTATTGACATAATGAAAATTACTTTTGTGCTGAAAAAAAAGAAAGAAAAGAAATAAAAAAGAATTGTGTCCAGGGTTCTGATCTCAAAAGTTGTAATTTAAGTTTTACCTCATCTGAGCGTACTCGAGATGAAATTTTGTGATTGCCAGTGTCTGTTGACCTGTGCTGATGTAAAACAATGTCAGCTTTGTTCTTTTGAAAATGTTTGAACATGTTTGAAAATGTCAAATGACCCCTTGATTTGGATATATTAACATGTTCGACCATGTTATGGAATCTTTATTTGTATATGTTTAAACATGTTTAGATGTGTTTGGATCGTGGTGCCATTTAATGTGAATGTTTAAACATGTTCCATCATGTTTTGGGAACATTTTTAATCATGTTTAGATGTGTTTGACAGTAAAGTAGTAGTTACATGATCAACCATATTAAAACATGTTCTGTGAACATTTTCAAACATGTCCAAAACATGATAGCTGGATAGAACAAAAACATGTCAAAATGTGATTGACCATGATACTCTTTTTTTGATCATCAAACATGACTAATCACGATTGTTGACTGATCCTGTTAGATCATGGTGCCATTTCACGTGCATGTTTAAACATGTTCAAAACATGTTCAAAACATGTTCAGACATTTCGAAATAACATGTAAGAACGTGTTTAAAACATGTTAAGACATGTTTCAATCATGAAATTTTCGCTAGGGAAATTTTGAATGTTCAACAAAAGAATCTCACTATAAATGTCATTCTCTTCATAAATTCAATGATGATTTTGTTTTATGTAAACTTAATAATACTGACTTATAATACAAAAAAAGGGTTTTACACATCTGCAGGGCTTGAAAAAGTCTAAATAAGTATTGTATATTATGATTAAACAAAGAGAAATATTAAAGGAAATATTGTCATTCTGAACTGCAGCACTTATTGCCAGACATTGTCATAATCATTGCATCTATTTAGGACATAGTTCAATTTATGCCCTTAAAATGATGCTAACATAAGTTTGTCTGGCGTTGCTTCAAAAATCCCAACTTTTCAAAGAACCTCTCTTTTGGGGCCTAATCACAAAGCAGTAAATGGTGCGGGACTCAATGCTTAAGCTGAGCTGATTTCACAACCATGAAAATGAAATGAGTAAAAATGATTAATCATTAATCTACAATCTGTGATTTTATTTATTTCAATTAGAGTTTATTTGTGTTTTTTTAGTATTTTGACTCACATCTTATAAGATAAACATATAGTGCTAGTTAGGGTGTATCACATGCTCTGAAACATTCTAAGCTGTTGCTTGAAAAACAGGTGAGAAACTTTTAAATAACTGAAAGAAAAAGAATACTGTCAACCAATTGCCTTTCAACATTTTAACTGTATGGTATTTTAAATATTAACACATAAATGAAACAGTAACAACATAGATCATATAAAAAATTTATTTGAAATATACAGGCATTAAAAATTAATGCCATTACAACTTGTCTTTTTTTCCATCAAAAACTGAGGGAAAGCTATTCAAGTGACAAACAAATACATACATTAATTATTATTGTTTTATAATTACTCCTTCAATTACATTTGTACCACATGAATTAAACTAAAGATGTTACCATTTTTCTTTCTATAACTTGTATTATAAATCATTCATACATCACTTAGCAAAATGGAGATTGATTTGAATTACTAGTAGATAATCTTAAAATTAACTTTCTATGGAAAAACTGACAAGAAATCAAATGCTTTATGACTGGTTGACAGTTAATATAAACAGTTGATATTGAAGAAAAACTCAACAAAAAGCTGCAAACAAGAAAAAGTAAACTGATTCTAACCAAGTTGATGTAGGTTATTTTACCTTTACCGCCTGTAAGGTGGGTAGAATAAGAAAAATATGTAATAAAAATGTTCAGGCTATCTACAGTATATACCTTGTATTTCAACTTATGAAATAAAGTTACATCAGATATTAATAAAATTATGGTCATCTATCTGGTGAGTTTGATATGCTACAGAAGGGGGTGAGAGCTCCAGTCATTTATCAACACAATTCAGCCACTGAAGCCCTAATGTTTCTTATATTCTGAATATTTTAAGGTCAGTGTGTGTCTCCTAGAGCTACCAACAGCATGTTTGACTTTTTGCTGTGCTTAATAGTAGAATATACTATAAGAGCCTGAAAATATTGAACATCATCAAAAGTTCATACTAGAGGTATTGGTCTTGGACAGAGACTTGCAATAAGATCCCATAGATGGCTGTTAAGGTAAGTTATAAATGACTTCTTTCTAAATTTTTTGAGATTTTTCTTGCAAACTAAACTTTAAACAGGAATTTTTCTAGTTCACAATTATGCTATAATGCTAAAATACTATAATCCATGCAAGATTTATAAGTCTTTGACAGTAACCTTCAATTATGTTCGTAGTGATTTTAATCTTACAACATGAAAAACCAAAACTAGGAATTTTTCAATTTCAGAAATGGAAATAATTCTGTCAATGTCCATGATAAAGTTATGGTACTTGCACATAGACCAGTTAATGATATAAAAGTAGTCAATGGTGTCCTTATTCAAGTTCATGTCACTACCGAATAAAAGTATTCTCAAATAAACTTCTATTTGTGGTCATATTCATTTCATAAATCTGACCCCCCTAACAGGACATTATAGAATAAAAATATATAAGATAAACAAAGACAAACACGATGAACAAATTTATATAACCTTTTAAGACTTTCATGTACAAACAGTCATGCATTCAATGACATTCATTCAAACAGATTTCTCTGTAGTTCTAAAGCAGAATTTATTTTGTTAAGTGTTTTCTTTTTCTATTGGAATAAAGCTGTAAGAATTATGTATTTACACAGTAAAGTGGTAAACTCTGCTATAATATTTTAACAATTAAACATTTAATAGCATTTCACCAATATACAAATCAGTGTTAAAGTTTTACAGCTATTTTAATACCTTACTACTAAAGATTTTTGCGTCTTCAATGATTTATTTATGTGTGTATTTTAACAGTAGTGATCATAACAACCACAATAAAACATGCTTTGAGTTGTTAAAAGTATTTCATTCAGCTTAAACTGTTAAATCGATATACCAAAATGTAATTATTATTATAATAAACAAAATTTCTTGTGCAAATTTTAAATTATTGCTCTTTACATCAATATAAACATATTTTAAATATAAATTCTATTAAATACAGATATAATATGTTCTCTGTCTAAAAGATGACTTCCCTCTTCTCAAAAGCAAGAAAAAATCCAAAAAAGAAAAATTACATTCAACATGTTGAGGTACAATCATGCAAAAAAACTATGAAAGCATTTGCACTTCAAAGAGAAGATAAATGACATTAAAGTAGCAGTGAGAGGGAAAGGCGTTCACTTACTGTCATCATCAACTATTGTGACGGTTGCCACACTGGGGTCTCCTGTACCAGTGCCAGGTGTTGGATTCTTCAGGAGTACATAAAACATGACGTCATTCTCAAACTGGTTGTCATTAACAATTGGAATTGATATTGTCTTCCTGTACTCATCCTCTTTGAATATCTGAGAAAACAATTGCAAAATTAGAGTAAAACTTTTAGCTTAAGAACAAGCATTAACTTAAATTAACAAGTAACAAGAAATGTTGAACAACAAATATGCTCCCCTTTCTAGCCCTTGACTCCTACTATTGGTAATTTTGTTATAGAAACATGCTGTAAATGGGTACATGGAAAAGTTCAGTTATGGAAAAGAAATAATGACCAATATATGATCTGAAACTGAATGAAAGCTATCATTAATAAGTTATACAAGTAGGAGGGTAGCTGGAATAAAATATATATTATCATATTAATGTAACAATTCTGACATTTAAGGTCCCGGTCACCTTGACCTTTGACCTAGTGTCCCTAAAAACAACAAGGGTCATCTACTAATTATGACCAATCAGTATGTGAAATATGAAGACTGTGATAAAACAGTTTAATAAGAATTACATTTTATGTCTTCTATTAACCTTTAAAAGAACGAAAACAAAGCACAAGGCATAATTTTCTGATTCAAAATTTTTTTTTTTTATCCAGACCATGAAAAAAAATTTGAGTAGGGGCAAATTTTGTGAGTCGGTCGCGTTACTGCAAACAAACATTTTTTTAAGGATGGCCTAAGTTATACAAGTAGGAGGGTAGCTGGAATAAAATATATATTATCATATTAATGTAACAATTCTGACATTTAAGGTCCCAGTCACCTTGACCTTTGACCTAGTGTCCCTAAAACAACAAGGGTCATCTACTAATTATGACCAATCAGTATGTGAAATATGAAGACTGTGATAAACAGTTTTCAAGATAATCAGCAGAAACCATTCTGGCATTTTAGGCACCTATGAACTTGACCTTTGACCTAGTGACCCCAAAATAAATAGGGGTCATCTACTTGTTATGTATGACCAATCAGTATGTGAAATATGAAGACTTTGTTATGAATAGTTTTCAAGATAATCAGTGGAAACCATTCTGACATTTAAGGCCCCCCGTGATCTTGACCTTTGACATAGTGACCCCAAAATCACTAGGGTCACCTACCAGTTATGACCAATCAGTATGTGAAATATAAAGACTTTGTGATAAATAGTTTCTAAGATAATCAGCGGAAACCATGAGGTCGACCAATGGACAGACCTACAAATAGACCGACTGACATTAGCAAAACAATATACCCCCTCTTGATTGAAGGGGGGCATAAAAATAGCTTCTTTGAAAAGCCACCAATTCCCTTTTTCTCAAGGTATTAAATTTCCACCAAGCAAAACTCTGACCTTCACCCTGACATTTTCCTGCAAAATAAAAGAGATATTTTCTCTGGTTTGATAGCAGAAGAGTATATTTTTCCCATGTATCAGACTTCTTTATTGTTAGAAGATCTAACCAGCTTTTAAAAGATGCCATAAAATACTGCTTTATCTGTACTGCTTCAAATTTCTACATAAATTCACTGTTATACCTGTTCATTTTATACTTTTTCTTATAACATTTTCTAGTGTTATGTAAGTTTCTATTATTGTGTTTACAAGTGTAATAAGATAAATTCATGATGCTCAATAAAAGAAAAGCATTATTTCCTACAATAAATCAGTCTTACATTATGATAAATGTAATAGAAACTCAGACAAACCTGAGACAAGAAACACTTATTTCATATGCCATTTAATGTTTTGAAATCATTGGATTTCATTGTAATGAAGGATATAAAATTATATTGCACCAAGCTGCTCTGGAACTCTCTTTTCATTGCTTATATGAATAAGTGTTGTGCAGAGTAGATGTCATATTAACTACAAATATTTAAGTATTTGAAACTGCATTCTTCAAATGTACCCCATCACCCCCTCCAACTTAATACAATACAAGATAAACAAGAGTCTATCAAGCTATAAGGCAAAACATTGGAAACCAGTCTTTACCACAGTCATATGATTGCCTGATTTCATTTACAGACTTGTTAGATAATGCCAACACAAGAGGTCCATTAGGGCTAATCTCTGTATTTAGTTAAGACTCATAAATCACTTTCTAAAATAGATTACTACCCACGCTGTCAAAATAAGGGCTCAGTAACACAGTTACAATCACAGTGAAACAATCATTTTCCTTGAGTCTAACATAGCAATATTGCACAAGACTTGTTCACAGACAGTATGCTGCTGGATAGTTAAATAAAGGCAAGATAGAAAAGGGGGCATAACTTTGCAAACATTAATTTAAGGACTATCTGACATTTTTGTAGTGTCCTTTTATAATGACAATAAACATGCACACCATGTTTGAAGTGAATAGATTAAATAGTTTCTGAGAAATGACCTTAATGGTGCCAATGCCATAGAGAAGTATAGTTCCACATTTATTTTTCTTCAAAAAGTGGAGCTAAAAAGGGAAATAATTAAGAAAAACATGTCAAAAGTGGAGCTAAAAAGGGAAATAATTAAGAAAAACACGTCAAAAGTGGAGCTAAAAAGGGAAATAATTAAGAACAAGAATGTCGAACGACACATATACTCCCCTTTCTAGCCATTGACTCACATAATTGGTAATTTTATTAAAGAAACTTGCCAAAAATGGGTACATGGAAGTGTTCAATTATGGAAAAACCAACGGAAACCATTTTGACATTTAATGCCCATGTGACATTGACCTTTGACCTAATGACCCCTAAATCAATAGAGGTCATCTAATACTTATGACCAATAACTAGGTGAGTTATGAAGACTTTGTGATGAATACTTTTCAAGATAATCAGCGGAAACCATTTTGACATTTAAGGCCCCTGTGACCTTTACCTTTGACCTAGTGACCCCAAAATCAATAGGGGTCATCGTCTAGTGATGACCAATCACTATGTGAAATATCAAGACTTTGTGATGAATATTTTTTAAGATAATCAGCGGAAACAATTTTCACATTTTAAAGTTCCTGTGACCTTGACCTTTGACCTAGTGACCCCAAAATCAATAGGGGTCATCTACTAGTGATGACCAATCACTATGTGAAATATGAAAACTTTGTGATATATACTTTTCAAGATAATCAGCGGAAACCATTTTGACATTTAAGGCCCCTGTGACCTTGACATTTGACCTAGTGACCCCAAAATCAATAGGAGTCATCTACTAGTTATGACTAATCACCATGTGAAATATGAAGACTTTGTGATGAATTCTTTTTAAGATAATCAGCAGAAATTATTTTCACATTTTAAGGTCCCTTTGACCTTGACCTTTGACCTAGTGACCCCAAAATCAATTGGGGTCATCTACTAGTTATGACCAATCACTGTGTGAACTAGAACTGCCACTATGATGGCGAGAATACCCCCGCATACCACTTTGTCAGAATCAACAGTGGCCATTTAAAGCTCAAGGACAATCTCCCTGCCAAATCTGAGGTTACTAAGCCGGTGCAATGCTTCAAATGTGAAAATGTCAAAATCAATACATTGCGGACAGGACATTTACTTTAGCAATTGAGAAGAAAAGCTTTTTTTTGTCAAGGTCCCTGTGACCTTGACCTTTGACCCAGTGACCTCAAAATCAATAGGGGTCACCTTATAGTCATGATCAACATCCATGCCAAATATGAAGACTGTGGGTCATAGGAATCTAAAGTTATTGGGCAGACAAACCTTTTGAAGTCAAAGTCCCTGTGACCTCGACCTTTGACCTGGTGACCTCAAAATCAATAGGGGTCATCTACTTATCATGACTAACCTCCATTCCAAATATGAAGACTGTGGGTCAAAGGAATCTTAAGTTATTGGGCGGACAAGCTTTTTCAAGTCAAGGCCCCTGTGACCTTGACCTTTGACCTGGTGACCTCAAAATCAATAGGGGTCATCTACTAATCATGACTAACCTCCATGCCAAATATGAAGACTGTGGGTCAAAGGAATCTTTGTTTTTATTAAAGGAATCTTAAGTTATTGGGCGGACAAGCTTTTTGAAGTGAAGGCCCCTGTGACCTTGACCTTTGACCTGGTGACCTCAAAATCAATAGGGGTCATCTACTAATCATGACTAACCTCGATGCCAAATATGAAGACTTTGGGTCTAATGAATCTTAAGTTATTGGGCGGACAAGCTTTTTAAAGTCAAGGCCCCTGTGACCTTGACCTTTGACCTGGTGACCTTAAAATCAATAGGGGTCATCTACTAATCATGACTAACCTCCATGCCAAATATGAAGACTGTAGGTCAAAGGAATCTTAAGTTATTGGGCGGACAAGCTTTTTGAAGTCAAGGTCCCTGTGACCTTGACCTTTGACCTAGTGACCTCAAAATCAATAGGGGTCATCTACTAATCATGACTAACCTCCATGCCAAATATGAAGACTAAGGGTCAAAGGAATCTTAAGTTATTAGGCGGACAAGAAAAAACCGACGGACGGCCGGACGGCCGGACAGCCGGACGGACAAGCTGATTCCAGTATACCCCCCTTACAACTTTGTTGTGCGGGGGTATAAATATGAAGACTTTGTGATACATACTTTTTAAGATAATCAGTGGAAACCATTTTGACATTTAAGGTCCCTGTGACCTTGACCTTTGACCTAGTGACCCCAAAATCAATAGGGGTCATCTACTAGTTATGACTAATAATTATGTGAAATATGAAGACTTTGTGATGAATACTTTTCAAGATAATCAGCGGAAACCATTTTGACATTTAAAGCCCCTGTGACCTTGACCATTGACCTAGTGACCCCAAAATCAATAGGGGTCATCTACTAGTTATGACCAATCACTGTGTGAAATATGAAGAATTTTGTGATACATACTTTTCAAGATAATCAGCGGAAACCATTTTGACATTTAAGGCCCCTGTGACCTTGACCTTTGACCTAGTGACCCCAAAATCAATAGGGGTCATCTACTAGTGATGACCAATCACTGTGTGAAATATGAAGACTTTGTGATACATACTTTTTAAGATAATCAGCGGAAACCATTTTGACATTTAAGGTCCCTGTGACCTTGACCTTTAACCTAGTGACCCCAAAATCAATAGGGGTCATCTACTAGTTATGACCAATCACTGTGTGAAATATGAAGACTTTGTGATACATACTTTTTAAGATAATCAGCGGAAACCATTTTGACATTTAAGGTCCCTGTGACCTTGACCTTTGACCTAGTGACCTCAAAATCAATAGGGGTCATCTACTAGTTATGACCAATCACTGTGTGAAATATGAAGACTTTGTGATACATACTTTTTAAGACAATCAGCGGAAACCATTTTGACATTTAAGGTCCCTGTGACCTTGACCTTTGACCTAGTGACCCCAAAATCAATAGGGGTCATCTACTAGTTATGACCAATCACTATGTAAAATATGAAGACTTTGTGATATATACTTTTCAAGATAATCAGCGGAAACCATGTGGTCTACCGACGGACAGACCGACGGACGGACCGACAGACAGACAGACCGACATTAGCAAAACAATATACCCCTCTTCTTCGAAGGGGGGCATAAAAACATGTCAAGATCTTTTCAATTAATACAAGGACTGAACTTTTTCAACATGGCTATTTTTTTCATTGATATTTGTAGCAGAAAATTATATTATCTGACAATCAAATGGCAATTAAATTTTGATAAATTCAAAAATGCGATTGACTTATTACTTCCTTTTATATAAATTGTATTTATTATCTTATTGTTCTCTCTCTCATAGCTCTGTCTCAATATATATCTTGCAGAAAATTTTATCAACTTCTTGGTATATCAGTTCACTTTGTAACCATAGGTAAACCTTATTGTGCAGCTGGAATACTCTTCTATAGTTTTTTGGTGTTTTTGTCTTCTTAAAACTGGACAGTTCATTGTTTAATTAAAAGACTTCTGCAACAGTACAGAGTGAAACCACACTGTACAGAAATGACATGCAGGATTACCTGACTGTAAATGTCTGTTTAAATCACTTGCTAATGTTCGAGGTGTAAAAGAAAGTTTATTTACCAATGTATCACTGGTATATCTAAAATCTTTGGCTGTTTTTGCAGTTCCTTCTCTTGTCTCATATTCAACAGATACAACACCAGGCACTGGCTTATCTTTCTCTGGACTGATTTTTACATTCCCATTCTTTGAATATGCAACAGCATCACCATTCTAAAACAAACATGAATAATCTTTATAAACAAATTACACTTAAAATACATTGATTATTGAATATTTTAAAGTCTGATATATATTGAACAACTCTTGAGCAGTGTAACAGTAAATGACAACAAGAGCTGTCGGTAGGACAGCAACGCTCGACTATTCTTAGTGCTTGATAGTAAAAAAAAATGCTTAAAACAGTTACCTCCTCCTGTTTACAGGTTGGGGTAATGATGGTGAACAAGTGTGAAAAGTTTCAAAGCCATATGTCAATGAACTTTGAAAATATTTGAGGTATTACAAAAACTTTAACATAAATTCTAAGTCGAAAAAGGGGCATAATTCTGTCAAAATGCTTGATAGTGTTACCTCCTCCTGTCTACAAGTTGGGGTCATGATGGTGAACAAGTGTGCAAAGTTTCAAAGCCATATGTCAATGGACTTTGAATATATTTGAACTATTACAAAAACTTTAACACAAGTGGTTACGCAGACGCTGACGCCGACGCTCTGGTGACTGCAATAGCTCTACTTATTCTTATCGAATAGTCGAGCTAAAAACAAGAGTTAAAGAGACTATGGATGAGATATGGTTTGATATATGATTATCAGTTTCCTGTCAACGCAAAACCCAATAAAAAACTGAGAAAACTGGCAACAGAATTTTTCATTGTAAATGTATTCATTTTAATATGTTGAAGAGTGACAAAAGGTTATTAAATTTTTTTTTGTGGTTTTATGTTGCAACAGCACATACATATTGGTCATTTACCGAAACTTTTCAAAATACTTATGTAACATTAAAATCTTATTTCAGTCTGACAAGGTAGAACGAGAAGCATCTAAAACATTTAGCATAATTAATTTTTACATTCTTTGCAAAAGTTAAACCAGTGGGCCAATTAAGCAATTCTGTTAATACATATTCAGACTAATAAAATGAAATTGTAGAGTAAAGACCTTTTTTGTATTGATATTTTCTCATTTTTAAATGTCAAAGAAGTATGTGATAATAATACATGTAATAGTGGTGTATTTTAATTTTTTCCCATGGCAATGAGACAGGAAATGATATTCACTATTTCTTTGAAAGTCTTATAATGAAAATCAATATATAATTCAAAAGAATTCCAAAACAGAAGCAATTCCGCCAGCAAATGCAATAAATCAAACATTGGATTTTATTTACTTACTGGAACGCTGGTTTTTGAAGTAAGCCTGAAAGAGAAAAAATAAGACAAGTTAGAGAGACAATAAAATTTCCAATACAGACAAATCAGTGAACCTTAGATTTGTAAATTAATGTTTCTAATTAAGTCATAAAAGGCAGTAGACAATCTGTAACATAACTGTATAGAATTAGACTGACACAATGAAGAGAATAAAAAAACAAAGATTTTATTTCTATATAAAAGTCTTTTAATCTCTCAAAGCTTTATTCAGGCATAATCTGTCTAAATGTGAACAGAGCTTAATTAGAATTTATTTGTCTGGGATTCTTGTCAAATAATACTACAACAAGTCATCAAAAGATCTTAGATTCTGTCTGAAGTAAACTAAATGAAGATTTGTCTATAAGAACATTCCAATTGTGTCTGCAATTATACAATAAAAACACCTCATTTAATCTTTTTCTTCATGTTACAATAAACAAGGGGATTTTGTGCTCTGTCAAGAAACTAAATCTACCAAATTTAGGATTAAATTGCAATAATTAATTTTGTGCATATAATAAATTTTGGATATAATATGTCCTCTGAGATTTCAAACAGTTCAATGCCAATATACATAATTTTCATTTCTAGATCTCAATCAAATTGATATTATTTGTGCAAAATTGAACCATTGGTCTTCCTCATGTAAAGTTGCAGGGTAGGTGTTCAGACTTTATATTACAAACTTGGGTTATCTAAGAAGTGATGAATACCCCCAATATCTCCATGACAAAGAATTTAATGTAGTTCCATTATTTTTGAGAAAGCCCTTAAAGGAGTGTAGAACTAATAGAGCAGACACAAACTGTCTGACATTTGACCCTCAATGGAGACCTTGACCAGTGAAGTCACAGCATTGATTCTGCACATCACCTTATCAAGATGGACATTAAAGTTTGAAAATAATCCTTCAAGCTACATAGGATAAATTTATAAAGAAGAGAAAATTTGTCTGACATTTGACATTCAGTGTGACCCTGACCTTGAACAGACACAGCACTGCTGCAGCATAACCATGTTGAGCTGAACATATGAACCAAATTTTAAGTACCAAATTCATAGAGCAGACATGAAATTGTCTGACTTTTTTTACTTTCAAGTGTTACCTTGACCTTGAAGTCAAGCAGCTGCTGCAAGGATTTTTCCATCACCTTGTTCATGTGAACAAATGAGTCAAGATTGAAAAAAATCCAAGCCAATGGATAAAGGATTTACAGAGTTGATACAAAATTGTCTGACATCTGACTTTCAACTTTGACCTTGACCTAGATCCAGCATGAGTTCTGCATATCACCTCGATTAGGTGAGCTTTTGAGTCTAGTTTCAAGAAAATTCCTTGAGGGGACAAATTTTATAGTGTTCAAATTTGTCTGAAATTTAACCGTCAAGTTTGAAGTTGACCTACAGTAAGTAACTTACTGTAGGTCAACTTCAAACATGAAGGTTTATAAAGTATGAGGGAGGAAATGGACTGAGGGATGGGACAAAAAGATTCCAGTATTAATAGACCCCCACCCCCAATCCCTGCCCTTACATCTATGTGGAAGGTATTTAAATAGAAAAACAATTATAAGAATAAATTATTTCTGCCTAAAAAAAGGAAATAATAGGTTAAAAATGTATTCTAATGATATAGAAACTTCATCTGTATAAAATGGCATAAAACTGTCTAAATTTCTCAGAAATATGACTTTTTTTCTCACACATATTACATGCAATTCTTGCTCTGTCATAAAAGCCAGAATATAACAAATAGAACAACCAATGACTTCACAAAAACCAAATCTTAATCAATGTTATTAAAATAAACAGGTTGCCAAAGCAATGGAAAGGTAAAAAAAGTCAAATATGAGAATTAAAGTTTTACCATGGTGGTGTCAAAATAGGCCTAAAAGTTTTCAAGATATACTGGTTAATAAAATGTAAAATTCATTATCTCATCTATTTAATCGCTTCTTAAGTTTGATTACTAATCAACTAATCAATATTTCGGTACTTAGATTATTCATCTCAAGTTAACCAGTACTAGTTTTTAATTGTTTTGTCCCAAAAAGGAAAATCCCATGTTGTGAGGCAGACACCTCAACTAGTTAGCCAGACATGCATAAAATAAACTGGTCTGAGAGAAACAAATGTCATTTTGTGAAAGGTAGTCTTAATGATTGGGGGGGGGGGGGGTAACAGCACAATTTAAGTCAATATGGCACCAAAACAAAGGATGATTTCAGATAACATCCGTCTTACAAACTTAAAGCGACACCAGGGGCAAAACCACCTCACCTGCTGGAGCTAAGAGATGCAGACTCCAGTAATTTACACCCATTTAGTCACCTCATACAATCAAGCAGGGATAAACAGTGGCTGCAATTCTGATGCCTCAAGCGGTAAAGGCAACCTCTCATCCACAAGGGAAAACTTTTCAGTGACACAAACAGTGTTATGGGTGTGTATGGATATAGGAACAAAAGGCCTTTAAAACGAAGTATCATAATAATGATAAATGAAATATTGTAAGTAACTTATAAGTAAAGCTGAAATATTTTATATTCTACAGCTTGTAAAATCCTAAACCTTTGTTTATTCTAATAATACACAAACTATTTAATGAGTTTTATATCTAAGTACCTCTACCTTCTCTAATATGGTTTCCTTGATCTAACTAAATTATTGAGACATGAAATTAAGTCATTTATTATAATCATTATACAGATATCTTGTGTTAGTTCTCAACCAGTACTCATTCATTTAGACAAATATTTATAAAAGAAATACTATTACATTAACAAACATTTTTATATGATATACTTGCATATCTCTCATAACACATATGACAGGAAAAATTGTGCTTATATTTCATGCCATAATGCTTGACATTCCAAGCAAGATTTTAGCTTTATACAAGCCATACCTGGGAACAAGTACTCTGTTAGAGATAATAACATTTTAACATCTACAGCATGGACAATTAAATGTGATGGTGTCAATGTTTACAAATCCTGAACTTTGAATGCTTTTAATGTCTATCTACTATATTCTATTACAATATGTCTTTTATTTTCCTCTCCTTTCATGCTGAATTTATGATCAAGGATTTGGCTTGATTTGACTTTGGAATTATCATTTTTGCAATGACAGCACCGAAACTGTCAAATGACATTGCAATAGCACATGGAAAGCATAAAAAACTATTTCTTTGTAGAAAAATAAATATGATATGTGAAATTACCAAATCAGACAAGAATAGCTCTAATGCTCTATTTAATATTAGCGGGATAATGCACCTTTACCATATATTAACATCTACAGAAGCCCTCAGACTAATTAACTCCCTCACCTTGCAGACTCAGGCTTTAAAATGTGTCCTGCTTCTGCAGATAATATATGGTAAAGGTGCATCATCGCACTTAGCCTATTTTGACATTGTATATTTCTTGTTGATAGAAGCATTAACATTCAACTTTCAAGATTTATACATAAAGTGAGGATATGACAACATATTATGTGTGCTTCAAGAACATTACTCTATAGTGTCCTCTTGTGATAACCCTCTTAAAGTTTTCATGTAAGCTATATGTGGTCTGAAAAAATGAAGTGAATGGCATTAACTATTGGTTATGAATGGAAGCACCATTGTACATAAAAAGTAATTTTAATGTATGTCTATAAATTCACTTGACTTGACTTTATAATTCTACAGTTTTTTGGGTTAAAATCATCTGCATTATAAAGACAAATCAAGAACAAAAGTTCATCATAAAATTCATATTCAGATAAATATTACATGTAACAAAGTAACTAAACAGCATTTGTAAAAAAAAGAAAGAAAGAAAGAAAAAAGAATCAAACTGGCTATGTTTGAAAATAAGTTGAAATGATTTCATAAAAATTGATGTTATTTTTTTTTTGATATTGACACAAACTGTATGAGGGATAACCTAAAAGTTTTGTCACTTCCTTAATTATACAAAAAAGTTGTGGATTTTACTATAATACACATGTATTGGAATAAATATGGTTTCGCTTATATTAAGTTACAAAAGTAAGATAATCCCAACATGTCAATTCAAGATTTTTTCCAGTTTTTTAATTATATAATTATAAAATTTTGAGAGAACTGCTCTCAAGCAGAAGAAATTCTTTTTGATGTGAATTCATTTTACATTGTTTAGTTGCAGTATAAATGATGTCATTGAACATTGATGTTTTTCATGCAGTTAATGAATGTCCCTCAAAGCAATGACATGTCAAAACTTTTAAAAAAAAAACCACCATTTTTGCTTTAAGCTCTTCAGGAGCAATGGAAAAGATAGTATCTGCCAAGAGGGAGAATGAGTCACTGAATGATAGTGCAAGGAAGATTGGCATGCAATACAAATCAATGTGAATGTTGAAATATTTTTAAGATACTACTGAGGAAGATTTATATGTTACTATCTGAGCTCTCTCTGAACACACAGGCTTCAGTTACAGCACTGTACAGTGCATACTTGTAGGAGACTTGAAGATGAGACATGTGTAAGATTTGTGGCGAAGTTCCTCATGAACAAACAAATGTCTGAAAGCTGGTTTTTATTTTGAGAAGTGATGCTGCGATAATGTGATATTTGTATGGCAAGTTCTTAAAGGTGTGCTTATGCATTTGTCTGTTGTTTATTTACGATTTGGTTATTAGTACCAAACTGAACATAATATTCAATATATTTTTCCAAATGTATGCCAACTTTGGCTGTTGCACTGTTTCTAATAGAGTTATAAACACAAAACTTTTGGATCATCCCTCATACTTAGTGAACTTTCTATACAGATAACAGTTTCTCTTGTTTTTTTTTCAAAGTATATTATGTTTTATGATCAATGTACAAGGTACAGATGTCATACAGTAGGCAGTTCCAGTGTATCTTTGTCATTTACCATGACAGATACAATATAGAACAGCTGACAGGAACAATTAACATGAAATGCATCTATTCAACAACAAGATATTTCTGTCTAAATAACCAAATTACTCACGGAATATTTCTGTGGAAGAGGACATCTACCTCCAAAAACCCGGCACTTTCCAACACTGCATAGCGATCTGATGAAAAGGTGAACTTTCCAAGTAAATCACCTAAAAGTTAACAATGGTATATGTAATAAAATATCATAATGGTATAGAAAAAGAAGAGTCTGAAATACAAGTCTGGTTATTTGAAATGTTAGACAGGAAAACCAGCAGGTCTAAACAAAAGGTAAAATAAAATTTGTACAGACGATAAAATTTTGTCTGATAAAACCCAATGCTACATGCCAATTTTCCAAGCTTTTAAATTTTACACAATAAGACTGAAATATATCTCACAATATAAGTATCTATAAATTTAGTGACCCCCAAGGCAGGGCCAATATTGACTCAAGAGGCATGATTATAATCAGTTTTATAGAGGTCCAAGGCAATGCTGCATACCAATCATCTAATCTAAGGCCAATGTTGTTTCACAAAATAAGACTGAATGTATTTCCATATATAAGCCTTTATAATTAAGTCACCCCCAGGACAGTGCCGATATTGACCCAAGAAGCATGTATACTATCTAAGAAAAATGTCAAGGCAATGCTACATGCCAAATATCTAAGGTCTAGGCAATGTAGTATCACACCATAAGACTTAAATGTGTTTTCCTATAAATAATAGTCTATATAAATCAAGTGATCCCCTTGGGCAGGGCCAATTTTGAAATTACTAAGTATGACCTTGACCTTAACAGAGATAGTTCAAACATATAACTCTGCACATTATCTTATTATGGTTAACATTTATATCAAGTAGGTACAATTTTCTTTCATCACTTTAAAAGATACAGAGGGGCCACAAAATTGTTAGCAGATATACAAATGATCAGGTGCATAACAATATATGCTGAAATGCAGGCAAATAAATAAGTTGCTGAACAAAAACTGGATTTTTGTCATCAAATTATTTACCTCATTCATGGTATGCTATGAATGGGGAGAAAAGAGAGGAAATATCTTACATAATGTACTACTTTTTAAAAAAAATAGTCTTTCCACAAAAAAATAATTATGATTAAGCTACACAGTGTCATAATTATGTCTGTTGTAGCTAGGAACATTACAGACAAGGAAACTATCTGATTTTATCATCAATCTTACCAGTCTAATCTTGGGAGACCCATCAAAATGTCAAATTATAATCTTACATTACTTGCCTAGCTAAGGAATAATCTCAGGATACTTTCTATCACTTTTTTTTCTTTGAGTACATTGTCTAAATAGGTCATTTGGGCAGCTTGATTTGGTTATATATGTTGGGTGAAAGATCTAATGTTGTAATTCATCACAACTGATGAGACAGAGAGACCATCTATAATATTTAAGTTATCCTGCTTTGCTTGATTTCCAAGGATTTCAACCTTGAGTGGACAGAGTATACAGTTGGGTCAGATTGCATTCACTGTGCCTCAAAACTTCAATTTAACAGAAAGCGAGTAGTTTTTACCACCAGAACAGAGCCTAGACAGCCTGCACATCTGATAATAGAACAGTTCCAAACATGTAAACTTTGTTTAGTCCTGTTAAGAATTCAGTTGGTTTACTGTTACAATGCATAGAATAACAATATATGATGAAATTCTTTCTGGAGTATATAAAGGCAATCAAAGTTACAATAATGTTATACCTTCAGGCTTCTTGCCTTCCTTCTCTTGTTTCTTGATCTTCATTTGAACATCTACTACATCAGACATGTGCTTTGGTTTGGGTTTAGGGTGAGCACCTCTTAATGTAGCCACAATTGCATGACGAAATCTATAATTGGAAAACAGCAAAAACACATGTATTATTCCAATTTAGTAAAATGTTATGATACTTATTTTCTAAAGTATTCTTCATTCCAATTTTTTATTTTACTAAAATAAAACAGAAAATCATCTTAACAATTGTTCCAAAAAGATAATGATCCCCCAGGCTGCAGACTAAAAGTAACATGTCTAGTTAAAACTAGAAATATAAATTTGATGACCAGGCAAGTAACATGTACAAACCTAAATAGTTTGTATGTGTGTTATATGTGTAATATAATGTTCATTCTAAAAGAATCTTAAACCATATTTTTTAAATTGAAAATGTGCTCCATTGCAATGTATTGCTAAACTGAATAAAGCCTTCTGAATTATGTTTAAGTGAAAAATTGGAAAGCCAGTTACTTAAAAACTTAAAAAGCTATAATGGCAAGCAGCTATTTCAATTTTATCTTTATTCAAATTCTACATACTGGCAAAGACATCTCTCTATCTATTTATGCAAATAGGTACAAAATTATACTTCAATATGTATTGTCAATTGAAAAAAAAAAGGAATTAAACTTTAAAGTGAAACTTGAATATTTCATTGTACTTTACCTATTTTTTTTTTAAACAATTGCAATTATTTCAAATTCTCTTTATTCAAATTCTACATATTGGCAAAGCCATCTCTACCTACTAAGCAAAAAAGAGACAAACCTACAAATTTCACACAAAAAGGAAGCCTATTAGAATAGCAACAGGATTTTGTTGACTCTTACATGATTGTAGTTTTTATGATAACAATACCAACAATGTAGGAATGAAGGTCACATGGAAGGACTTTTGAGCTATGTTTTGTGACAAACTATTGATTTGTAGGCATTAAAATGGTAAATGTTTGTTTGATAATTCAGCCAACACTAAAAGATTCTAAGTGACCCTTTGCAGATATGCTTAAGGTAACAGAAACAACATTTTTACATTGACCCATGAGGATTTCAGTTGACTGAGATCCACTAAAGTTCAAATCCATTCTGTTATAATCAAATGTGTGTGAGACAAAATATGTTTATTTTAATAAGAATGGAAGGCTTTTTAGGTATATTTTTCTGTTATGCATATATATATTACATGATTTAATGAGAGGAACCGATTGAAAATTTGAGTGAGTAAAATTGGTGAGAACCTTATTACTCCTTTAACATTTTACTTAAACAATTATGTCATCAAATTATCTATAATCTAATTTTTTTGCAATTAAATTCAAATTTTAAAATAATTTCTTTTTTAATTTCTACATTAAAAGCAAATAATAAAGATTACAATGATCTCTGCCAGCTTCTCCCTATCTACATGCTTAGAAAAAATGTAAGAAAATATAAAAAAGATGTTAAACTTGCTTCTGTTAAGCTTTTGTTAAAAAGAAGAAAAATTGAATGTGTTAAACCTTTATAATCATATCATATTATACATAACAATTATGAGAGCTCAGGACACCCAAATATGCACCCCCAAATTTAGAAATGTATCCTAAATTTTCAGTGACAAAAATTCAAATATTTGTATAAAATTAAAAAATGAGTAAACTCATGGTTTTTATTATAAAATTAATGTAAACAGCCATGTACCATAAGCATCCATTCATAAATGCATCTTTATATCATTATGACATATTTGATGAAAATTCCCAGAACATTTTGGTTCAATATCTACTGTTTGAAACACACTTACCGTAAAATTCCTATTAATCGCCCCCGGGGGCTAAACATTTTCCAAAAGGGGGGCTATTATTACAATACAGTTTTTCCTAAATCCAAAAATCACTGTAAATACATTTAGTGTTAGCAAGTGTTGGTAATAACATTAACAAGTGTTAAGGTTTTAAAGTTCATATTATACATATTTGTGTTTACTATAAAATACTATGGATTCTGAATGATTTGAATAAAATTATGGCTTTAATTATGAGTTCAGCACTGATAAGTAGATTGTTTTCCTTATCCCAAGGCCTTTATTAGGGGAGGGGCGTTTATTAGGAATTTTACGGTATAGCAATAAAAATGTGCAGTCATTCAGAGGTTAACTTTAGAAATATCTAGAATTTTGGCCAACCAAACTTACTTCACATATAGCACTTAATTGCTGTTTGTACAGTCATAAAGAAATGCTTTGGTCTTTCAAATCTTGAAATGTTCTATCTTCCCCATAGAAAAAGTGATTTCCTCAACATTTAGAAAATGGCAATTACAGCAATGCTCCACTCACACTATGTCTTATGCCTAGGTCAATAATGAATGCTGATACCTGGCTTTTTACAATATATACAATAATAAAAAATGTGGCAACTATAATAAGCTTTTAGGAAGAATGTATACAATTTACAATACATTACAAAGGTCTGCAAAATCACCTGAATCTGCTATAGAAAAAAAGATATAAACCAAAACAAGTTCATGACACAATGATACAGCCACATATTGAAGAGGTTTAATGATCAACAGCAGTTATATGGTAAAATAAATTATTTACAATAAAATGTTGTTTATGAATATTTGTACTCATACTGATCATACAGTTGCTTTCAAGATTTACTACTGTAGACTGAAGATTACATATTCCAAACAAAAGTGGGCAAAAGTAGAACCTCTAACCCTTCTTTCAGCTAGTTTGACAGCTTTTTGCCATGAATAAATTTAAAATCCCTGGGAGGATTCAAACAACAGATGTCTGGGGCAAGTAATTATACTGTAGGTCTATAACCTAACAGCCACATAGACCTCCTTTATATAAGTGCAGTCCACGTTCAAGTGCATCTAGAAGGCTGTATAAATCAAATTTGATCATAGACTCAGCCAACTTATCAAAAAATTCGAATTATAAAACATATCAAAAATCATATCAATAAAAAGGCAAAACAATTGTCAAATTACTTTATTTTTCAATGCCAATTTTGCCTGATTCCCCTTTCTATAAAGTATTACTATATATGAAAAAGAAATGCCTCTCCAACTGTTCCCATATAATTTTTTAGAAATTATTAAACAGTTTGAAAAAGATAATAGTATTGTTTCCCAATTCAGCATAGAACAATGTTTTCCCCTCTACCTGTCTATAGACCATGCAATGCACTGTCTTTTAACATAAATTTTATTACGTCATACTACTGTCGGTCTCAAATGAGATGCGCGCCGGACCATGTCGTATAAATCAGTGCGCCTATCGTACAAGTAGAGTAAAGACGTTGTTTTTACTCTCTCCGATAAACGAGGTTTATCGACCATTGTCGTAAATTAGTTTTACATTTTTATTTTTGTATTTTGTTATTACGTTGTAGTGACTTGAAAGTAAAACTATTCCTTTTTAGTTATTTTACGCTGTAAATAACGTTTTTTGGGTTTTGACTATTTTTGTGTATTTTTTACCACGTGTTGTGTTTGTGGTAGTGCAAACGCTTTACGGTAGTAATGGCCGAAGTTGAAGTGCGTGAGGCCAACAAGGCTAAAGCAAAGCAGAAATTAGCCGATATGAGCGTTTCTGATGGTCACAAGACAAAACCAGTGGATGTGACTTCAGTCAAAAAGCCCTCGAAAGTCCCACCTGCAAAGAAAACTTCTACGACGCAGTCGTCAGCCGGTGAGTTAGCTTCGAACTCGTCGAGTTCCGTGTCTGAACAAAATGTGCAGAGTGAAAAATTTCACCAAGAACTGATGGGTATTTTGAACTCTATTAATAAAAATCAGAAAGCCCAAGATACACGTTTGAAGTCTTTAGAGTCCCAAATGTTATCATTTTGTGAGGAAACTCCAGTTAATTATTATAATGATCATGAAGAGGAAGACCATTTCGGCGATGCTGATTTGGGAGTTACTGATCCAGTATGTAGCAATATAGATGAACATCCCTCTGATCAGTCAGTGCAGATTAACAAACAGGGGTCATCCGGGGCTTTTAAAGGTGTTTGTTCCAAGTATGATTTGTTGGAAACCGTCGATGACGAGGTTGACACCGATTTGGCAAATTTGGTTAATAATGTGTTTCGTGAGGGTATTTCTGATGATAAGTTTGCCTTGCTCATGAAAGAGACATCTCTTCCAGAAAATTGTACAGCATTAACGAAAACAAGAGTAAATAGTCTTGTTTGGAACTTATTATCTCCCCATATGCAGACTATTGATGCTAAGATGCAGTCTATACAAGAATCTATCGTTAAGGCTGCTGCCATTGTTACCAAGGTTCTGAATTTGGCTTCAGACAGACTATCTGGATATGAAATTGAATCTAGGACAGATGCTTTAGGTTTATTAGGTCAGGCAAATAAATTAATTAACATAAGAAGAAAAGAGACTCACAAAACTGATCTGAACAAAGAGTATCATTATTTATGTTCTGCCTCTCAGAAATATACAGATTTATTATATGGCGATGATGTGAGCAAGCATGTTAAGGAAATTCAAGACATCAATCGCACGGGTTCAAGAATGAGGGGTAGATATCCTTATGCTCGTGCCAGAGGTCGTTTTCCTTTGAGAGGTGTTTACCGTGGCAGAGTAATGAAGAGGGGCCGTGGTCGTGGAAATGGTGGTGCATTTAGATTTCCAAAAAACTACCAAGAAGACCGCAGCAAGAAATAAATATTGATAAGGTGAGTCAGTTTGAAGCAGGTAGATTGAGATATTTTGTGAAAAATTGGAGAGATATTACCCAAGATCAAAATATTTTAGATGTTGTTGAGCATTGCCATCTAGAATTTGAGTCAAATTTTGATCCTGATGATTTTTGTTTAAAAAACACAATTTGTAATTCTTTTTCACTTAAAGAACAAGAAGTTATTGATAATGAAATTGATAAATTGTTAAAACTGAAAGTTTTAATTGAAGTGAATCATGAAGATGGTGAAATTATCTCTCCAATTTTTACAGTGCCAAAGAAAGATGGCGAAGCCAGAATGATTTTAAATTTAAAAGAACTAAATATGCAAATTACTTATTATCATTTCAAAATGGACACTTTTGAGTTTCCCATTAAATTAATTAATAAAGGAGATTTTATGGCTTCTGTTGACCTTAAAGTGGCATATTATACTGTTCATATTGCACCAGATCATCAAAAGTATCTCAGATTTCTTTGGAGAAACAAATTTTACCAATACACTGCTCTTCCAAATGGTATTTCATCAGCCCCGTCTTTATTTACAATACTGATGAAGCCTGTTTACTCAACATTAAGACAGAAAGGTCATGTTAATACAGGTTATATTGATGATTCTTTACTTCTAGGCAGCACTTTTTCACTTTGTCAACACAATATTGACGATACAGTGAGTTTAATGTCCTATCTTGGATTTATTATTTCATGATAAGAAATCAGTGCTGGTCCCTACACAAAAGATACGGTTTTTAGGATATGATATTGGACTCTGAAAATATGTTAGTTACTTTACCAGCAAGAAAAAGTTGCTGAAATAGTTTCTGAGTGCTTATATATCTGGTCACGAGAAAGTGTTCCTATAAGGAAAGTGGCCAGAGTATTAGGTTTATTAGTTGCAAGTTTTTCTGCAGTTGAGTATGGGCCGTTACATTATCGGCACATTGAATGGCAGAAAATTGAGCAGTTGAAGATAAATTTTAGTAATTTTGATGCTTTTATGCAGATATCTCTGTCTATGAAATCTGAGTTACTTTGGTGGATTTGTAATTTGCATTCACAAAAGAGACATATTACTCATGAGAGTCCTTCTGTTTTTATAACCACCGACGCGTCGTCTCATGGATATGGGGCGGTGAAAGATAATTTGTCAATTGGTGGTAGATGGACAGAAAAAGAAGCTGATAACCACATAAATTATTTAGAAACTTTGGCTATTTATTATGCATTGAAAGAATTTTGTAAAGACATGAGAAATGTTCACATCAGAATTCAAACTGACAATACTTGTGCAATGTCTTACATAAATGCAATGGGTGGAATTAAGTCTATGTTATGTAAAATGATCTTGCAAAGCAAATTTGGTTGTGGTGTATAGAATAGAAGTATTTGGTTGTCAGCCTCTTATATTTCAGGAAGAACTAATGTAGCTGATATTTGTTCTCGTAAATTTAATGAAAATGTAGAGTGGATGCTAGATAGAACAATTTTTCTGAAATTGATTGATCGATGGGGTACTCCTACTATTGATTTGTTTGCGTCTAGGCTTAACAAACAAATAGATAAATTTGTATCTTGGTACCCAGATCCAGAGGCCAAATATGTCAATGCTTTTTCTTTAAATTGGTCATCTGAATATTCATATATTTTTCCACCTTTCAGTTTGATCATGAGATGTCTACAGAAAATTCACCTAGACAAGGCAACATGTTTGATTGTCCTCGATGGACCACTCAGAATTGGTGGACTCATTTGATGAATCTTTTGATAGACTTTCCAGTTATTCTTTCCACGCAAAAAAAAAATTACTAATTCTCCCAGGAACAGACAAGACTCATGTTTTAAGCGACAAAATAGTGCTAATAGCATTGCAAGTTATCAGGAGTTCTCTCTCTTCAAGAAAACTTCCATCAAAAACTGTTGACATTATCTTATCCTCATGGAGACATAGAACACAAAACAGTATAACTCAACAGTCAAAAAAGTGGTTTCAGTTCTGTAATGAGAGGAAAATTAGTACCATTTGTTCTTCTGTAATTATGTTTTAGAGTTTTTAACTCAACTTTTTGAATCTGGCATTGGTTATAGTGGAATTAATACTGCCCGTAGCTCACTTTCAGCGATTGGCATTCTTGTGGATGGATTTGCAGCAGGATTCTCATCCGTTGGTCATAAGATTCATGAAAGGTGTTTACAATTTGAGGCCATCTGTACCTCGTTATAAAAGAAACATGGGATGTTTCAGTGGTTTTAAAATATTTAAGGTCTTTATCGCCAGTGAAAAGTTTATCACTGAAGTTATTAACTTTGAAATTAGTAAATGCTTATTGCATTAACACTTGCTTGTAGGACTCAGGCAATTCATCTTCTTGATATAAGAAATATGAAGAAGCAGAAGGATTCTGTTATTTTATTGTACAGTGATGTTTTAAAACATTCTCGACCAGGTTCTGATAATGCACAGGCAGTGTTAAGGTCATATCCGCCTGACAGGCGTCTTTGTGTAACTTTTGTCTTGAAGGAATACTTAAATCGCACAGTCTATTCGTGGAAACATAACAGCTATTTTTATTATTTTATATTAAATTAAACCATATCGTAATGTGTCAAGGGATACAGTCAGTAGATGGCTTAAGACAGTCTTATGTGCTTCAGGAATTGACACTAATATTTTTAAGCCACATAGTATTCGAGGGGCAGTAACATCTAGAGCAAAAGCAAGGAATGTCCCTATAGAACATATTTTGTCAATTGCTGGATGGTCTAATACAAAGACTTTCGGTCAATTTTATGATAAATCTATACACATCAATGGAGACAAGGGTAGTTTCGCAAGGGCAGTACTTCAAGAATAGATTTAGATGAAACAGTATACAGAATTTTAATTACAGTTATCAGGTATTTTGATTTATTTTAATATTATGGTATAAGTATTATGCCTACTTAGTATTGCTTAATGCCCTTAACAGCTTTGAAGTCTCATTTGAGACCGACAGTAGTATGACGTAATAAAATCCCCAAACTAAACGAGACTTACCTTGGTAAAGTTGAAGTTTGGTTGAGATTTTATTCAGTCATACTGCTACTGGAGGGAATCAAATCCCACCCATTCATATGGATTCCCTTCCCTTTTTTTTTTTTGATCTGTTGTGAATAGGTCAATATGTTAATGAGTATTTTAATTTTTTGTTAAGTGCATTAATTTTTTGCGCTTTAAAGACTGATTTATACGACATGGTCCGGCGCGCATCTCATTTGATTCCCTCCAGTAGCAGTATGACTGAATAAAATCTCAACCAAACTTCAACTTTACCAAGGTAAGTCTCGTTTAGTTTGGGGATTATTTTGGTACAAAGAGAAAAAGAATACCTTTCTTTATAATTAATCCTATTAAAGGTATTATTGAAATGCTAACAAAACATTTCATGATAAACAATACTCTTAAATAGACAATGAGCACTAATAAGAAAGTGTTTTTTACATTACTGTTATCACTACAATATCTTAGCTTTTCTCAAATTCTCTAAATATTGCTTTAACATACATAAAACATAACAGAAATGATCATTAGGGATTAGAGACTTCCTAAGAAATGCAAAGGTGAGGGTAAAGAGGATGAGTGTGCTAACAGAAACCATTTTAATACTGCAATAAGAGATCTCGAGAGGCTACTGTTAACAGATTGCTGAATCGCTTTCAAAGACAAAAAAAAAGGTGTGCTGACTTACTAAAAACCCCAATATTTCCAGTTAAAATCACAAATTGTTTTGAGAATAATTTGACATGTTAACATATTGGAATTCCATATTAGATTCACAAGAATAGATAGAGGTGGTAGTGTAGGTGTTAATCTGTGGATTCCTTGTACTAATAATGCTTATAATGGTATTTAATCAGTGTCAATGACAGAAACTTCAGGGGATATCACTTAATATGACTCTGTCACCTTTTGATACATCTTGTTACAAGTAATTTTGAAATAACCGACAATATTCTGAAAGTTAATGGGTACATCTACAAAGTAATAATTATATAAAACTCAAAATTTTTAAGGAAGAATAGGGAGTGCTTTGATCCTTTTTTTCTCCTATGGCAGCAGCTCTCTTTGGTCATTCAGGTCATATATGAGCTGCGACATGACAAAACCAACATAGTGCGTTTGCGACCAGCATGGATTCAGACCAGCTTGCAGTCTGATCAGGATCCATGCTGGTCGCAAACGCACTATGTTGGTTTTGTCATGCCCCGGCTCATATCATTTCATAAAACAGACTGCCTTAGCTAAAATACTGACAATTTCAATCCTAAATCAAACATCTTATTTTGTTCTTTTTCCTCTCTATAAAAGTCCTTCCTATTAAATACCTTAATAATCTCACTGACCAGAACTACTAGCTTGCACATACAAGGTAAATGCAACAGCAATTAGCCAAATAATTCAGCATCACAGTCCTGGATTGCTTGTAGTTTAGCGGAACTTTGAGCACATGCAATAGATGATACAGAGACCAAATACCTCTCAGCAGATTTGTTACCTAATATCAGAAGATTCCTGCTAAAATCAAATGATAAATATGTAATGTCAAAACTAATTTTGCAGGTGTTTTCTCCCTAGTCCCACAGCTTAAGTGATCAGAAATAAAATTATATTGTGCTTTTCAACTAACATAAAAACCAAAATAATGTGAGACGTTTCTCTAATAGAAATACATAGTGAATAGAAAATAACACCACAACCTATCCATCAATATTTGTTTTGTGCTACAAAGAATTTTAAATCTAAATTTAATTAACAACTTAGTAAATGATGTAGTACAAACAATAACAATGTTCTATAGCAACAAGGAAGTTAGTATATCTGGAAATTCACAGTGGACAACAAGGTGACATGTTTTAGTACTCCATTGTTTCAGTGTAAAGGTAACTTACTGTGCACTTGCTCTAATTGAACTGAAATACATGGCAACATAATTGGCAACAAATCATAAAAAAGAACCAAAACAAAACATTATTGAGTGTCTTTGTGGTAAAATTTCTATAAATTTGTGAAAAGATTTCTTGGAGTGAAGAAAAAAAAAATCAAACTTAACAAATAATAAACTCAGAGGTTTAGTTTAGGTGATAAAGGATATAAGGGAGAGATTTTGTATTGAGAGGAAAAGGGCCAGTTGCAGTTTGAAGGAAGAAAAGTGTGCAACAAAATGGCATTTTTTTTATCTATAAACAGAAGATAGTGGCTAATATCTCTATTTCAAAAAAGTAAGCACAAATCAAAATTGAAGGTTTCTTTTCATTTATAGAAATACAGATTCTATATTGCAAGTAAAGACAAAATAAAGATGGCAATCTTTTATTTATTGACATGGTAGTATTAAATTTTGTGCAACTTGTATGTAAAAATTAAGGGAAAAAGGTGCCATTTGCAATCCAAAATAATCTCTTTTTCCCCCCAAGTAAAAACAAAAATATTCCCAACAGTCACTTCTATGAACTTTTTAAAATTTCTCAAACTTAATTAATTTTTCCAAATAACACAGGGACTTCTAAAGGACCTTCAAATAGTAATTCTTTACTTCAAAAATAGAAGATATAACAAAATGACAAGACTTTTAGTTTCAATATAGATGTATAGAGTTTTTAGGCAATAAAATGACCATTTTTAAAAAAGATTTGCAGTAGAGTATAAATAAAACTAAAGGGCATATCTTATGTTGTCCCGGAAACATGACCTGTCATTGAGATTGATCAGTGATAGGCTCCTGAAGTCACACTCAGGACATAAACATCTTTTTCGTTCATTTTGAGTGCGGCCTTGAACTTTTGAGCTGCAACTTCTCTTGGTTTTGCATGAGACACATCAGCTCCTTGCAACAAACCTTTTTTTAAATTATTTTCAAACTCGTCAATAAATGACAAAGTCATGGACTGAACACAACCATCTATTCACAATTATTTTGTAACTTGGACATACATGTGTGACCTTGACCTATGAGCTAGAGACCAGATTCTTACTTAGACACCTTACCATCATGTCAAACATAGTTATGTCAAGTTTGTTTTTTTAAATCCATCAATGAATGAGATTTGTTGACCAGACAGGACCATCAATACACTTCTATAAAAATTTATTATCATAATTTGAACATACATGTGAGTCCTTTACCTTTTAGCTGCAGACCTGATCATTTCATTGTCATGTCCAACCTTATATGCCAAAGTATTTATAAATTCATTCAAAAGTGACCTTTACCTTTGACCTACAAATCTTTTTCTTGAATTCAATGTTCTACAAATTTATGCAAAATTGTTTCAAAATCTATCCATGATTTTATGATGACTAACAAAGTTATAATGCCTGAGATAAAAATAGGACTTACAGATGGATAGACAATTAAAAACTGTATGCTTATTCTTTGGAAGCATAAAAACCTAAACATTATCAAACAGACAGAGCAATTTGAATATTATGTTTCTTTTATGGTAAATTTTGATATTTAATTTTTAACAATGTTAAATGTCTTGCTAGCTAAATTAATTCAATATTTGTTTTATTATCTTTTGTTTTGACACAAATATTACTAAAAACATATTTGAAAAACAAGTTATGTCATTAAGAGCTTATTAATAACTCTAATGTGCTGCCGTCTTTATAACAAAAAGTAAAAGAGAAAAGGTGTTTTTCCAGCTACTGTCTACATAAAATCTAGGAAAGAAATGTTATTTGTCAAGTATCTTACGTTGGAAAACATGAAGGTTCACTTACATGGTAAAGAAAAAAAAACAACAACATTAAATATATTAATTTTTCATTGAAAAAACATATTACATATATCACTTTTTAAAAAAATTATGTGCAATGGTCGTATCAGTCGGTAGTTTATCAATATTTTTATTTTTACTTCTTATCATGTTACTTAAATAAATCACAATTCACATTTTCTTTCTTTTTTATGTAGATTTAGGCATAATAACAAAATAAGCCTTTTCAAAAAACTCTCCTTTAAAAAGCATAATTTACAGATACAAGAAACTTTTTTTATGTTCATTAGCCATTAAATTATCTTTTAAAGGGAATTTTATTGAAATATTTTTGATATATATTTTTTTTTTAAGTTGTCACACAAATTAATGGTATCTAAAGGTGAAAAACCAGCCAATAATGAACTATTCGAATAAGAAGCAGATTATGAAATATTGACTTCTTTTGAATATTTTTTTCATAAATATCTTTATGGGTCATGATGGCATGGACTTCAAATAATTTAAAAACACACTGTACAGAAAATAATTCACACCGGATTTACCATCAAGTTTTGAGCTACTGAGTGAAGTTATGATATTGCATGGAAGATAGAAATTCTGATTGATAAATTTTATATTAAAGTTTGACACACTGAACATTTAAGAAGCTTGGAAACATACAGTACAATACCTAGAACAATATATTAGACTACAAATATTGACATGCAATTAGTAGAGGTAGTAAGACAAATATTGTTTTTCTTCAAGTAATGTTTTACATGAAAATGCAGATAAAATTAATGTGCTTAATTCTAATTAAAATAATCATATCATATACATTTGATAGTTTATCAGTTACTAAAATATCATTTTTTTTAATATTTAAAGTGGACTTAAACTGAAGAGTAATTGGAGGTTTATTTTCTCCTCAAAATTGATTCTGATCTTGCCTGTAAAATTTAGAACTTTTAAAAAAAATATATTAAAACATCCACAGGCACTTAATGTAACTGATATTTAAACTTAATCAATTTATTCTTATAAGAAAGCATGATCCTCACTTTTATTCTTTCACTTAGAAATGAGATAAGTGTTAAAAACCAGGTGGCAACATAATAAATTAGATGAAAACCTTGACCACAAACTAGTCTGGTGCTATAGTACTAAGTCCTATTCAAAGTTTTCATTACCAAATTATCGCATCATGCTATTATACTTTATAAATTCCAAATCCCCATATTTCACAGCCATCATTTGATGCTTACCTTGCTCTAGCAAATGCCTGAGGTTCTGTAGCATGGTGTTTCTCTACATGTTCTGGTATGTTACCTTGAGGATTCATTTCTATAACAGTATCAGACTCTTTCCCATCCCTGAAATATACATAAAAAACTCATATACAGTGAATGATATATCTTCTCGTGCAAAATGAACAAATGATAAACAAATCTGAAATAAACAGAAAAGCGTCAATACATTTTGATACAGAATCAAGTTTTAAATGAACACAGGGCTCTCAATTGACACGGAGATCCGGGTTTTGACTCGTGAAAATCAGGAAATGCACAAATTTGACACGTGATAAAATCTGCACAAGAGTCAATTTGCCACGTGGGATTTTCAGCTATGCAATAATAATTACCTTAAATCTACTCCTTATTACTTATCAGATCCTACATATGTTCAAATCACACTCAAAAAAATGTCACCTGTGTAATACACAGCATTGTTTATAGCCTGTGCACTGAAGCGTGACATCAGTGGGTGCAAATTGACAGCGCTAAAAATAGCTCTACACAACTGATAAGAATTGCATACTTGAGGTGTCAATTATTGATTGCTTTTAAGGTTTATGATACGTCTTTGATTTACTTGGAGTGCCTGTACATTTGTTATTTCCATTAAATATTCCTAGTGCATTTTGGTATTTAAAATTAATATGATATATAGCACACCAGTAAAGATATTTTTTTATATTTTAAACTTTTAATCAGAAAAGCTGCTGCTTAATTTATTCTTTCACAGTAAGATGCAATTCATTTTTTTGTTTTTTGTTTTTTTTTTTTGTTTTTTTTTTTTTGGGGGGGGGGGGAATATACATTATAACTAGGCATTTTTTCAATGTTAAATATTATCAATTTCGACTTGAGAATCTACACAAAATGAGCTCCAATACAGTAATTTTTGTAACAGAAAAATGATTCATGTAGTCAAATGACACTAGAAAAAAATTATTTGACTCATGAAAATTTTGGCCAAAGAGTCTTTGACTCGTGAAATTCTGACCCTACTGAGAGCCCTGTGAACATATAACATTTTGGCTGTTATTCAACAAGTTTTGAATATTATCATAAACCAGACCAAAGAAAGCAAGAACAAATAATATATACAAATAAAGATATTGACATTCATTAGATGGCATTATCTCCAAGTAATTATCCATGGGAGCAATGTGCCAACAAGGGAAAACTTCAATATAATAGCAGTTAGTAATCAGTATCAGGTCAAACTTGTCTAGAACTGGGGCTTAAGTTTATTCGTAGAAATTCTTAATTAGGCAATCTATAATCAAAGTCATTTAGAAATCTTATCTAGTCCCAAAAAAATGATTAATAATTCATTATCTTGTGTTGACAAGAAGGCAAGTAAAGTAAACAATGCTCAGAACAAAATCCATCTGACAATAATATGATGCAAAGTTTAAAAAAAATTACAGAATTATATACATGCCAAAAGCAGCTGAAAAACAATGCCACTTATTAATAGAATTTTCTTATCTCCATTTAACACTGTCTCTAATAGACAAAAGATCCAAATTATAAAATTTTCACAGAGAATATTGTAATACATAATTATATTGTACTTGGTATAACAAAGAATGATAATATTGTTGTTTATTTCACTACATCATAGAAGGAAGATAGAGGGCAAGGCAGTATTTTATATACAAGAGACAATTATGTATAACTATTTAATATTATATATATCTGTTTAATAAAAATTACTCAAAGAGAGAAAGTGACAAAAAAATAGGTCAGTTGAAGAAAAAAAAGTAACACAGTAAATTGGCAAGACTACATCAAAGGTGTATACAAAAGTAACAAGTGCAGTTTGTGCAAGGCAATACCACGATGGATGTTACCTGTACTTTGGATCCATCACAACTGTGATATTGGTAGTGGTACGGGATGAACGCTCACTACCACTACCTGAGAAGTTCAGAGGCTCAGAATGACTGCTGAGAATGAAACATAATGACATGATTGACATTTTCCTACTATAAGGTGCATATTAATAAAACAAAGACTTTTTGGTAACTTGTATATTAGATTGATTTTCAAACAGTTGTTTTCTATCATATCAAAATACAGAAAATAAATAAATAACAAGAGCGATCAGTGATCACATGTGTCGCCTCATGATGGCCAATTTCATGTTGTGACAGACGGACAGACAGATGGACAGTGCAAAACTAGATTTGGTACTGATCATTCCTGTAAAGTTTGGATAAAATTGAACCAGTAGTTTATGAGGAGTAGTCCGGACAAGCTTTTGTGTATCTGGCAACTAACAGAAAAAACACCTTTTTATCAAAGGGCCATAACTTGGCTAAAAATCATTCAACCCGAAAACCCGTGCAATATGCGCCAGGACTTGAGCTACAGATTAATCCTGTAAAGTTTCATTGAAATTGCATTAGTGGTATAAGAGAAGTAGTCCGGACAAACTTTAAAAATAAAAATTATTAAAGGGCCATAACTCTGACAAAAATCATTGAACCGGAAAATGCTGACAATATGCACAACTAGACTTGGTACTGATCATTCCTGTAAAGTTTGGATGAAATTGCACCAGTAGTTTATGAGGAGTAGTCCGGACAAGTTTTGTGATGGACGGACAGACAGACGGAGGAGAAGTGATCCCTATATGTCGCCACTACTCCGTAGAGGCGACACAAAAAACAGTGTAAAGAACAATTAATACTAAGTAGAGTTATCACTAAAGGTGATTCATACCCCTACCAGCAACCTTAACTTTTTGAAAAATAAGTGGTCTCAAGCAAAATTTGAACCTTTCTTTTATTTGATGATGTTTCATCAGTGACCTTGACCTTGAACCTAGGTGGTCCAATAACAATCCCATGCTATGTCTCTTCACAAGGTTGCTAAATGTTAAGTTTGAATATAATATCTCATTCCTAACTCTAGTTATTGTCCAGAAATCATTTTCCTATTTTTAGTAACAGTGACATTGACCTAATAGTGAGGTCAAAAATCATCCCAACTGGGGTCTTCGCATAAGCTTGCTATATACTAAGATTGAGTACAATATTTCATTCCCAACTCTAGTAACTGTCCAGAAACCATTTTTTTTTAGTAACAATGACCTTGACCCAGGGAGGTCCAAAAGTAATCCCAAACTGGGTTGTTGTTTTTTTTACATAAGTTTGCTATATTACTTTGATTATAATAAATCATTCCAAACTCTTATGTTATCATGCAGAAATTATAAAGTGGATCTACAGACAATCTGACTCCTACCTACCCCACTAAACTTTGTTTATGGGGGTATAATTACATCTTGTTTATTGTGTCAGTATTGTTTATTACTGATACCTCTATGTCACTGTTACCATATACTATAATTGTAAGCATTAAATTCTAAAATTTCTAAGAATTCTAACATCTTCACAAGATGAACACTTACATTTTTCTTTAGAATTTATTATTATCTTTATTCTTCCGAATGATATAATTTAATTAGTTTATTTAATTCAGACACCTCACACAGACATCATCTGGCAGCCAACTCAGAAAAGAATAAATGAGGCTCAAAAAGCAAAACTATTTTTTTCTTATTATGCTAGACTCAACACATCTTTTTTTGTTTTTTTTTCTCTGAACATAATAACATCAGTTCAACGCTGATTCTACACATTGTCTATTAGTTATGAACAAAGCTGGTAATTTGTCAAAGGTTTTCCAGACACCAGCTCAGCAATGAGATAAACAGAACATTCTCAGATTGGAAGAAAAGAAATTCATTTTTAACAAAAGTAAATTAATAACAGAATATAAATCACTTTCCAACCTAGCCATTGGCATACATTTTTTATTTGTATAATGAAGTTAAGTGAACTGATGGGTTTTCTCCTGAAATGCATCCAGTTAAACTGACACAAATTCTATAACATCATTTACTAACATGCATTCTAATTAATAGGACAGAATGGTATTAAAATCTCTACAGTTTTTATGCATCTGTTTTACTTATTATTTTTATATGTATATTTTTTTGTTTTTGTTTAAATAACTGACAGCATTCAATCTGACATTAATGGTAACATGAAACAGATGACCTATTAGATGATACTTGTATTGTTAAAATGGACTTCAGGAGCAAGGTACCATTCACTGTTGCTATGTCACAATATACCTTAATGACAAATGAGCATAATTATATAGTAATTTATTGTAAAAGGAGTACATATTTGGGGCAGTCATTAAGTAATGACTGTATATGTTGCCTTATTTTCCATTGAATAAAAAACAAAACAATTATTAGATGATACTGTAACAATCACAAAATATTTATTAACGATAAACTATTAGCTAAAGACTGTAATATTACTACAATTTCATCAAAGTTTAATAGAATACTCTGTAAATTATCATACATCACCGTACAAATACATATATGATTTCATTAATTTGTAATTCTAATTAATGTCTTTTATGAACGTAAGAATAAAATTGCTACATGAACTGTTTTGACTCATTAAACGCATGCAAACCACACAATACAATTTTCATACAAGAACAGTTGGGGGCTGAGAACAGGCCTAATGAACAAGACATTCCTTAAGTAACTAAGGTCTCAAATACTTATACAAAATAAGATTAACTTCAAAACAAACAAAAAATCACAAACACAAACTAGCTCAAGTCTAGTTGCACAACTTGAAATTTTAGTTGATCGACAAATTTTAATACATGCACAATTGTGAAATACAATCTACAAATGATTGCATTAGGGTAAGACAATTGTAAACTGCTTACAAATAAAGAAACACAATAAGACAATGAAATGTACATTATAATATACTGACAAAACTTGGCATTTTTTCTTGTATCAAATTAATTTAATTATAATTGCAGCAACACAAAGCAGATTGTTATCTTCACTTTGTTAAAAAGACATTTAAATTAACCTTTTTCCTTTGACAAAAATCTTATCTGTGTTGAATATTCCATTGTGTCAACTGATTAATGTTGATTTTGATGCAAAAACTCATAAACCTGTAAGCTTTTAATTGTACCAACATAGCTGACAATATAATTAATTTGTCTTCCAATATACTTAAAGCAAATAATCCTTCAAGTTTTCTAAGTATCCTTTATCCTTTCCTGTGACCCAAGTGATTTTTTTTTGAGAGATGACATCACCTTCATATACTGCATAGGCCCAACAACTATAATATCCATGCAAATGCATAACAATATAGTTTGATGTATTTAAGTTAATCAGAACAAAAATCTTTCAAAAATAGAAATACTAACTAGAGCTGCCATAAGAGTGATAAATGCATCTAATCTCTATGACACAGGAAATTACAAAGTGCAATTAAACATTATTTTTAAAAGAAAAATCCTTCAAGGGGTATAGGATACACATGGTATCTGATATTTGACCTTTAAGGGTGTCCTAAACTTGAGCAGGCAAAACAGTGGCATGCGTTCTGCAAATTTCCTCTTTGAGGTGAACATTTGAGCCAAATTGCAAGAAAATCCATCAGGGTGTATAGGACGACTGATGTGACAGTGATTCCTGTAAAGCCCCCTCCACATTATGTGGTAGGGGTATAAAAAAACAAATTTGTGAGAGTTTTATGGGAAGGTAGTTTAATACTTGTTACAATAATTAAGTCCCTGCTCCTATGATCGGTGCAGTGGCATAGCATGACATAGTTCCCTTGAGGGGTTCAGTCAAATGCTTCCTTAAATGAGTTAGTTCAGACCTATCCCCCTCCCTTTCCCGCAAATTCTTGCCCTAAACAAGAGCTGTCGGTAGAACAGCATACTCAACTATTCTCAGTACTTGATAGTAAAAAAGAGCCTTGATGTTTAAAATGGGCCACAATTTGGTCAAATTCCATGTATGAATCATAGGCCATAGACAGAGACGTTTGATTATAATACTCTTAAATTAGTGTGTGAAGTTTCCATCCATTCCCTTTACAGGGATCATTCTGGTCAGGATTTTTAGTGAGAGATTTTCTCTCATTTGAGAAATTTTAATGAGAGAAATTAGATTTTCTTGAGAGATTTAATTTTCATGATGGGCGAGGTTAAAAATATAGAAATTTTTAACTTTTTAAAATCACTGTACATATAAACATTGTTTATCTAATGAGGATATAAGAAGATGTAGCTCTGTTTATTACAGTGATTTTTGTTTTCACTTTTTTAACACATCCTATGCCTTTTCTTTTGTGAATTTTTAAACACAATAAAATTCTAGTTGTGAAAAATAAATATAATAAACACTTTTATTCTGAAATATAAAAGAATTATACATGGATATCTACTACAACTATTATTTGCTGGACAACACTGTACTGTACAGAAGTGATTGTTGAGATTTGAAGAATATTTTTTATAACCTTACATTTTGTTTTCTTTATGATTCTCTTCACACACCTCCCTCCATTAAAAAAATATTCATTGAATATGTGACCTGAACACATAATGACAAATATCTCCATATCCACAAATATAAACAATGTAAACCTAAAGTAATTTTTATTCATAAACATCATTTTTAGTGTTATAAAACACCTTTAAATGACACTCAGCTTCCTTTTAGTATTTTTTTTTTAATCACGACATCGCGAAAATATGTGACAAATGAATATTTGTCTTTTTTCTGCTGAAACATTCACAATTCTAGCTGTTGCTGATTGCAATAATATAAAATTAAATATTTTTGTTCAATAAAAGAATATTCATTATCGGCTATTTCATCAGGAATCGTAAAACAATTTTTTTTAATTTGTTCTTTACGGCAAAATTTACCGTGGTTGATGTTACATTTAGAAGACAAATTTTACCGGTATTTGTTTCTTACATGTCCATTTTTATGTTAGTCTGTGTCTAACAATTTTTATTAAAATCAATTAAAAGTGTTTTATGTAAATTCTCGACTTACAGATAGATAAAGGTTAGCCATCATACCGTACGGTGAATTTGCGGTCTCCGATCGGCAATTATTAGGCTAAATAATTCAAAGTGTTGGACTACTTTTTGGAGGTTTTTTACACCGATTTCATTAATAAACAATTTGAAATTAAATTCTTGATGGGAATCGTGAATTTTTCATCTTATTTTTGTGTAACTTTAGCATTCTTTTGATTGTGATTAGACATTTTCCGGCTCAAATTGCCGTGCGAGATTTTCTCTCATTTCACAAATTTCTCTGAGATTTTGGTGATTTTTTTGCGAGATATCGCGGAAATCGCGCCCTAGAATGATCCCTGCTTTATCAATTTTGAAGATTTCAAATTGCACGCAAAAACTTAACCAAGTGTGAGGTATCTTCGGATAGTTGAGCTTAATGTGAATACTAATGATTGCAAACTAAAAGAATATCAATGAAACATTTTACACAATACAAAAGTTGCAATTTCCTTCTATCAGTACCTTAAAAGAGAATGATGTTGACTAGTCATTGTCTGCTTCATTAAAACTTGAAAAGGCCTTTTTGTAAGAAATAAGCTTAGTTTACTCCAGCAAATACGACAAGTTACAGACATGCTTCTATACCATCTCAGTATATCTAAAAGACTGTTGGACATGCTTGAAGAATCATATCCATGTGGCAACTCTTGTCCGTATGTCAATTCTCTATTATATATATATTAAAAATTCAAAACACTATAAATTTTGTCAATTAAACACATGAAATTATTACAAAATGCGGTTACGAGAAAAAATCGATAAAACTTTTTAAGTAAGCAACTTTATTTCACTATAATTTTTCTTTTCTTGCTTCAGTAAATTAAGAGTTGCCACTTCCTAATTGAGACACATCTACTATATATCATTTGGGTAAAGGGCTACAGGGACTCACCTGTGTAAAAGGACTTCTCTACCACCCTGAGAGCTGCTTGAACTATGACTGAAGTAATAGTTTTAATATAAATCTTTCTTAAAGCAACAATCACAGATAAAAAATGAACAAAGTCCCTAAACATTTATAAATAAGCTAAATGTTTTAAGATCTTTACACCAGCAATAATACTAGCATGTCATAGTTATAGGCAATAAACTTTAGATATGACAGTACATAACCAAAAGTTGTAACAAGGGATCAACATAATGATATGCATTGATGAATTTTAAAAGAAGAAAAAGAAGTTAAGACAGTATTACATCTAATCCAGATTTACACTATACATGACAATATAACAGAATATTCATATATTCATGAAAATTGAAATGTTGTGAATGACTGTAAGCAATAAATTTCACTGGAAATGTGCTGTATATCCTGTGGCAGGGTTAACAGCTCATTAACTTCTCTAACTGCTGCAGAACACTCACAATCTAAATCTGGTTCTGCAGCAGAGCTAACAGTATACAAACAAAAGTAATGACACGTGTTCAAGGAAGTCAAAATAGATTTATTTAATTCATTTCACACTTCAAGGGTAATCCTATCATCGATTTGATCTTTTCAGTTACAGAATTGTGAGCCAACAATGACAAGATAAAAATGTACCTCAGATCAATCTAACATTTGATTAAATTCATTTACACTGACACATTTGAATGAATTCTAAATGAGATGCTCTCTGGTTCATAACTATAATATTAAATTACATGGAAAACAACAAGAGCTGTCCGTAAGACAGCGCGCTCGACTTTTTTATTGCTTGCCAATAAAAAAAGTTTTTGCAGTAAAAGGAAATACAAGAATCTCTGTATTTTTAAAGTGAACAATGGCCATGAGCATTAAGATATTTAGTGAAGAATTATTTTACTGAATTGTGTGATACCCTTGAACACTGCAGCAAAGTTTGAAATGTTTAAGTCAAAAGAGGGCTGGTACTAAAAACTAAAAAATTAATATCTCAAACAGTTCAGTCAAAAAGTGGACTGGTACTAAAAACTTAACCAAGATTCTAAGTCGATAAAAGGCCTTAATTTTTAAAACAAATCCTTGACAGAGTTACCTTCTCTTGCGTACAGATGGGGGTAATGATGTGAAATAGCATTAAAAGTTTCAAAGCAATATCTCAAAGGGTTAAGGCCAATAAGTGGATTTTACCCATATTCAATGTATTTTCTAAGTCAAAAAGGGGCATAATTCTGTCAAAAACCTTGACAGAGTTATGTCCTCTTGTCTGTTGATGAAGGTCGTGATGGTAAACAAGTATGGTCAGTTTCAAAGCAATACCTCCAATGGTTTTGAAATAAAGTGAGGTGGTACAAAAAACTTAACCAAGCTCAATACACTTTCTAAGTCAAAAAAGGGCCATAATTCTGTCAAAAACCTTGACAGAGTTATGTACTCTTGTCTGTAGATGGAGGTTATGATGGTGAACAAGTATGGTAAGTTTCAAAGCCATACTTGTAATACTTCTGAAATAAAGTGGGGTGGTACGAAAAACTTAACCAAGGTGTGACGCCGACGCCGACGCCGGGGCGAGTAGGATAGCTCCCCTTTTCATAGAAAAGTCGAGCTAAAAAACTGATAAACACAGTAATTTTCTTTGTAACTCCATAGTTACACAATCAACTATGAAATGTTCAGTATTGAATAATTGAATAATACTTTTCACTTTTAACATAACAATTACATTTGTTCTAATTAGATTGCAGAAACATTTACTGCAATCAATACTGAATGGCCTAGGATGAGGTTTCTTTGAGACAAACAGTTGCAATTATTTCTCAGTAGATGTTAGTGATGATATGAAATAAAAGGAAACATGCATACACAAGCAGTAGTATAACTGTTCCAATCTCTACCTTGATGCAGCTTTCATTATCAGATCTCAAATCTCAAAGCATACAAAACATCTTCTTGATTAATTATTGCATCTGTTTTAAATGTGAAGTAGCCATTGATGTTCATTACCTTGCTAATCAACCCTTACACCAGTAGGCACTGTCCTTGCAATTAGGTAGCTCTTTGTTTTAACTCACATATTGGTTATGAACAGAAAATAATGACAAAAATACAATTCTGTGTTGTATAAATGCTAAATGAGTTATTATACAAGTAACATTAGGAAAACAAGATATCATATGATTTTTAACATTGTTAGTGTCAATCAAGTCATCTATTGACCTTCACCTTAAAATGTGCACAAACCTTCATCTTGTTTAAATGTAAACCTTTCCCACTTTCTAAGCTTGTCAAAAGAAGTTGAAGTTTACATTTACATCAAATCCCATGGCAAAAATCACTACATTAAATCAATAAAATGTTATGAGTGACCAAAGCTTGGTAATGGTCTGAGGAAGGTCACTTAGTTACATAGAAAACAATTAAAGTGTCTAATTATTGGGATTTAAAGCTGCTTTTACACAGATTGCATCTATGGTAAATTGTAATTATTACATTAAATATCAAGCTTTGAATACAAATCTGTTTTTGACAATATTTATAATTCAATCATATTTTCAGTAACATTACTTTAGAAATGTGTGATAATTTACTGGTTTGCGTTTACCCATCACCCTAAAAGCTACTTTTAAATAAAATTTGTCATTGTGACTATGGTTTTATTCATTCTGTGCAAAATCATAACATTTCCAACATCATCAATTGTGAATGGTATTTTATAGGAAAGATTTTCTGAAAAAATTAGCAGAAAAAGGAAAAGGTGTTTTAAATGCAAAGTTGCTCACACTCCAAAGTCACAAAATGTGGTTATCAAGTTTAAAAGAATGGTGACTTAAACTTGTTGAACACTGTTATAGTATGATTGTTGTACATAACCAAATATATATGGGAAAAAAATGATTGTGTACAATACTTTGTTTCACAAATTAACTATAAAATTTAGGCAGCTTTGCTTATTTAACAAACACATACCCTTAGATTTTAAGGTGAAGGTCAAAGAAGCTTTTTCCTCCATGACAAAATAATCAACAAAACTTTCAATGGAAATTTAGATATTTGGATGCAACAGGTTTTGTAGAGAATAGTACATAATTAATCTATTAGTTATATAACTGTTCCACAAAATACTAGCTGTTAGTGTTATCTATGATAATTAATATTTAGAACTAAAACCTTGTAACTAAGACTTAAATTACTATATTTTGCTACAAGTATTTTAAATTTCTTTCTTTTTGCATTTTTCAATATTTCAGATTCTTTTATTTGTATTACATTAGTTACACCAGAACTTATACCCTTTGGAAAGCTAGTTAATTTGCTTCTACACAACTAAATGCATTTTGAACCAGACTCAATGCAACTCTCTAGGTTATTAGTCAAAATATCTTTTTTACTCAAACTGAAATTTTCAGTATACTGAACACTCTTGGCCGAGATGACAGAAACTCTTAATCACCACAAATTAAAGTTTCCTTAACTTTTAAAGAAGTTGATCTAAGGAATGTAAATATTTTAAGCATCTTTGCCATAACTGTGAAATAACAAGTTAATAAAACATGATATCTAAATATTTACTGACATTTTGTTTTGATCCTGTATCTGGATTGCTATCAAAATATTGGCAAACATGGTTATACAGTTTTCATATGAAAGCAAAAGTAATCTACTTCGGGACATTTCTACATCTATGTTACAAGCTTTTATTTATAATTCTATTGTCATCAATTTCCTGTAATCATTGAAGAATATCTTCTTGCAAGAAAAGGTTTTCTGTATTGGCAATAATGAAGCATGGACAATTGTTTTCAAAAGGATTAACACAATAATTATTGCTTCTAACAAAATCAAGCCAAATAATCCTAAATATTTTTCAAACAGCTTTTAATCCAAAATATTATTCAAATATGACATAACAGCCCAGACATCAAGAAATTATTAGAAACCATAGTCTGTAAATGAGAGATTAATGAAAAAGGAAAGAGTATATCACAGAAACCAGCTGAAGAGATGAAATTCCCTAGGGACTGATATATCAATGCTCCAATACAGATATTGTCATCCAGAAGATATATATCCTTCCAACCTCCTTATATCTCTACATTAACTCTGACATTCTTTACAGCCACTCTACCTAGTGTTCACATAACTCTAAAACATTTAATAAAGATTTGTGCATAACAAGCTACTGTAACAATTTCAACAGTTATTGCTAATTTCAAAATGGATTTACAATGAAACAAAGTACTGTAGCACATTTTCTTTCACTGATGCCCATTTCTTACCTGTCAAACATCTTTTTATGTTTTGTTTCATTCAAATCAATTAAACTGAAATAAAACAGCAACAAAAAAACAATAATGAAAAAATCGGGAACGAAAAAAAATGTTCGGTTTTTTAGAAGTTTCGGATTTCCAGAAGTTCCGGAATTCGGAAGTTACACTGTAGTTAGTATACTTAACCACTTGGAGATTTGAAGTAAAACAGTTAGCAATTTTTTTTTTAATCATAACCACAGGAACCTGAAAATTCTATCAAAACAAAAAAATAACGATTTAAAAAAAAAAAAACCCATACATAATACTATAAAATAAACACAAGGAAGGCAACAACATTTCCCCACCCATCGCCACATTTACCAGGGATATTCGTTAAAAACGCCTGGAATTTTACTTCCGATCAACACTAAATCAATAGAGGCACATTTAAAATCTACCAGAAACACAACTTTACTCTTATGCAACTATTCCAACTTTTTACGCCAATTGAATAAAAATGATTATATCACTGCTCTTCTTTAATCGTCGGTTCCAAATTGGCCAGTTCAAGCGAATAAACTCCGTCATACCGTTATTGACCGGTCTTTGTAGAATCCCGAAATTCTACCCAAAAACAATAAAAAGAGAACGATTTAAATAAAAATCCCCATATTAAATACTACTTTTATATATATGGGATTTTTACTTAAATCGTTTTTTTTTTTTTTTTTGGATAGAATTTCGGGATCTTCAAAACCGGTCAATAACGGTATGACGGAGTTTATCGCTTGAACTGGGCAATGGAACCGACGATTAGAGAAGAGCAGTGATTTATTCATTCAATTGGCGTAAAAGTTGGATAGTTTCGATAAGAGTAAGTTGTGTTTCTGGTAGATTTTAAATGTGCTCTATTGATTTAGTGTGATCGGAAGTAAATTCCAGGCGTTTTTACGAATATCCCTGGTAAATGTGGCGGTGGGTGGGGAAATGTTGTTGCCTTCCTTGTGTTTTTTTATAGTATATGTATGGGATTTTTTTTAAATCGTTATTTTTTTTGTTTTGGATAGAATTTCAGGTTCCTGTGATATAACATATTATACAGATGAAATTTTTGGAATGATAATATATGAAAATTGTGAGAGAATTAGAGAATTTTAGGTCAGGAAAAATATTATCAGCTATTTCTATAGATGTGACCTTTCACAATGTGACAGCAGAAATGAATGATATGGTATATATCTGATCAATGAGTTACCGTAGGTAAATTTAAGTTCAACTTCTCTCCCTGAGCAAATCAAAGATTTTATATTTTGTCTGACTTTTGTAAACCAAAACATCCCAAAAATTGCTTTGATGGACTGAAAATTCCCTTTCTATAAAATACACTGTCACTGCAGGGAAAATGACTGCAAGGGAAAATGACTGTCTAGTAACAGTTACAGAAACTTTCCAGTGTGAGAAAATAGTAGAGAAATTGTCTAGGATAAAATAAACTCAATCAACATACAATAAATGAGAAGGAAATTGTCAGGGAGAGACTGTCTTGGATTCTGTGCTTAATTTTAAGTAAAATTATCAGAGTGAAACCAAAATGAGATATGCTGAGTAATAATTAATCTTCTTTTGTTTGAATCTGTCTAGAACAAAAAATAAAAAAAATGCCACAACAATAGGACAGAAATAAAAAGACAGTTTGACCTTCATCAAAATCAAATCAAATAATTTTAAATAAAAATCAAACTTCCCTGCTTAAAGGAAGAACTACTACACTGATCATGTGCTAACCTTTAAAAAAATCCTCTCTGAATGTATATAAGATGTTTTTTGAGCATCTGATTGACTAAACAGCCAAGCTTAAAAAACTTCAATGTTTACATTTATGAAATTTTACTCCATACAGTACAGGGGTAATTTTTTATTTTTCCTCCTAAAATTAAAATTCACAAAAAAATATGTAGCAAAATCAATGCTTCTGAGAATGCGTAACACAAAGATAAGATGGTCTTGGTCAAACCTTAAGTTATCCTAATATTAGTTGTCTCCGGGATAAAGAAATATAGTCATTGTTTAAAAAACAGCAGGCATACCTTAGTTTTGTATTGGAATGTTTTTCAGCTTTTTCCTGCTCTAATACACGTAATTCCTTCGGTAGTATATGACCAGTGAAGGAGCCAGCCCTTCCTCGTTGGTTCAATATACGCATATGCTGAAATAGGAAATACATGCAAATTAGCAAAAATTCTCTATACCTAAAAATTGAATTTTAATTCAATCATTCATATGACACATTAAACAAATTAAAGAAACTTTCATCACGGAATGACGGAGACTCTGCATACTTATCAGTGATGCTGTTTATATTAAGAAAAATAGTTTTTCCCCTGTCCTCTTATCAATTTCATATAATTGATTTTATGCTAGATTTAGGTTGCTGAAAACTCTTGATTTCACAGAGAAGAAACCTTAGTTTGCCAGAAGTATGGCTTGTACTTAAGCTTGAAAAATGTAAACCATATTTTATATTATACAGCTGCATCTCACAAGCTAGCTATCTCACATTTTTACCAGCATAGTAAAGCATTTGTCAAAAATATATCCTTTACAGCAGTAATCTTTTACCCTTAACCTTGAGTAACACAGAAACTACAACAGCTAAATAATGAATTTTTAATGTAATTGGAAGTTTTTTTTAAAACCTTTTTGGGAAAACTCTACATTTTCTGCAATTGGGACCAGGTCTGTTTACAAAATTATTCTAAATTCAGGGATTCAATGTTTTTTAACTATCAAGTTGACATTCAGTCAGCGTGTCACTCTGGCATACATGGCCTTCTCAAAAACAGTTTCAAAAAACGATTTTTCCCTGCTTCAGAATTAACATTATTTTCAATGTGTAAATAATAGTTTCAGGGTTCTCAATCATTTAATCCATGTGTTGTGTTTTTAAAAATTGATAATGGCACAAAATAGAATTTTAAATTAATTCCTACAGTGTATTGATTATAAAACTTACCACCTTGCATAAGAACTAAAAATCTATAATTTTATATATAAGGTTTTTATCGGCTGTACATGCATATTGAATGGTACTTTTTGCATTTTGGATATATAATTAATAAATAAAGCGCTATTTCAATATTGCTAACATATTGTAAATGTCTACAAAAACTCATATAAAACTTTTATTCAATTTTCTTAGTTGACCTCTTTCATACATTTTTCCCATTCCATAAAGGCAGCTACTTCCCAAGAATATAAGAAATTCTCAAAACTGAAAAAAGGGGAAAACATCGCTAAAGGTCCTTTTAGAATTGCTGCTATCAACCACAGTCAGTGAGTGGATTGTATTTGGTCAACTATTTAAATAAATCATTATATGAGTAGTCAAACACAAAATGTCTATCAACTCACTTTTAGACTTAAATGTCTTAAATGTGCATGAAGAAAGATACTTTATGTTGATATTACAAAAGTTTTCATTATTGTTTGATACATAAGTAATATTTTCATGAACTGAATTTGCAGTAAGAAGAAATACTGCATTTACTGTTATGGACACATTAATGATTTTACATACTTTAAATTATCGACAAATTGATATAAAAGAGGCCATTTAAATATTGTTTTTCTATTGTCAATGATTGATCTGAGAATAATATAAAGACTGCAGAATGATATCTGATAAAAGGGCTATAGAATACAGGGCATTTACCCCAAAAATAGTCTGTAATGAATAGACATTATTGCTTAATAAAATGACCCAGATATCGACATATCTTTGAGCCGTGCGTAATCAGTAACTTGTTTTAATTACCTAATTTTGTAATTGATATTGTACATCATGCAAGAAATGAAGGAAGCCAAAAATAAGAACTTCTTATCTTTTCACATGAATAGAGACCTATATTTTTAGTCTTAAACAATTGTTAAGCACAATTGTGATTAAATCTTTTATTTTTATTGACTGTTAAGAATATTAAAATAATAGCTGATAAGAAAATCTTTTCTGAACTTAGTACTGTTTGTTAAAATTATGTTAAAATTATGTAAGATTAAAATTCACACTTATTTCCTTTACCCTTCCATTTCTTTTCATTTTACTGTTGAAGAAAAACTTCTGACATCTTATTAAGATACCAGAACTGATCACATTACGACTAGCATTGACAAACCCCTTGGTCATAATTAAATTTGTTAAGGTTAAATCATTGTTATCATAAATAATTATAAATGTATAAGAAAGTTTGGTTAAGATTTATATTTAAAAATATACAACTACAATGTATGTGCTAACAAATAGAGAAACCTTTTTGGTAGCAGTATATGGCTTGATTAGTCTATTTTCATTTAAGTTAAGATCTTAATAATTTGATATGCTGATGGCAAACATTTGTATAAAGTAAAACTACACTCCAATCTAGTAGAAGATTCTGAAGGCAAAATCTGGTTTTTCTCTGGTGACCTTGACCTTGCATATATTGACCTATTTACATTTTATCATATCTTTGCTGTGTGTGACCTTGACCACAAGAATCTGAATCTTCTGCCAACATACCATCTCACAATGGTGAAATTATGCCCAGTTATATTAAAATCTCTCAATGCATATAGAAGTTTTGCTGTGGACAAGCAAATTCCATTGACCTTTTAGTGTGGCATTTGAACCAGAGACCTTGTTAATAATTTGGCAACAAGTCTCATGGAAGTCAACATTTGTAGTAAGTAATACTTAAATCTCTCCATTCATGTAGAAGATATGTTTCAGATGTTACAGTAACAGTCGACGGTTCAAAAATAAGCCAATCATCTAGTGTGCGCAATCTTGGTGCATTTCTTGACTCGAACATGAGGATGGAACAACATGTAAATAATGTCTGTAGGAACTGTTATGCACAATTAAGACAAATCGGTCACATCAGACCCTATCTTACTGTTAAAGCAACCAAATCTCTAGTAAATTCACTTGTTACTTCTAGGTTAGACTACTGTAATGCACTGTTATATGGAGTCTCTAAGCAGTCAATGACCAAGTTACAACATGTTCAAAATACAGCAGCTAGAATTGTGACCAAAACACTCAAATATGACCACATAACACCTATCTTACGTGAACTTCACTGGCTTCCGGTAGAGTATCGGGTCGAATATAAAATTTTGACTTATACATATAAATCCCTCATCGATCAATCACCAGCCTATATAAAAGACATGATAGACGTGTACATCCCAGTCAGAAATCTGAGGTCCCAGAATAACTCAATGACATTAGTTGTGCCTAAATCTCGGACAGTACGATATGGTGACAGGTGCTTCCAGACAGCCGCAGCGAAATTATGGAACGCGTTACCACCTGACATTAGAGACTGTAATACCTTGCCATGTTTTAAGAGAGCTCTCAAAACACATTATTTCATAAAGTTCTATGGACGTTAGTTCATAAATCAAGTACTACTTTTGCTATATTATCAGTGTTAATTTTAATTGTGCCTTGATTTTAAACTAAATGTGTCTGTATTTCTTACCATCCTTTACTGGTTTTAGATTATCATTATTGTTTAATAGGTTTACTTAATTTATGTTGTACATTATGTCTTATTTATATATGATTATGTTTTATCGGATTTATGTAAAGCACTCTTGAACATTTATTATTTATGAAAAGAGTGCTATAGAAATGTGGTATATAATAATAATAATAAAAAAGATATGCTCTGGAACAGTTAGATGCCGCCATGATAGTCTGCCTAACAGGGACAAAGCCTTCATATGTGTCCGTTTGTTTGTAAACTCCTGATGTCCATTTGTTTTTAATCAGGAGTTTAAAAACTAGCATAGGAGGGTTGTTCAAAATGTAATAGGACAGCAGCTCTACTGTTCACATTTTTAAATTTACGTACACAATTTTACATGAGACAAATATCGGAACATGTTCTTTATATACAGTGAAAAAATCAAAACAAAATGTAAACAAATGAAATTTCTGTGAAATTTTTAAATGACAAGGGGTACGAAACGCGGCGCACGCTAACAATACAATAATTGACGTTCATGACGTCGTAAAATAAATGGAAATTGTAATATTAGCGTCATTCTTTCTGAAAGTAGTCTCCCTAGTCTCTAGGTGAATGAGTCATGTAACTTTTACTTTGCCTCATATGTGGAGATGAAGCAAGAAAAAAAGCGATCACATTCTTGTTCCACTGTTTGAAAAAAACAAAATAAAATAAATGCCCGATAGCCGGCCATTCTCCGGGTTTTCTCGTGTTTTCTCGTAACCTTGGAACTCAATAGGACAGAAAATGTTAAAGCAAAAGCAATTTATTTTATTAATTTACTCATGTCATTGTATGTTTTTAAAACAATATGATTATGTACATAACAATAAAGATATTTCTCAATTGAAAAGTATCATTTTCTACTTAGCACAGTCTATCGTTTAATAAAACAAGTTTTCGGGAAACACTACTAGAGAGTCTAATTATTACCGTTAACTATTACATTTATTTATTGATTACACGTATATCTAGTTAAATACAATAAAATAGTGTTTATAACAAATGTCTTATTTACAATCCTTTGGTTAAAACTGAATAAGTAGACCCGAAGCAGATACAAACAATGATAAACAGTTCGCGTACCGTTTACCGTGGATTCTTTTGTAGCGCTTTTGCAATTGACGTCACTAACGTCCCGTCAATTTTCAACTTTCATCCTCGCCCTTTCTCGTTAGTGATCTTGTATTTGCAGTTTTTGAATTGCTTGTGCCAGCTGAAAACAAGTGTCCTGATGGCAGGATAATTGTCTTTTGTTTATTTAATCATTTTGTTTGTATCAGAATGATTATAGTCAATCTGTTGGCAAAATCTAACGATGGCACACATTTTCTGTTTGTTAACAAATGTCATATTTCTACATCTAACGCTATGACCGCTGCTGTTCAAAACTTAATTAATAGGCCATTTCATGTCCGAATGACGTCAAATTTGGACATAATGTCACATTAATATATTTCAACGTATTGATGGAACACAGGGGAAAACAAATAGTTATTCATGAATAAATTAGAAGTAGAACTTAGCTCCAATAACTATATTTATGTGCTGCGCCGGGTGCGTGTTACCATGGTTTTTCAATAGCAAAGGAAAAGCGCGTTTAGCACAATAGATTAAAACAATTATGTTTGATTTGTAGAAAACATTTTACGATTGCTGTACATATGAAAATATTCTAAATTGAATGAAAGTTGAATACGCAAGACTCCCAGTCCTATTACTTTTTGAACAACCCTCGTACAGGTCAAAATTATGCCAAAAATGGTGAAAATTCAGGATTTGTTTGACATGATCTTAACTCTTATGTAGAACATGGGAGATAATGTACAATCCAGTCTCTAATATGCCTTAAACAAAATGCATATGTGCATATTAATACATATCATAATGCATTATGCCCAGAAATTCCCTTTGGCATTACATACAAATAACAACATAAAACATTGATACTATGGAAGCAGTTTATTTATCAAATTTTCCAGAGGTTCCTTTTCATCCTTGTTTTTTGAAAGGGCAATAAGATGTTAAGATCAAAGGCCATTAGTTAAGTTATTATCAAATTGAAAGCTTTTACACAGCTTCCCATCATAATATTTCTTCAATTATATAATACTAAAGAGATCTTCAGCTGGAAAATAAATCTTTCTCTTTATGTCTCTTACAATAATAATTCTAACAAGAGCTGTCCGTAAGACAGCGCGCTCGACTTTTTTATTGCTTGCCAATAAAAAAAGTTTTTGCAGTAAAAGGCAATACAAGAATCTCTGTATTTTTAAAGTGAACAATGGCCATGAGCATTAAGATATTTAGTGAAGTGCTTGCCTATAATACAAAACATTGACAGTTAAGGGCCATAATTCAAATAAAATCTTTGACAGAATTACCTTCTCCTGGACATGTTTGGGAATCATGATTGTAAACAAGTATTCCAACTTTCAAATTAATATCTCAAACAGTTCAGTCAAAAAGTGGACTGGTACTAAAAACTTAACCAAGATTCTAAGTCGATAAAAGGCCTTAATTTTTAAAACAAATCCTTGACAGAGTTACCTTCTCTTGCGTACAGATGGGGGTAATGATGTGAAATAGCATTAAAAGTTTCAAAGCAATATCTCAAAGGGTTAAGGCAATAAGTGGATTTTACCCATATTCAATGTATTTTCTAAGTCAAAAAGGGGCATAATTCTGTCAAAAACCTTGACAGAGTTATGTCCTCTTGTCTGTTGATGAAGGTCGTGATGGTAAACAAGTATGGTCAGTTTCAAAGCAATACCTCCAATGGTTTTGAAATAAAGTGAGGTGGTACAAAAAACTTAACCAAGCTCAATACACTTTCTAAGTCAAAAAAGGGCCATAATTCTGTCAAAAACCTTGACAGAGTTATGTACTCTTGTCTGTAGATGGAGGTTATGATGGTGAACAAGTATGGTAAGTTTCAAAGCCATACTTGTAATACTTCTGAAATAAAGTGGGGTGGTACGAAAAACTTAACCAAGGTGTGACGCCAACGCCGACGCCGGGGCGAGTAGGATAGCTCCCCTTTTCATAGAAAAGTCGAGCTAAAAATAAATCATGAAAAAAGGAAAATGGATCATACATTTTATAATATTTACATGTATAAACAAAAGTGTATGTTCTGTTCAGCATTAACTGCTCTGAAAAATTTTGTTTGAAAAATTGGAGTTTGAAAAAACAATCTACCATACTTAGTAGGCAACAATTTTAATCAAGATTATATTTCCTCATCTTTGAAAGGCTATTGTTGTAATTAACCCTTATGTCATTTTTTAAAAGTTATACATCTTGAACTAACCTAGGGCTGTCTGGATGAGCGCCCTTTGAATTTGAGAAAAACTATCACTCAAATTCCTCACTTGGGAAAGTGAATAGCTAGTATTTGTTTGAATTTTTTTGAGAAAATTGCATGATTTTAAAGAAAATTTCTATTGGGAAGAGACCTTTATAGGTCTCTGCTATACAAGGTGAAAACCCCTGTCACATGAGTGACCTATACTGCCACCATCTCTGTAACAAAGATTTTATACTAAGGTCCATTTATTATTATTTTTGCTTTGCATATTTTAGTTCAGTTATGATAAAACTTGCTCTGATAATTTCAATTTGATCCTTAATCTAAACAAGTTACTCGCAAATTTTAGCTCTCTTCAAAAATAATGTAATATCATAATTAATCAAAAATAATCTGGTAACCTGGGGATAATCATAAACCCCACCAATTCATTTTGACATAAAACTATTTCAGGAGGCTTTCTAGGTAGATCTGCTCCTTTTTGTTTCCATGAAATATATGTAGGCAGATAGATTATATGTTCAGGGAAATATCCACTGAAAAATAAGGAAATTACAAAAAGCACATGCAACCAATTACATTAATCATCCCTGGAGAGACAACATGTAGTTTTTTCTACCAGATCAGGGGCCAATCACTTGAAATATTTAAAAGATCAAAAAAAAAAAGATAAATAAATAAGTAAATAAATAAATAAATAAAAAGGCAATTATGGTTTACTGTTTAAAAATAATCAAACACTTGAGAGTACAATCATGTACAATTTTATGGTTCTATGTCTACTGCAATAAGCATAATTGTTTTCAGAACCTAAAAAAAGTTACAAGCTATTCAAAATCAGATAAGACAACACTAAATCTTCAATGACGTCATTTTCCTGCTATTTTTTGCAACTTAGATGCATTTTGCACATTTTCATGAGAATATAGAACAGGTTATCTGACTCATTTCAGACGGCATACAAAAGATCTTTTTTAAATGGATTAACCACTTGTAATAAATTTTCCACAAGTAAATAAACTATTACTTATCAGTACTGGAAATTAGTAACAAAAAAATGTTGTAGCTTGAAAACGAATGTTTCCAAGAAGTTTTAAGATATCACCCAGCCATTTATACTTTCATCTTAAATGAGTAATAAAATCTTAGGGAAATTTTCAAAGACCAACCTGTTACCCTATGCAATTATTTAATTGCAATACAATCTTTAAAATGTACCATTTTATGTGATATATTACGATATATCATCTCAAGGTATACATACATAGTACACATACCATGTTTTATTATTATTATCATGATCTGTTTTCTATTATTGTGACTGCCAAATTCAATGAGTTAATGTATAAAATCTTAAAATCTAAAGATGTTTAGGATGAAAAAGTATTGTACTTTTAGAATACATGGGATTAATAATTATACATTTAAATCAATTTTTTATTGTGTGTTTATTCAAATCAAATCAAATCAAAATTTATTTATTGTCGATATGTTACACAACTGTCAAAAATCATTGAAAAATGACATTCAACATTATCGGCCCAGATTTTGTTTTGGTTTCAGGAACAACTTGAAGAATACAGTGTTTTAAGTATGCTTTAAAAACTGGTATTTTAATTTTGAAAAAAAATTCTTCCAAAATACGTATATGAAAGAAGTTGTTTGTATATTTCCTAAAAGATGAATGGTGTATGCACACAAAAAGAAATTTCATTGCTTAACGGTTCAAACCCTTCTTAAAACATCATCATGAGCATAAAATTCAATTTAAATACAATATTCATGAGATATTCCATGTAACTACTCTTTGAAGGTCCTGCCTTATCGAAGTTACCTTTCAAAATTTGATCTTTAATTGATTGATGTTTTTGAGCTTATAAACTAATACTGATAAAAAATTTGAAAATGAACATTTTTGTGGAATTCTCTGATTAACTTCTCATTGATTTGAACATAGATTCAAAGACAGCAATTATCTATTGTTAACAAATATCAAGAGCTAATTATTTTAACTTAACAGTCATGAGTTGAATAATGGTGATCAAATAAATGAAATTTTAAAGAATGTAGTGTCAATATTTTTATATTTTAAAGGCATTTATTTGAAAGAAAGACCTTATAAGGCTACATTAATAATGATATTCTACCACACAGTGACGATGTAGAATAAATGTAACTTTAGTGATTATAGGGCTGAATGGTACAGATACACAGTGCTTCAACAATATATTTTAATATATTATGATTATTATGCTTCATCATTTGTTGAATTTCAGTTTCTCATCTGTCCTTTTTTTCAAATAATGTATCAAAAATAGGCACCCAATGCAATGATTGTCTATAATAGCACCTTTCAATTATAACAACATATTACTTCGTTTAAGTATATGCAATATCAAAAATAGGTACGAGAGTACTCAGAGTACCAATAAGATTATTAAAGACTTTTAAGCTCTTTTATCAGATTTTACAGTATTGTCCAATGATGGTAATATGTTAGTAATTGAATACCTACACCATAAAGATTTGTTTGTATTTTCTAAAAGTTCTGATCATGTTCATTAATCTATTTTTAGAAATATCTATAAATATCACAATTATCTATTGAGTTTCAACTTATCACCCTGTTGACACCCACATATTTATTTCTTGTGAAAATTCTCACCTAAATACTGATAGAGGGAAGATGTATTGTAGGAAGAATTGGAAATGCCTATCATCTGCAGGCTGAATTGAAATATATCTTGCAAGAAAGAAAATGCCAGTGGAATGATGAACAACATAATATTTAGACTGCAGATTTTACCTGTTCGTCTTGACCAACAGCATTGTCCGTGCAAAAACGGCAGCACCATCCTTTATCTTGCATATAAGCAAGGAAGACAAACAACGGCATATAGCCGAGAGTTATCCATGCTTCAACCGGAGTGATCACACCTGGTGTCCAGTACCGAACTACAATCAACATCCAGATATATGCCAACATTGACCAGATTGCTGTCAACAGGAATACCCCAAACTCCCTTATTTGCTTTGTACTATGATTTGGAACAGAGCTAATACACACAGCTGTTATTATAAGCAAATTAAATGCTGCACTTCCAATAATAGTAAAAGTACCCAAGGAATCTTTATGGCTAGTATCCTCCCCTAGTGTTCCAGCAGTCTCAATTGTAGCAAGAAGAATTTCAGGGGCACTACTGCCAAGTGCCATCAGTGTCAAATTTGCCACTGTTTCATTCCATATTCTAACATGAAATTTGACCATTTCACCCCTCTCTTGGTCCCATTTTGCAACTTCTCTTTGTTTACTTGTTAAGGATTCTATTGAACTCATAAATATATCAGATGCAATAGCTATTCCAACAAAAAAGTAGAACATACAAACAAGATATGCAGTCCCTCTAATTCCTTCGTGCCATAAATTCTCTGCAGGCAGAAGGAGCCAACTGGCACATACCTCTTCATTTGGGGAATCTATAAATTCCACAACATAGCCCCGAGAAAAGTTAGTAAAGTGTTTGTATGTCATTCTTGCAATAAACTTTGTTTACCCTAATAATCCAAAATTAACTTGCTCCTGTTTCATTCTACCTTAACACAAACCTTCAACAATGATTAATTTAATCTAAGTGATACATTATTCCCTATTATGTATCACGATATTCTCAAAATAACTCAATAGTAATCTTTAAAATATTTATACCAGCCATAATTTTAAACGATTTTTTTGTTAATTGTTAAAATTGCTGTCAAGATTTATTAGACCTCCTGCTCTTGTAGTAAGTTTCCCAACAACATAGTGTAGATGTAACCTGCAGATAAAAACTATTGTTATATCCACCACAGCACTGCTACAGGTAAGTCTTCCTTCACATTTTTCATCATTTTCAGAGAAGCTTGCATTTTGAAGTGTCTGTAGTTTGGAACTAAGTCGGAAATGAGGTTCTATTTATATATATCTATACGGAACACTTTACATACATATCATTATAAAGATAATTACATATCTCTATGATTTAAATCTCCGTAAATCCACATAACCCATTTGGCAAGAGGCTCATCCATACACTGAGCCTTTTATGAGCTAGGTCTCTATGACAAGACAATTATGACATCTATTTAAAGGAGAACCATTATCACCTTACAAGACACAGCCTTCTAGATTCTAAATGGAGTAACTTAATAAACTTGCCTACCATCTTGATATAAGGTACCACTGTGTATTAGTAATGACTATTCCAATAATCATAAGAGAGTAAAGTCTAGAATCTAGAATCTTAACTCCTTATAATTCAATGAAAATATCCAAGATGCAAACAATAAGAATCTTTATGTATTCAAATCAAAGCATATATTCTTTAAGACAGTTCTCCTTTAAGTAAATAAATGTTTAAAAACATTTGAAACCATTGAGAACAAGGTCCTACTAACTGTTGAACAATGACTTAATTAGTTAATGCAGTGTTGAAACGGCTAACTGAACGAATTAAAAGCAATTAAACCTCCCGAAGAACAAAAGCTTCCGAAATCCAATCAAGTAAATCAATAGCTGGCTACTCAAGATCTCAGGAGAGATCTATAAAAACTTAATATACCCTGCAGTTTTATATACCAACAATTAGCCTGTTCATCAGATATTAAAGATTACCGTTATTATAATAGGCTACCTGGCTTCAAACAGGTACTAGTCTTAATTGTACTGTACTTTCATTATTCACAAAGACGGGCATCTGGCTAGTCACTGGTTAAGAGAGTTAGCCTGAATAATAAAGGATAAGGAAAACTTTTATCAAGCTCCACCAAACTTAATAAATAAGAAGGAACAAGTTAAAATGATTGCAGAAAGAAAGTAATTTATAGTACTGCCTACATGCAGATGCACACTGGCTCACTCCAGGGTCAGCCTTAAAATTATCTTTGTTCCATTGCTAATTTGGGAAGGTTAAGATGGTAGGTGATTTTTTTTTTTTTTAATATCCAAGATATTTTTTATTGAACATAATTATTATTTATATTCTGAATTACATGTATTTCAGACAAAAAAGAAGTTTAGCTCTGTTTGAAGTTGAGAACCAAAGTTTCTAATTTTTTTTCTCCTCAAAATTTATCAGTTTTACAATACAGAAATAAAGATTTGAATCTTATTTATTTACTTTGCTTCTATGTTAAGTGAAAGAAACAAAAACAATAATATTTTTTTGTTGGGTTTTATGTTGCAACAACAGGTATAGGTCATATGGAGACTTTCCAGTTTTACTGGTGGAGGAAGATCTCAGGTGCCCTTTTGTGCATTATTTCAGGCACAAACTTGCACCTACATTATGTAAGCTTGCTGGATAGCTTCCTCAGTCACTGTGAAAGAATCCAAAGTCCCTGTTGAGATTCAAACCTAGTGGTGTGGGGCTAGTGGTTTGAAGTCAACAACATTAACCACTTGGCAAACTCCTGCTTGTTTGGCAATAAATTTTTTTGGGAGGCAATGATTTTTGTGAAATCAAATTCCAACAGCTGAAAACGTTTTATAAAATTTTCAATATGAATGCATGGTATATAGCAGAGGACAGCTTTCTGTCTTTGAGTCAATTAAATATATCAACTAGGTGATATAAATCAGCTACTGTCAAGTCATACTATGGTGCTTGTGAAGAAGTGCACAATGCATTTAAGGGGAAAAATATAGCATTTTTAGGGGAAAATATACCTATTTTGGGTTAGTGGAAACAGATTATAAATCAATATAAAATACAGGGAAAAAATCACTGAGGATTAAGAATATTTAAGGCTTTACTTGGTTTCCCACCTAATCTGAGGGTACACACAAACCTTTACTGATAAAACCTTTGAAAGTAAGTGCATCAGGCTGACAATTTTATTCAACAAGAGCTGTCCGTAAGACAGCGCGCTCGACTTTTTTATTGCTTGCCAATAAAAAAAGTTTTTGCAGTAAAAGGCAATACAAGAATCTCTGTATTTTTAAAGTGAACAATGGCCATGAGCATTAAGATATTTAGTGAAGAATTATTTTACTGAATTGAATATTACAGCAATGTTTATATGACATAATTTATGGTAAAGTGAACAAGTGGATAGGAATGAATTTTTTTAGATTTTTTAAGTTTTTTAGTGCTTGCCTATAATACAAAACATTGACAGTTAAGGGCCATAATTCAAATAAAATCTTTGACAGAATTACCTTCTCCTGGACATGTTTGGGAATCATGATTGTAAACAAGTATTCCAACTTTCAAATTAATATCTCAAACAGTTCAGTCAAAAAGTGGACTGGTACTAAAAACTTAACCAAGATTCTAAGTCGATAAAAGGCCTTAATTTTTAAAACAAATCCTTGACAGAGTTACCTTCTCTTGCGTACAGATGGGGGTAATGATGTGAAATAGCATTAAAAGTTTCAAAGCAATATCTCAAAGGGTTAAGGCAATAAGTGGATTTTACCCATATTCAATGTATTTTCTAAGTCAAAAAGGGGCATAATTCTGTCAAAAACCTTGACAGAGTTATGTCCTCTTGTCTGTTGATGAAGGTCGTGATGGTAAACAAGTATGGTCAGTTTCAAAGCAATACCTCCAATGGTTTTGAAATAAAGTGAGGTGGTACAAAAAACTTAACCAAGCTCAATACACTTTCTAAGTCAAAAAAGGGCCATAATTCTGTCAAAAACCTTGACAGAGTTATGTACTCTTGTCTGTAGATGGAGGTTATGATGGTGAACAAGTATGGTAAGTTTCAAAGCCATACTTGTAATACTTCTGAAATAAAGTGGGGTGGTAAGAAAAACTTAACCAAGGTGTGACGCCAACGCCGGGGCGAGTAGGATAGCTCCCCTTTTCATAGAAAAGTCGAGCTAAAAAGTAGAACACTGAAAAGGTTGTTTTCTTGGAAAAACCCACTTTTGCACAGTTCCTGATAACAAATATTAATAAACTTACATTTAGAAAAAGAAATAAGCTTTGATTTTTGAATTATTTGTAAATGTAATTCAACCTGATTAAAATCAGCTCTTAAATGACACTATGGCCTATTCACTGACAGTCACTTATAGGTCACTTTCTAGTGACATTTCAATAACCCAATGAAGAGCTAGCTTTCACATATTTATCCAGTTGTGTGTGTGATTTCAATGAAAATTTTCAAGATATTACAGATATTACATTGAAACAACTCCAATAAACCAATAAAATAAAATACTCTAATTAAGTTTATATGAATTTATTTTAGCTTGATTGTGTTGGAAGCTATAAGCTTATTGAAATACTCTCAAATACTCTAATTTGACACAGATAGTGAATTCAAATGTTATATCTATTGCTTTTTTGTATGGTGCCTTTTCAACTGCAAAAGCAGATGATATTGTCCAATGCCCCTGTTTGGGACAATTTATTCAGTTGACTAAAACTATATCTATATTAAAATCTATTAAAGGTGAATATAAGAGTAAGTTACACTAAGATCTGCAGACCTGAACTTTTGTCGAATTGAGTATAATTGATATTCAGTCAATCTGAACATTCTATTGTACTGAAATATTGGGCTTGTTTTATAACCATTCATTGTTTTAACTCATATTATATTCAATTCATATCAGTCATTCTCCTACATACATCTTTCATTATCATTAACTTGTCTTTAAAAACAATTTAACCAAAGATGTTATATATTTTTCTGTATATGAAATGAAGGTTCCCCTTTAATATGCTCTCATGTAAATCAATTAATTATCAGAAAATGGTAAACTTTTGCAGACTCAAGACTCCTCAGTTACATTTCCTTATCTTCATGACTGGGAAAACTGCACATTAATTAAAACTGCAAATATCATTATCATGCAATATTTCATAATCTGCAGTCATTAAATAAACATTGTAAATGATAATGAAAAATTACTTGAGAGCAGTTTTCATTAAACCTATGACAGGAGACAACTGATTGATTTTACATTAAGATAAACCATATTGTATTGATTAGGCAGTAAATGGAAAGGCATTGAACGAGGGTATCATTTGTTTTCTTCTCTCATAATGAAGTTTATTGTCTTATTATGTTTTTAAGGGAAAGAAAATCAGTACAATTAAAGACATAGAGTACAAACACAAAGGTTTTTCAATATCAGTAAACTGTTTTAAGTTTTAATACAGTTAGGGATGTATTGATCCATTTAAAATGAAAGTAAATTTTAGTTTATTTTCTTTTTTTTTATGGAATTTACCATTTCCAATTGCTCAACAATCCTGTTCTTCTTCAAAATGGTGTCAACATTAACACTTTCAAAATTAACAATATGGCTGCTGTTGTGAAGAAAACTGTTCCAAGTCACCTAATTATGACTCACAAAACTTTGACAGACTCAGACAAAATCCAAAAAGAGTTTTTAACACTGTATATAATTACATCAGTTAAAAGTCAATAAAGAATTGGCATATTTTATCCTTTTCTATAATACAGTTATCAGAAATAGTGAGACAAATTTACATGGATATTGATGAGTGAATTATCTTCGAGACAATTACATTATTTTCAAAGATTTTTAAATAAATATTCATTTATATGATGAAACTCATAAAGCAACAGTAGATTGTTTGATCGAAAGACTTTTCTTCAAATTTTGTATAACTATATCAAATTAAACTGAAACATAACAACTATCAAACAAATAATTTCTTCAATTCATTTCTATGTACCGAAGCAGTTCTAAAAATCTTATTCTTGTACATTTTTGTAACCATGCACAGATGTGAAATTCTTACAAAAATATTTGGCTGTTGTACACCTATAGAGTAATAAAAGTCTAGTTGGTAATATTGCAAAATACAATATTACAAAAATATAATTTGTATGTCAGCTATAAGAAACACCCTGCTTGTGAATGTCTTCACACAAAATTAAATGAAGGAATGACTTCACATAAGAATAGGAAATTCCCCGAGTATCTTTACAATGGTTACATGTCTTCTATCACAGAAAGTGATAGCATCTTATCATTATCTTGTTATACATTTATAAAACTTCATCATCCATGAAAATGATACCATACTAATTTTATACTTAAGCCTATATGATACAAAAACTAATTATTTATCAGGGGGTTTGTTTGCATGCTTGTTTTTGATGGATTTTAAGTTGCACCTTCACTGTATAAATCATATGGTGACTTTCCAGTTTTATGGGTGAAGGAAGACCTTAGGCTCCCCTTTTGTGTATTATTTCAGGCATGAGTTGGTAAGAGTAGAACCACCAATAATTCTTGAATAATAAGGTGAAACATTTTCTTCATATTATTACTTTTGTTTAATAATTTTTATACCTTAGCAACAGTAGGGTGCAATAGAACAGCGTTATACGAAAATCGGCACCGAAAGTAATCTCGGCCTGAAAAAATAGTGTTAATGATCTCCCTTATTTTGTCTTGTTATTATTGTAATGTACAGTGTTTAGTCTTTCTTACTAAATAACAGAAAGGTGTTCAAATATGGTTGATGTTTTTCTAAACAAACCTTTAAACTTCTGTAATCATGTCTCTGTCTTTGGGACATGAAATATAGACTGCTAAGACTTTTTTCAGGTTTAAAAATTCCTGTGAATCAGGGATTTAATTTGTCAAAACATTAAAATACTTACATCATCTTCTCCTTGATCAACCTTGCTCTTTTTCATCCACCATCCATTATCCTGGCAATAGGCCATCCCAACAAAGAGAGGCATGTGTAACAATGTGATCCAGGCTTCCCATGGAGTTATCTCATCAGGTGTCCAGTACTTTACTGTAATCAACATCCAAATATATGCCCAAATAGAAAATATTGCTGTTAAAATAAATACACCAAATTCACGAATGAACTTCACATCAGGTTTAGGAACTGCAACAATACATAAAGCAGTAATAATGAGCAAATTAAAGGCAGCACTTCCTATAATGGTGAAAGTGCCTAAAGAATCTTCGTGCGAGGTATCTTTCCCAAGTTGACTTGCAGTTTCTATAGTTGCTAACAATATTTCTGGTGCGCTACTCCCTAATGCCATTAATGTTAAATTCGCCACTGTCTCATTCCAGATTAGAACTTCTTGTTCATGTTTTATATTCTTCTCTTTGTCCCATCTCACTATAGTTCTTTTTTTACTTGTTATAGTTTCAATAGCACTCATAAAGATATCCGATGCAATAGCAATACCAACAAAAAAGTAAGCTATAGCAAGAATATACAGAAACCCACGTAAAGCCGGGTGCCAGAGATTCTCTGCTGGCAGAAGGAGCCAGCTTTCACATGGATCTGTGCCAATGTCCAACTCCTCAACCACATAGCCCCTATCATACTGTGTCTTTACTGTGTAGCTCATGACTACCTTTTTATCTACCTATCTGAATATCATCCTGTCACTCTGAAAATACACAATCAAAATAAATATAATTCAAAATATCATACAAATTTATTATTATTAACTAAATAACAATAATTAAATTAAAATATCCAATCAGCAACAATGAAAAAATTTACAAGACATTTTATTTCATTTCCCCAAGAATTAACAATTTCAAATTAATTATTGTGATATATACATATCAAAGTATAACTTGATGCAAAATAAGTTAAATTTGATACAAAAAAAAACCCAAACAAAAACAAAAACCACCAAACTTTTTCACTGTTTTACTGTATTTTTACACATACAATTTTAAGGTTCCAATATGTCATCAATAATAAAAACTTTGCACACATGGAATAGTAAATGTGAAAATTCTGCTAATAATTCATTTCAATAGAAAGACTCTATAAGTATTCATTCCAAAATCAAAAATAAATATTTCAAACATTTGCCCTCAAAATACTTTTATAACTCCATCTATTTGCAAATGAGTATCCAAGCTCTTTGTTCCTGAATGCAAGTCTTTTGATAGTATCACTGACTTCAGTACATAGGAAAGCTCTCTGCTCCCAAACATCCTGATTTTATCATCCAAGAAATACAACTTCACATAACAAAGCTTCTTTCGATTGAATCAAAACTGAGAAACCAATTAATCAAAACAATAAACAACACAGATCAATTGTGAGGTTTTCTGCCCACTGCTTTATTTGAATCAAAGAGTAATATTTTTTCCAACTCTATGGAAGTAAACAAACAAAATTTAAAAACACTGAGACCAAATTTAAGTTGTTGGTTGTCAATAGATTATACAACATTAACTAAAACAAGACTTGTCAACTCAAAATTGACATGTTTCCAGTGGGAGCAAAATCATCGAACAATAGCATTAATTCATTATACAAAATTACATTCACTTTCCTAGACATTGTTTAGTAATTGTCAGTTTCCGTGAATAATTATGATCTCAACATTTGCTTTAATTTTCAATCCTTCATACTTAGAATAAAGGCTTTATGGGTTAGTATGTGTTATTCACAGCAGTAGGAGTCAGGTGCCTCTGAAATAAAGTAATGGTGCCTTAGTCAGCACTGCTGCATAAAGATTTTCCCACTTTTACCCTTGTGGCCAAATTGTTAAGCTCATTAGATCAACATTAGCAGTTGTTGTAGAGGCCATCCAATTCTTGTATAGATTAAACAGGGAGATCACAACAGCTCACTTTGAGCATATTGTGCTGAGGTGAGCTAAAAGCAGAAACATCCAAGCAAAGCTATAGTAAAAGTAGTAAAATATAGCACATTGATAGCAAGTCCTAACTGACATGTCATTTACCGTATAATACGTATAATATGGTATGACGCAAAAATCCAAGAAAAGTAGGACTGAAAAACCCCCTTCCTGGTAAATGGGATTTAATAAGGCAATGTTAATGATACAGGGCTTAACAACATATTTCTTGTAGAAATCAATGTTATTATACATATTTATACACATTCATAACCATGCAAATATATGCTAAGTGCAAAGTTACTTGTTCAGAGCCAAGATTACCTTTTTCTTAGACTTTTGGTTGAAGCTCAGTGGGTCATTTAAAATATCTATTATAACTACATAGAAGTGAGTTTAGGAATTAAATTATTCTGCTCATTCTTTACAGGGCAAGAAGTTCGTTCTTTGAAGAGGCTGAATATCAGCAGCTTTTCCAACAAAACTGAGTCCAACATAAATTCCTTGTGAAATATAGAACCAAAATTAACAGCCAAAAGGGAAAAAATTAACTAGATTTCTTCACAACATCAACGAAAACATAAAATTAAATTAAGCATTTGTAAATATTTGCCTAGAGGAACAGCATACATTTTCACTGCCCCATTTGGCATGACACAATAGATATATCCCCTTCCAGGTGCAAGCATATTGATTGCATGTACTTCATTTCCTTCTGAGACACAACACTTTTTTCAGGTTTGGAAGCTTCAAATGAATCACGAAAAACCAAATTCCAAAGCTATAAATTAGATGACCTTAAAAAGGTGAAAATCTGAAAAAATCTACCTATAGATGAAAGAATTATTGTGACATTAATAAAATTTAAAATTGGAAAATTATTTTGATGGATGCATAAGTATGCTGTTGAAGAAAGTTCTTTTACTGTGCTGTTTTATTTTGTAAATTTATGTTAAATTTATGTGCAGTACTGTTTAAGGCTTCTCTGACAATGATTTAAAATTCTCTGGACGATTTATATCCAATAAAAATAATAGAAAAATGCTATTGTAAAAAAATTGTATGGAGCTATATGCTTCATTGCATGAATGAATGAATGAATGAATGGCAATGAATTAAATAGATTTTTTTCTTTATGAAAACAGTGTATGTTTTTTTTTTTTTCAAAATTAATTACTGAGAGTGAGTAACCTTTTTGATTTAAACTTATTGACAATCATCATCCTTTTTACCTGGCAATGAAACAGGTTGTTTTCACCATATTAGTGAAAATTGCACTTTTTTACTCAATAAAAAGCTTGAGGCTCTTTTCCCAAAAATATTGTTTTGGTTTTGCATCATCTTTTTATAATATTATCTATTCTAAGATGTATCCAGAGCCGCATCAAGCTCACTTAATGCTAAGCTGCTTACCCTGTCCTACACTGTATGGTGTTGAAAGGCATGCCCTTTCAATACCTTGAAAATCAAAAAATACTTGTAGTGTCTTTGCAAATCTGATGTCTGAGAGAATAAATGCTATACATTTTTTAACTTGAACAAAAAAACTAAAAGAAAAGCAAAACAAACAAACGAACAAAAAAAGTATTTAGATAATCACACCAGACAACAATTTTAATGGCTATTTCACAATTTGGCACTAACATTTTACAAGAATAGTCAAGGATATGAGAATCTGCTTTTGGTATTCCAATAAAGTTTTGTTGAAATCCAGTAAGCAGTAACTGTTGCTGAGAAAAAGTTTAGAAATAAATATTACTCTCTGTATACAAAATACAAAACTTATCAGGGACCATAACTTTTAGTTGAATGGTCCTACCAGAGCATGCAAATGATTATATTTATCTCTTTTTGGCACAAAGTTGTGTTGAAATCAAGTCAGTAGTTGCTGAGATATAGAATAAATTTCAGACTGTGAGATAATGCCAAACCAATATCCCTCTAAAATTGCCATTGGCAGGGGATAACAAACTCTGTTATTGACTAAATTTGTTATATTCTTTTTTCACAGTTTCTGATTTCTCATACTTAGTAATGACATTCTCAGCACACAGATTGTGCAAGGGGAAAAACTCAGAGACTAACAAGATTACCTGTCTGGCAAATATGGGAAAATGACTAGCAAATAGCCCATAGATTTATTGGCAGTCAAGGTGAAAACATATATGTAGCCTGCCCTAAGGCAAAACACTCTTACAAAAAAGAAAACTTTTCAGTTAAAATGTTAAAGAAAGAGAAGTTGGTATGGATGTAATTGCAAGTTTGAATTTCTTTTGTTTTTATGTTCTGCATAAAACTATTTCTATCAATAATATAAATTTGTGAATGAGACACCATTCAATCATTAATAATCTAACAAAATAGTAGTAAGTACCTACTAAATCATAGTGTATCCTGAAATAAATATTCATAGAATCCCAAAGGCTCAAATAATAAAAAATATGACTTGAAACAGACTATTGCATGCTTAATGAAAAAAATAAACTTCTTTTTTTGTAGAAACCTTTTAGCACCAAGCCTATTAGGTCACATTAAACAGTTGGGCAAGAGCTATATTCTGAACAAAAAATATGGTTAATTATTTTTGTGAAAAGAAGGACTCAGAAAGTGTGTTACCTAAATAAATCACTGCTGTCAAAATGGATGTTGATTTAGGACAAACTGTCTAACCACCATTATGTGCACTTAAACCTTATACTAAATTGTCTGTTTTACTAGGGAATAGAAAATGGCATTTTTCCCCTATATTTCCATGTACAATTTGTTGCCGCTTCTCCAACAGGACACTGGAAAATCACTTAAGTACAATAATTCAATAATCATATAGTTGATGTATTTACATTTAGCAAAGGAAAACTAGAAATAAAGCTGGGCTAGTGATTTAGGGCTAAGACCCTAGTATGTAACCATTTTTTATAGATCATGCTCTGTTTGGTGTAAGCAAGACAACTTGCTGGAAAAGTCAGCTTACGATAGGGCAAATAGTTCCAACAGTCCTGCTTTTACAAAACTATTTATTATGCATCAGCTCTCTGCACTTTGCTACTGTACTGGTAAGTGGAAGTTATCAATGTGGGGGTAGGGGAGGATTTGGGGTATGTGTTGTATACATATTTTTACTTATTTATTACACTTTATATAAAACAGTTTGTACTAGTCACGTTCTTTAAGATTAAAAATGCAAAATTGAAGAAATGAACAATGATGATCAAGATTGGCCATTTAATTGATTTAATTTATGCTAAGTTCACAATATTTTCCCACATTTTATTTCATCTAAAAGCAGTGCAAAAATGTGTATCTTTCTATGAGTATTAGAGAGATAAAAGACATATTCATGTTCCTTAATGTTCTGAAATGAACAGTAAAGTAACAGATAGCCTTGGGTATGTAAAAGAACATGCTCACAGACCTGGGCATTCATTTCATGCTCCCTTACATATGTCAAATTGAACAATGCTTAAACAGCTTACAGTCTCAATTGTTTGTGCTAGTTGAGTTGTCATCACATGAAATCATGAACATAATTTTACCATGTCGGGGAATATAAGAAAATATATCTTAACCTTTTCCCCCCCTTTTTTTTTGAAGCCTCAAACAGTGAAAAAATACCCCATTAACAGTATTAAGGCCCCAAACACTGTTTTTTTCGATAAAGAAATGTTGTTAAAAAAGTGATTACTTTTTCGGCGCGTCCCCCCATCAAAATGATACACCAGGGGGTTGCCAGAAGGGGGATGTGCCCCCATCTGTTTGGGGGGTTTGAAGGGGGGCAGTAGTTCTCCTCATTGTCAAGAAAATTTTGGATATGTGACAGGCTAACAGGTCGATGTTAAGGTAACGTGTAACCAACGCTGACTTGAGAAGTTGCAGCACTTTGAAATCAGTTTTGATGGAAAAAAACAATGCAAAATAGTGATTTTTCGCAATTTTGAGACGTCCCCCCGCAACAGTAATGGTAACAGGAAATTTAAGATTCAGCATGCTGTTACAGAGGTTATGGGTCAGTCAACATTTGTGCAAAGTTTCATCAGTATTGAAGTATTTTTTATAGTTTTATAGCAGTTTGAACTTGTAACATGAGGCTTTTCAATAAAAATGGCCATTTTTCACAATATGCTCATGTGGTAAAAGGTTAAGATAGATGAAAATCCCTTAAGGAAAAAAATAGTCGTGAGAAACAAAAATATAAGCAAAATTTATAAGGGGGCACAATTTTAAAAATAAATTCTACTTTTAAATATGAGATGAATCTATTAAATATTCAAATAAACTTTATCATACAGTATGTTCAAATAATAACTGTAATATACAAAACGAAGAAAAAATTTAAATCAAAACAATTTTCTAAGGAAAATTCTAATTCTAATGCGGAGATGACTATGAAAATATGAATATGGGAGCTAGGTCACATATGGTGTTGGGGAAGGTAACAGTCAAAGGTAAATCCCTATAGGACTCCTAACTTTAAGGGGGAAATCATTCTAGAAATATAGGTGATACAGTCATGAACCTTATCACATAATTATGAAAGAAGAGCTGTTATTGATTCTGGTCAAAGAATAACAACAATATCTAGATATCAAATGACAAATAATGATGATACATCTATTTCAAGTTTGTTGTAAATATCTCAAGAAATTTGTTTGTTTGTTTAATGATTGGGTTTTACGTCACACCGACACAGTGAAGGTCATATGGTGACGTTCCATCTTTACTGTTGGTACCCTTCCGTGCATTATTTCAGGCACATCTCAAGAAATAACGAAGTTAATAAATATTTCATTGAATAAAAACAGGCTACTAAAATCTGCATACAAACACTGACCTATCCTTTACTTCTATATAAAAGTGTTGTTGGGCAAATAAAGGGCAATATACATCCTTATTAATTTTGATAAAAAAAGAAAGTAAAGTGGCTCAGATATAGAACACACTTGGTTACAAAATAGGTTCTTTTTCTCCCCATGTATTTTATATAATTAAATATTTGTTGATAGCATACTTGCTATAGATTTAAGAAATCCTCATATTCATGTCCAAAACAAGCATTTAACATTTACAGCAAATTGTGAACATTTCCATATTCTTTTAAGTCCAGGAACTATAATTACATTAACTTTGAGGTAAGAACAAATAAAGTGTTGTTATAAATTGCATATTAATTCTTATGAAAACAAGACAGAACAGAATTAAGTGAATTATCAAAACGATTTCAGAAAAACTCACCCAAGAGTATATCCAGCTTTTATATTTTCTTAGTATTTTCCAAAAATTTAGAATTATGAAAGATACAAACACAATAGGGTGAGAAAAATATATTTGTGTCCACTTCATATGATTTAATATAGAATGTATACACTAGCCATTGGTCAATAACTTTCAGGTTGTCTGGTTTCTGACACCTTAGCAATCTTTTTGCTAGATTTTTTCTCCTGTATATCACTTATTTCTAATTAAATGTCAGCCAATTGATTCCTTTTCAGGATATATCCAACAATTTCATTACTACATGATGATATTACTGCTTGCACAACAATATACTGTTATGTTTTAATAGTACCGATTGAAGAACATTTAATCAAATTACTCAAAGAATACTGTCAGCAAGAATCTACTGATAAAAGATGTATCAGAACTTATTCTTTTTATGCTACTGTACATCACCCATGAAGACTATCATAAAATCTATGTATAAAAGAATGTTTTATTTCAATCAATTGAAGGTTACTGGTTTATATGTTAACAGCCTTTAGTTGTTATTCTTACATCTCACAGCCAAATATAATTATCGGCTATTTCTAAGCTATTATCATGACTTCTTGTCATGCTAATTAGAATACCATCCTATAATATTATTAAAACTAGAGTTATCGCTAAAGGTGATTCATACCCACACCCGCTACCTTTAAACTTTTTGAAAAAATAAGTGGTCTAAAGCAAATTTTAACTTTACCTATATTTTATGGTGATTTATCTGTGTGACAATATTTATTACATTTAACTTTAATTGCTTTAACCATTCTGTAAACCATTATGTTTGAAAAAAAAAGAAAAAAAAAAGAAAAAGAAAAAACTATGAAAACTATTCATTTTTAGTAACAGTGACCTTGACCTTGGGGTCCAACAGCGATCCAAAGCTTTCCTGGGTCTCTTCATAAACTTGCTATAACAGTGCCAAATTTAATGACAATACATCTATCGTCACTCTAGTTATCTTCCAGAAACCATTTTTCTATTTATAGTGACAGTGACCATGACCTTAATACTAAGGGTATCCAAAAGCAATTCCAATCTTGGTCCCCACATAAGATGTATCAGAACTTATGCTATATACCAAAAATAGAGAAAAACAGAATCTCTAAAGAACGCCCAAAACAACAAAATTGAAAATGTTGCAGGCTTGGTTTGATCATTATCTCATTGCTCACCATTTTTCTATTTTCAGTAACAGAGACCTTGACCCCAGGGGGTCCAAAAGCAATCTCAACCTTGGTCTTCATATTAGCTTGCTATATATACCAAGTTTGATAACATTATCTCATTACTAAACTTTAATTATTGTCTGGAAACCATTTTTCTATTTTCAGTAACAGTGATCTTGACATTGAACCCAGGCAGTCCAAAAGCAATCCCAACTTGGGTCTTCATAAGCTTGCTATATATACTGAGTTTCCCTGACTGTAGATATTGTCCGGAAATGATTGCATCCCATTCCATGAATGTCAAATATTCTAACAAAACTATAAAATATATCAAAACGAGAAATTCTGAGCAGTCCATGAAAAGAATAAATGTTATTTACTCCATTGGGATGAAAACATTCTACACTATGAATAAATTGAGGAACAAACATAAAGTATCTCATAAAATGCTTGTATAAACATAAATATAGTATTACAAATTTCCCCATCATGTAACTGGCCTCATTATCAACTGGTATTTTATAATGGTCAGCAGTACTGTTTTACACAGAAAAAAAAACAACAAAAAACAACATCACTTTTTCATGGGCTCTCAAATGTATGTGTTTAAGAGAAGACATACTTGTGTATCATACTTGTGTATTGACATGTTTGTTTACATGAAGGAGGAAGAACTGTTTTAGTGATATTATTTACTTAGATTGCCTATAGTTAGAGTCTAAGTGAGAGCACACATTTATAGCAGCAGACAAGATGTTGGTGCATTTCTATTTTAAAATTAAAAATACAATTATCAACAGTGGACAACTAACTAGTGTATATTAATTCTCTATCTATACTAGCCTGTTCTCCACAAAGAGCCACCTATTTTTTTTAAATCAATCAGAATGGAGGTCATATGATTTCATTCTTCATTTATACTTAAATTCTATCAAATCCTGATGAAGAATTTATACCTGGCCGAAGAACTCCAACTAGCAAACAAATTGTGATCTATGCTAGCTCTTACCTACTAAGCTTATGCTGCACTGTCAGAGCTAATTAGTGTCTTCATTTTTATTGGCCTGTAATTAAATAAATTTCATTACAATGCAATAGATTTTCCTCTTATGATTATGATACTTTTTATGCTTTGCTTATAATTATATAAAATATACTAACTTCAGGATAATGTAAGCAAAATTGTCAGGTTTATAATATTTTTTTGGAGAATTTTTATATGATTACAGTGTTTTTTTCACTTTTGGAGGTAAGGGGGTCGGTGCCCTTTGGAGGGGAAAAAATGCAATAGAAGGGCGAATTTTATTTGTTTATTTATTTTACATTGTTTTCTTTCCGGTAGAAAAGGGGAGCAACTCTTACAGCACAAGTTTAAAATACATCGCTTTTTCTTAATAAAAGGATCTAAAATATTGACGCGCCGCATGTTAAACTTGTTGGGACGCCGGGAGTAGCTCCCCTTACCTACCCGAGAACAATTTGTAAACAACCTTGCTTAACAGTAAGACAGTTTAGTCTTACAGGCATAAAATCAAACATTTTTCGGCAGTTATATGCAATAAAAAAGGTATTCATTGCAGGCAGATTCGCGCTGCCATATAGGGGGAAATTTTGGCTTTGAGTACTATTTTGACAGGGGAATTGGGCCGAATTTCGCGAGAAAAAAAACACAGTTAGCCCAAGGGGTTCATTGTGTGAAACCCATGAAACCTAGAATATAATGAACGTTACAAGCTGATTTGATTTTCAAATTCTTTTGCTAGAACTGACCAGCACAGCTATAGATTGTCACCCCGATAAATGGCTTAAATCCATAAACACATAGAGACAAACACATTAGGAACTAAGCCATTACTCCAGTTTTCCCTTTAATTTCAAGCTTAGAAAGAATGCTTCTACAATATACATGTATTTTCAAACACTAAAACTGTATCAAATACATGTATTAGTATGCTTTGTTTAAACTCATATAAAATATGTTATATTCATATAATATATAATTTTAGTACTATTATTCTTGGCTGAAATTGATGTTCATTTAAAATGCTTGTTGAATCAGTAATAAATATAATCAATTGTTTTAAGATAAATTATGTAATATGTTTTATGCACAAAAATGAAAACCTAGTAAAAATTTAATAGTAAATCATGTTTAATATTCAAAGGCATCAACTACTGTTTGACACCAAAAAAATATATATAAATAATATGAATGTTTAAATATTACAAAAACTTACCCATGAAATGGCATTTTAAGTCATTTTTTTTAATTCCTTAATACTTATGTTTTGAAAGTGTGATTCAAATCCACTAAAACAATTACACAAAGAACATTAATCTATGGGTCAAGAAGTAAGTTACAAAAAAAGTCCATTCTATTTATATTCCAGTTTTTAAAAGATTAGCTTTCATAATCATGATATTGAATCTCTTCAAACACTTGTTGAAAGTAGAATTGTAAAAAGGTAATTACATGCAACGAATACCATGATGTTTATCTGTTTAACAGGTTTATATATCTCTGTATTAAAAAGTTACTCAAGTTGAATATTCATTAGTTACTCAGTTCAATACCACATATGGACCGATTCCACATTTAACAAGAAAAAGTGGCAAAATATTTTAATCAATTTTGTTTCTGATAGGAAAAGCCAATATTGTAATTTGAAAATTGATTACAACAACTGATCAAACATAAATAGTTGACAACAAAACGTCATTCTGTTAAATATGAATGCATTGGTTGGTACTTTTTTTTTTATTTCATTTTATATAGATCAATATATTAGAGTCAAAACTGGTCTTATATTCCTGTATAAACAAATTATTAAAGCCCATGGACAAGTTTTTCCAGCAGTTTCTATGAAATCTATAACAGGAAAGTCACAAACAAACACAGTAACCTGCATTTTAATATGCCATAATATTATTCCTAACAACGGAAAATGTGCCTTGACAAAAGCATGGTGGTATTGGAACAAGAAAATCATCTTAAGTTTACTCTCTGGTAATGAAAGTTTTATTCAAAGAATATCTGTATAAGTCCTATTTGTAGTAAACAGAATGTAGCATGTATGAATGGTCAGGTCAATTATTGAACCAAAGCATTTCAGAATTTATGATAGTCAAAAAAACTCTATAACAGTATTATCCTATTACTTTTTGTGCGCACTTTATATTAGCAATCACTTTGGCAACAATTTTAAAACTCAAATAAATTTATCAATTTATTACTTTCTTATCCTCTACAATTAACCCATTAGGAAAAACAACATGAAAATTGTCTAATGAAGATGACCAACCCTGTATGATAGTAATTTGAATTCCTCAAGATTTGATACAAATAACTTTCTTTTGTTGTATAATTCATCAAATAACATAAACTGACATAAGGATGTAAACCTTATCATATAATTATAGTGCTGGAAAATTGGGGAAAAAATCTTATTAATTTTTTTTTATAATTATTATTATATTCTCTTGTATCTGGAATAGGTCCATATAAGTTCAGTTCATCTTTCATAACCAAGTTTATGTGCCAATTTACTTCAATACATTGCATTACATCTAATTAGTAGTTGTAGTGAGCTGTAACTACTGACTATTTCCATTGTTCAAATTTGCAGATAAATTAACCTATTGTAGTTAATAGTATGAATGGTCAGGTCAAATATTTAACCGCAATATCGCAATCTTAGTGACACGTCCTATGCATTGGTAGTAGCAAGTCTTTTTAATTGTTTGATCCAGGCTACCTTTGACGTCATTGCACGCTAGAGCAATCTCTGATCTATTGTCACTGTATTTAAACTTAAGACGAATTATGATTAAATTCTACAATATCAATTTACGGCTGGTATTACCTTACTATTTTAAGTAACAAGTATTAAAAAGTCCATGTAATTTAGGTGACAGTGATTTAAATTCAACGGTTACAGTGTTGTATACCGTATGATCAATAAGCAATAATCTATTTAAAATATTGGGTACAGAATCTTAAGAACAGGTTGTCAAAAGAAAGACAGAACTGACAGCTCATAATTCATAAAGATGCATAAATTCAGCTTTTGAATATAAAACAGGATGATTATGTGTTAGGTATTCAACATGCATATCAACATTTTATGAAAAGCCAGTTATATGAATATGCTCCAAAATCATTGAAATTAAATAAATGATTCAAGTTAATGACTTGGATACATTACAAATAGTGAAATTGTGAGCTTATTATGAAAAGATGCACAATGTCATACATAATAGAAACAAAATGTACTGAGAATTTATAAATGAAAAGTGGGGGTTAACAGAGGAAACAAAAGGTGACTTTTTTATCAAAGGGGGTTTCCCAGCCAAAAGGGGGTTAAAACCCTGGGGGGAGTTTTTTCCCTTGGGAGCAAAAATTTCTTACCCCCTTTGTTATTTTTTGGGTGTTGGGGAGTTTCAATAAACTTTAGCTTCCAACACAAAAAAATTTTTAAATAAATTCTTTAAAAAAAAAAATTTAAAAAATTTCTTTATTTATGACTGGAGATAAAAAAAAAAATTCATAAAATACTTAAAGACTTATAAAGCCAAAAATTGATATTTTTACTTTTTCTCAAAACTTTTTAAAAATCCCAGTCAAACATTTTACAAACATCACCCCCTTTTTGCATTCGCCAAGCTAAGGCATTTTTGGATCCCGGGCCCAAAAATCATTTAAATTCAGCAGTTTTTAGCTAATGGTCACCTAAAATGTCATTTCAATTTGATTTTATGTACATAGTTGCAAAATGCTTGCTGATTTCTTTAAGAACTTGTTCATTGGTGTCTTAATATTTGAATTGTTCACTGCATGTGCATGTTGTCTACATTATGCTAACTTTCATAAATGATGTACTTGCAGTCCGGTCTTTTCATATCTTTTAACAAGTCTACGCTCTCTAACCTGTATAATATTTTTAGGTAAGTGTCACTAAGGATGCCATTTTGGAGGGAAAATTGTAAGCATCAGTCTGTTCATTCCATTTAGGTTAACTGATCTGGCTGCACATTTTCTCTCCGAACAATTTTTTTTTAATCAAATAAATCTATCAAATCTTTAACTTCAACTATTTAAGCAACTTGCTTGGTGACATAATTCCAACTTACTTAATTTACATTCAATTGATATGATAAGCACAGTTGTCGATCAATTTTGATTTCTGAAACTAGTCTGTTGATTTACACATTTTGTTAAAAATTATCATGCTTCATTTAATGGGGGAATTAATCCTATTTAAAGATGATCCATTAAGATGGATTTGGATTCATATTTGATAGATGATAAATTACTGTATCAAAGTTACTGATCATTGATTATTTAAACCCTCCATACACAGATGTATAAACTGATCCAATAAAATCATGCTAAGACAGGGAACATTAATATATATTTACATGAAATAAAAAAAAGGTAGACGACTTACACATGAAAACACAAATTTATAATCAAACATTATCTCCCTGGATACAAACATTAAAGCACTTTCAATTTATAATGTAATATACAAATTTTGCTTCAATGAAAGTTATGAAATAAGCAGGTGACTTTTACTCATTATATCTCATTTTGCATTTATAAAGTACAATTTGAGATTTATTTACAGCAGACTTGTGCTAAAAAGCACCTCTGAATAAATGCTAGGTGTGAACAACCTGTCATGTGACCAGTTTTGACCCCCCCACGAAACAAAAAGAAGAGAAATTATAGCTTTATAGTTATTTTATCAATAGGTACCAATTTGGCAGAAATCAATTATAATGTCAAAAGTTCTAAAGCAATATTATGATGCAAGCATCTAAATGTTTATTTTTTGTTAAAAACATTACCACTATTTTCCAACCTTTTAGCATTCATTGATTCTTACAGACTTGAAGTATACATAACAAGTTTGCTTCTTTAAAATGAAGCATGAGTGAGGTCTTTTTGTAGCTGTGGAATATTTGTTTAATTGTTCAAATGGTGAGAAAGTAAGAATTTCTGATTGGTCGAATTGCATCAGTCTGCTAACAACAGAAAAATATCGGCTATTTTCTTCATTCTCCTAGTATTAGCTCAAATTAGGTAATCAAAATTGTGTTCTAAAGAAAAATTTTGGTACACATATAATAGTGGTTGGTTATAGTTTAGCTATAGTGTCTACTATTTTTCATAACATGAAAATAGTAAAATGCTATTCAGAAAACAATAATCATTTATAATGTTAAAGGAACTCCACAGACTGTGGTTTTTGTGTATGGCGGTACTGGAAATAATTTTTCGAGATTTAAGTACCATTTGACTAATAATTTGTGTGCAAATTTCAGATCATTAACTCACTCGTTTTTTTGTTGTTATTCTTATTGTAAACTAGAAATGTGTCCATAGGATACGGATGCCCCCACACGCCACTGTTCTGTCAATCTTATGACTCTAGGTCAAATATTTTTTGGACTACATGTGCCACAAGTTGGAAACTAAAAATCAACAAAGGGCCATAATTCTGTTAAATTTGGTCGCAGCAAAAATTCCTTCCTTTACTACCATCTACACATTAAGGTTGTTAATCCCTGGAAGTTTAAGCAAAATCTGCTATCCGGTTTAAGAGGAGTTGCGTTCACAAAATTTCTACATAGTATATAATGAAAAAATCAACAAAGGGCCATAATTCTGTTAAATTTGGTTGCAGCAAAAATTCCTTCCTTTACTGCCATCTACACATTAAGGTTGTTCATCCCTGGAAGTTTAAGCAAAATCTGCCATCCAGTTTTAAGAGGAGTTGCATTCACAAAATTTCTACATAGTATATAGTGAAAAAATCAACAAAGGGCCATAATTCTGTAAAATTTGGTCGCAGCAAAAATTCCTTTCTTAACTACCATCTACACCTTATGGTTGTTCATCCCTGTAAGTTTAAGCAAAATCTGCCATCCGGTTTAAGAGGAGTTGCGTTCAAAAGATTTCGGGACGTACGGACGGACGGACGGACAAGTGCAACGCTATATGCTCCCACATTGTTGGGGCATAAAAAGCCTTTTCACTTAATAGCACAAACTAAGCTTTTCAATTTATTTCTCAGTATATTTCTTTCATACCTTTCACATATCTTTCTATTTTAAGTGCCCCAGCTGATTTATGTAAGTCTTAGAAATTCTAATTTTATGTTTTAGACTTTTGTACCTCAGTAGAGAATCCTTTAAATGTAAAATAGATATTTTCCCCTTTACCCATTTGTTCACCTCGATGTTTATTTTGCCTTCAAGTAAAGTTGTATTTTGAAATGCCCACAACAAATTTTTGTAGACTGGTTCTAATGAATTAAGGCTTTAAATGAGATTCATTAACTTCAATTTGATGCCACAAGATCAAAAGAAGTTTAGAACATATGCAAATTAAATCCATTAATACCAATTAAGGGTGCCAAAAGTTACAGTATAAACATTGTAAGCTGTTTAAAAATTAAGCTTTGACTTATTAGTTTGATATCAGAAAACCTTACGTGAACAACTTCCATTGGTTATACATGTATTACTAGTAGAGAAAAACATTGTAACAATTAAGAACATCATAATTTTACTTACTTAGTTTAAAGACCTGGTTATCCTTTTTGTGTGGTTTAATTAATATAATCAAAAGCTGCTGTTTTGAAACTTTTTTTTTACAGAAACAGTAAAACTATGTCAGTGTGGTAGGAGATGTCTACCCTATCTGTTCACACTAGTCTGTCACCAATATATTCAGAAACATGGCTTTATGTGTAAATATATAATTTGAATCTAAATACACAAAATTACATGTCAAACACAATATGATATTACAGATAGATCTCACTATAATGATATTAAATTTCATCCTCATTTAGATATATCACCATGCACTGAAATTAATTCCCATGTGACACAATAACCCTGATGGTCAATAATTACTGCAGTCACTGTATCAAAGTATGAGTGAATACAGGCAGATATAATATGATATTAAAGCCATGATATCAAATAATATCTTTACTGATCTTAAAGTTAATTATGATTTCTTTAACGATAACTTAATGAATACCTTTAATGAACTTAGCCCACATAAATTTGAAACATAAATTTGGAACCTTAAATTATGCAGCCAGTAGTGAAATTGCACAGATGTGCAGATTATCCTAATTTTATACAAGTGACTAGACCAAGTCATTATCATTGAAATAACTCAAGTAGTTTTACAGAAAATATATTGAAACAAAAATATTTTGAAATGAAGTCAGACTTCTTTATTTGATAAGCTTGACATAAATGGAATCTGATTGTTGTGAGAAAAGAGAGTGAAAAATAGTGCATTATTAAAGTACAAACACCTGAATAGTATCTGACCATCTTTCCTTGACAACTTACCAGTTAATACCAATTTCATGTAAATGACCATCTACTAATATCAAATGATTCTGAAACAGCAGAGAGATAAAGCATCAAAATATTAATGTCAAGTGATATTTTGCCTCACCTGAGGACCTAACCGGCTACCCTGTGTGCATCAATAATTTACATAAACAAGACCAGTAAAAAGCTCATCTTCAATTAGTGCTTGAAAATAAAATGCAAATTTTCTAATTAATAGAAAAATACTATCTTACACAGTTACCCTGTATCTTTTGTGTTTCTTTTTCCTCAGTTGAAATACAGAAAATGAAAATTATTCAAAACTAAACCATTCATTTATTAAAGATTGGCAAAGGTTTAAAAAAAGAAGAAAACATAAACTGCTCATTACCATGTTTTGAAATTTTGCATCACTCAAAAGAAAGGTACAAACAAGCAGAAAAATAAGCCTTAACAAGCCTGGTCTTGATAATCTTGATAAAAAATTAAAAAGTAAATAGAATTGGTTGAGTTTGGTGACCACCATTTTTTCCCATATGTGTCCGTTATTATATTCGAAGACATAATGCCAAACTTTAAATTACTCCTTTAATAACACATGTATAAACTGATAACACCCACTTTGGAAAAATCTAAATCTTGCATATAAATCACACAATATTTCATTTAATTTATGTGTGTATTTTTTTTGTTAGTGTTAACAGTATGCCAAAATCTGACTGACTATATGCAAATAATAGCAACTATACAAGAAAGTTGTCTGTTTGAACAGGACATTATAAAAAAACATTTGAATGATAGCTTCTGATTCTTCAAAAAAAAGTTTTAGATATATGCATTCTTTCTCAGGTTTGATTTTATTGAAATGTTTTGTCTCATCTAGAGGCATTCGGGTCAAGATCAGAGGACTAATTGGATGACATATTCACAGCAAATATCTGGTTAACAATAAATCTGATTTTGTATCATTATTGAAATTATTGTCAGCTCTACACAACTTAATTGGTGATGGCCTTAGAAACCAGTGTGTTATACATAATGTAACAAGAATACTTAGTCAGTTTCAGGTTAATTACAGAAAAGCATATTTATACAAATTAACCTATTAACTGTATTTAGAGTGTAATAACAGAGCTTGGACATTTTTACTTATTCATGGTGCATGAACTACAAATGCAAACTTTCTGTAAAAGATTTCAAGGCTGATGTTTTTACATGATTTGCTTGCTCTAACGCACTGGTACAACATGTTTTTTTTTCCCATCATTAAACAATTTTATTAATAGAAATTTATAAGCCATTGTAAAGAAGGTTTAATATACATACCTTTCCCTTTATCAAGATAAAAAACATTCCATAATTTACACCAAAATTCCTTCAGACCTTTCTCCACTAACAACTGGCTGAATGTTTCCCCACGAACAACCAGCAATCTTAATAACAGTGTAGTTCAAATAAAACAAGCGAAAATGCCAAAGACACCTTAAAGACCAAGGGTCACAAACAACGGCATAAAAAGTTCAATAATTCAAGTCTGTTTGTATTGTAAAACAACTTTGTATCTACAATAATTACCTAGGCATATCTTGATAATATTAAAATGTAAACATCAAATATAGCAGAAATCAATACTCAATAGAATTTTCTCCAGGTAATACAAAAGTTGTTACAAATACAAATATGCTTAAATTTCCAACATTCTCATAAGCAAACTATTATATCAATTATTAAAGTCCCATATAAGTTTTCTGTAAAAGTTAATTGAAACTGCAAGGAGGGAACTCTTTAAGAGAAAATATTGACTAACCTGTCAAGGAGAGTTATGTATATTGACTGATGTGTATAAAATTACTAGTCATGGAGAATGATCCCTCACAAAAAAAGCACTGAAAGTACTGAAGTATACATTGCTTGATTGATATAATCCATTTTGACATCAAAAGCCCATTGTTGATCTTTAACCTATGCCTCGAAAACATAGGGATCATCTTTCTGAACCAAGATCAAATGGTCCCCTAACAAGTTGATTTCACATTGCACCAGGCCCTTTTTTCTTCAAAAGTTATTTTTGAGTCAAGGAAGATGGTAATGTTCCATCTTGTGTATTGTAGGACAAGGCCTGATAAGTGAGCAATAAAGAAATCATTTTTGAAAACAACCGTTAAATGGACTGCCAGTAATTAAGAATATTGAAACCCATCATATTGAAGTTTCCAGTGATGTGCTATTCTTGATAAAATGACCATGATCTGGTTTTGAACTCTTACAAATCAATTAAATATTTAATCATCCTAACAAGACTTTAATTACCAAAATTACAGGTACATCTATGTATGTACTTTGATGCATTAATAAATATATTCTGGTGTGTTGTATTTATCTCTACCACATTTATTTTCAAATGCATTACTTTATCGTTAATTAATAAAAAATGAAATCTATAATACAAACAATTCAAATGTACTGTAATATTCATTATTCAATAATTGTTTACATATAGTCTTCATGAACAACCTTTCCAAGAAATCCATTTATATGGACAGCAAGTTAACAAGGGTTTTTCCATAATCAGGTTGTGTTACCAACTTCTTAACTTTAGAATGAACCATTGAGCTAAAACATTTTTTTTTCTATTTTTTTTTGGCTACTGTGACATACTTCTGATTTTCAACCAAGGTGATCCATGTTCAAACTCGAGCAAAACCTGTCACACTCATTCTTACGATGTTGTGTGACATTTGGGACAAAAGGGTGACCAGAAGAGTGTTAACAAACTAAATGACCAGCAGATTGTTAACAACTGTAATGTCGCCTCCCGGGAACCCCTTGGTTTATCCTAAAGTAATGTAAATGGGGTTTTGGCCGGGGGGTATCCCCACGATGCTAAATGGGCAGACCGAGTTGCATAAATGGATGGCCGGGCACAACAATCTAAAACCCCACCCAGCCCGTTGGTTCGGCGTTGAATTTGCTTTTTTGGGTTATTATAACCCTTTTTTGTTCATAAAAATTGAAATTTTTTATTTTATGCTTTTCCAGTTGTTTTATTTGGGAATAAAAATAGATGTTATTTCTGATAAAACCCCTAGTGAAATTAAAAAAATAAAAAATTTTCCTGTAGCCCGGGCTATATCTGAATGCGGATAAAAAAAAATCAAAACTGAATGGAATAAAAAGGCAAAAATAACATGCCGTCATGAAAATAAATTTTGAATTTTTCTCGGGGGAAAAGAAAGTCGAGGTCCCCTAACATTATTTTAAAAATGTAACAAAAATAAAGAAATTAAAATTTTTCAGAACTTTATTTTTTAAACTTTTTTATGTACCTCATGAATTTTTGACGTCACGAGGAAAAAATGGCCCCCTATAAAGCGGGAAAAACAGTAAAAATTTTCTTAAAAACCTTAAAAAACGCATGGGAAAAAAAAAAATTTTAAGTTTTAATTAAGATTGAAAAAATATTTTCATTCCCCGGAACACCCGTATTATATTTTTTACCTTTTGTGGCTACCCACTTTGTGTATTTGGCATTGGTGTTCACTCAGTTGAAATTTTTTTTTTTTCAATCTTTTCATTTCAAAACAAACCCCAAAATCCCCCTTATATTCCCCTTTTTCGTTCGTCGGCTTTTAATGGTTGATTTTTAAACGAAAAAATAAAAAAGAAGTGGAAACCCGGGTAAACCCCCTGAGCTAGCCAACCTATAAGTTTCACCACTGACCTTTTTCATACTTGTACTTATTACAAAAAATAACTGACATTTTACAAAGGTAATAAATTCTATGTCATAGTTAATCAATTTAAACGATTGAAAATGTATATTTAGCAGCATTTTTTAAAAAAAATATATCTAGTATTTTATTGCAAGTAAAATGTTGTTTGTTTTTTTCTATGTTTTTGACGCTAGGCAGTATCATAGCCGATAAAAAATATTCATACAATGTTTATTACAAAAATATTACTGATATTTTTACATTTCTTACACATTAAATTATAATGTTATAAAATCATTCATTTAGACGGTTGAAAATTTTTATTTAATAGTTCTATTTTTGAAATGTCCATTTCATCGCAAGTAAAAATGTGTGTTTTTTTTATTTTGGGCTTTTTCATTTTTTTGACGCTAGACCGATACGTAGCCGAAAAAACTTTTCATGCTGTATTTTATAAAAAATTATAAAACATCACTGACATTTTTCTACATTCGTAACAAAAGAAAGTAATAGTTATTCATTTAAAAGGTTGGAAAAAGATAGCGGCTTTTGTTTTTAACTACGACTATTTTAAATGCCCGTTAAAAAATGTGTTTTCCGGCTTTTCCATGTTTTTATTTTTTTTTTTTTTTTTTTGACGCTAGACTGTAACTTTGACGAAAAACACTTTCATAATCGCATTTATAAGAATAGAATCATTCTCTAATTTACACTGGGTTGCAAAAAGAAAGTAAATTTTAATCATTTAGGGTAGAAAAAAGTAGATAAAACTTATTTTGTTGGAAAAATTATACCCAATTGTATATATCATCGATTTAAAACTGATATTATTGAACCCATTTCATCCGAAATAACCGACAAAAACCAATTTCATGCAAAATAAACTTTTTTCAAAAAATTTTTTTAATTGCCTTTTTTTGAATTTAATTATTTTAAAGTTTTTGGGGTTTAAATTTTTAAAATATTTCGGTTTAAATTTTTTTGGCCCGTTTTTTCCGGAAAAATTTAAATTTAAAAAAGGGGCCAAAGATAAAAATTTTAACAGGGTTTTTTTTGGGTTTTTTAAAAATTCTTAATGCTTTTAAAAAAATTTGTTTTTTTACCAAAGTTTCAAAAATGTTTTAATTTCTTTTTTTCGCCCCGGAATTTTTCCCACTTTTACCCTTTTTTTGGGGTTTTTCCTTTACCTTTTTCAATATCCCAACTTTCCCGAAAAATTGAAAGGGGTCGAACGGCTTTTTTTTTTACCCGATGAATCAGGCAATCTTTGTGAATTTCAAAAACATATTTTCTTTTTCAAAAATCTAAGGCATACAAAAATGAAAGGAAAATCATGTGTAAAAAAAGGTATCAGAAGAATAGCTTACGAAAATTTCTATTTTTTCGAAGTCACGATAATTGCCAGTTTTTAAAAAAAACATTTTCCGGTATACGCTGGTAAATTTTGTGACGGTGCTCCATACTTATTTTGTAAAACATTTTATTGCAATTTTATTGCATAAATGTAAATCGGGAATTTTATTTGATTTAAATTATCTATCTGAGATGTTTTTTCGTCCCATTTATATAATACACCGATATACACTTTTTAGAACTAGCAGACGACAGGCTATTCTTATCATTGCGTATCTCAACTGTATAAATCGCATGTAAAATGGTCTGACATATGGTAGGTTAACAGTTAATTTAAAATACTTTGGAGTCAAAAGATGTATTGAAGTTTTTATTTGTTTTTTATGAAAGCTAAGATCCAAAGCTTTCTATTGGTGTAATACATTTTAAAATCGGACATTTAATCACAACAAACTAGCGGTTTAAAAAAAAGCTTATTTTGTATTGTTTTAGCATAAGCGCTGACGGACTTTACTAATATTTACGAATGTAGTCATTCATGCTAGCAAGCGCATGCGTATATGCGAAGTTTAACGCGTAGGTATAAACTACGATTTTATCAATGAACTGTTAGTTTTTTGTTTTTCTTTAAAGGAATGTAGAGTCTATTATTTCATTGAAAATGAACGATTTTGGAAATTTCAAAGCATTTAAACAACTTTGCAAAACACTATTTAATGATGTGTAGTCGGAATGTAACGCTACTGCAGAATGAAGAACTAGTTTTTCTATAGCGGTTTTTATCCGGGAGTGGATGTTGTTCGGTAATGCATTAAACCTGTATCTTTTCTGAGATATAGCTTATAACTCTGTATACATTGCAAGCAATGTATACAAAAATAAATGGGTTGAACTGACCTGTGTATTGAGTACACTCAATATCTTGACATTCGGGTCAACATCAATTTAATGACTTGAATGAATTATCTTAAATAATGTAAGCACCAGTTTTTCAATTTCTTTGTTTTGATTTTATAAGTTATGACAAGTTCTGTCTAACAGGGAAGACTTGACATAATATCGTATTAGCCATTTAGGTTCAAGCTATTTGTTCATTCAGGGCCATAAAACTTGAAGAAGTATTTGGCTGCTATCCCAACCAATCTAGCCTCTATTTTTCTTTTTAGCAGCTTGATCCTTAAAATTTCCAAAAATTAACAGAGAAAGAAAAAATTATTCCGACTTTGCAACTGAGTGAATACCAAAAAACATAAAAGTTCCTGACATGTATAATGTTATATGATAATCATATTATATTGATTGCATGCCTCCAAAGTGACAACGGCACAACACTATTTTCTTGTTCTAATGAGGAAATAAACCCATATGAAAAGCTATAAAAAGGCAACCTTAGAACAGTGAAAATCCAAAATTATATTTAATAAAGAAAGAATCATTATGACTGAAATTGAGAATTGTTTTGACAGATACTCAGGTATTATAAATGTTGAATAAAGTTCTTTTACTGCATTTTTAGTATTTCTGAGTACTTTTCATTATTTTATTTTCTAGTTCTTATACTTTTGTACTGTACCAGTAGTTTTGAAGTAATGCTCCAGACAAAAATGTAACAAATGGCAATAACTCTGAAATTAGTGAAGATGGAGTTATGGTTCTTGTGCACTGCACTTCCTCTCAATGTGCTTTACCATTGTATGAAGTTGTATTGAATTCCAACCATAAGTCTTCAAGTTATGCTCTGGACAATGAAGCAATGGAAAAAGAAAACAAAGGCAATGGAAAACTGGTAACAAAGGTTTTGATATTCAATAGTTTTTCTCTGTAAAAAAAGCAATTACACTTTAAGATAGAGTTATGTTATGCCACTGCACTTCCCCTTATTGTGCTTGACCCTATTGTATGAAGTCGTATTTAATTCCAACTATTAGTCTTCAAGTGATGCTCCGGACAAAAAAAAATGCAACAGACCATTGGACTGACCGACCACCAGGTGACTCCTATATATATCACCCCCAAGACTTCGTTTCGGGGTATATTAAAAATAACCAGAAGGGGTTTTTGTCACAAAAACATGTCTCCAACATATGCACTCACAGGATGGAACAGCAGTATGTAAATCCAGCCAGCAGTTTGATATGTGAAGATTGGACAAATTTTTCTCTCTAATTTAGCTCTTTAGCCATTTTGTGAAGTAAAGTGGGAACATGAAGGCAAAATTCACAACAAGGGTTGGTACTGATCACTCCCCAGTCCTGTGAAGTTTCGTTGATTTCCCGCTGGAAGTTTGACCGGCAGTGATTTTAAACACTCAAATATATAAATCTGTGAATCAAATTGGAAGCAATTTGAACATCGACAGTAACAATGTTTTAAGCAAACTGCAATACAACAGCACAATACCAAATTGAGAATAAGAAAAATTTAGGAGAAAAAGATGAAATATTTATTTTCATACCACTTGATGAAAATAAATCGTGTATTTATAGAAAAAACTTGAATATCCTCTATTTGTTTTGGTAGGGCCTACTGGGAAATGATTTCAAAAGACCCCCAAAAATAGTAACATACTTTATGTATCTCTATATCGTTTGCAAAAACAGAATACTAGCTAGTGGATAATTTCCTTACATAACATCATTGAACTATGAGTGACTTAGCAGAATAGACTTTGTTGTATGTTCAAAATGGGTACTGTACAGATGTGATTGATAACATTTTAAGGAAATTTTTGAAACCTTTCATCATCAGACCATTATGCTGTTTTCTTTACCCCTTTCCTTAAGAAATTGCCTATATATAATTGTGACCATCACATGCAGACAATTATCTCCATCTCAAATATTGTAAACAATAACTTAAAATGTAGTTTATGAATAAAAATTACTTAAGAGTTATAACACACATTTTGACATTAGCACCTTTTTTTTATCGACTATTTTTTAATCATAAAAGGCGGCATCGCATAAATATGTGACCAATGATAATATGTCTGTTTTCTGCTGCAACAGTCACAATTATAGTTGTAACTGATTTAATTATATGAATTAAATATTTCTGTCCATTATGATATTGTGTTTTATCGGTTATGTCACCAGGCATGGTAACAATTAAAAAATCAAATTTGTAATTCACAGCAAAATTTAGGCTAAATTCTTCAAAGTTTTTGCAGACTTCAAAGTTTTTATTTTTATTTCTTGAATGATTTATTGAATATCAAATTTTTCATTGGAATTTAGAATTTTTCGTCCTATTTTTCTGAAATTTTAGCATTTCTTTGGAATGTGAAAAGGCAGATATTCGGCGTCAAATTTTGGATAAAAAAATCACTGACCGTGTAATTTTTCACTCTTACGCCGATTTTTTACATGCTTTCAGTCTTTTCGATTTTGTTATTTGTTTGTACATGGAACACAGTATTAATTTATCAATAAAACTGGTACAACTGAATGTGAACTGCGGTACAATATTTATTTCCCCTGCATCGCAATATAGCGGTACAAGATGTACTGGTAAACCGTTATAGCCCTAAGAATTATGAATGGGTTTGTTGGACCAGTTCTGAAAATTGTGAAGGACTGTTTGTGATTGTAAATAAGTCCATTATTCAGTACCACTTATATTTTAGGAAATAAATCGCTGACCTGTAAAAGGTGGACATAATTTTTCTATTTTAGTGGTTCCCGCCATTTTGTGCAGCAAAGCAGATGCCAGTAATATGCAAAATCAGGGTTGGTACTGGTCATTCCTGAAGTTTTGTCAAAATCCCACTAGCAATTTGACCTGTGAAAGCCAAACAAGCTTAATGGCGATGGACAGACAGACAGACTCAGAATACAAAAACAATATGTCTATTATCTGACCAGTGAAGATTAGGGAACTTGCCACTTTAGAAATAAACACTTAAGTATTGAGCAAGATATGCTGATGGCCAAAATTTTACCAGCTGTCCCTTGCCTAGCAATTTCTTATCGTCTTATAATTCTAACAATTTATGCACTAATGTGATTATAGATTCATGCTTATGAAATCATTTAGAATTTTCTTGCAATTGCTGTGAGTTTGCGGTAATCTGAAAATTTACTACACAGTGTTCAATTGTAATTCGAGTCTGTGAAAATAAGAAAGTAAATACTATTGTCAATGATGGCTTAATATATTATTTCAAAATGTTGTTAGAGCCATTAGGAAGGCAAACATAAAATGCAAATAAATTTACACTTAACAGATGACATATAATTACCTGGTTAAAAATCCTTAAGTGGATGTGATAAGATTTTCTTACATCAAAGAGAGCTATAACTTGTGATAGCAAAATACATCTGTAAATTAATGCTCAGGTCAGTATAATTTATGTCATATCCCGTCATTAACCACCATCTTTAAAGTTAACTGCTGTTTAATTACAGAAATTCTGAATTTTACAGCTAATGTAAGACAAGACATTCAGCTCACAGGAGTTTTAACTTAAAAGTATTTGAGTCAATTCAAATGTTAGCTTATTTAGGACAAATATTTTTCTTTAAGAATTAAGTTATATAACTAAATTCTTAAAGAAAAATATTTGTACTAAATAACACATTGCATTCTGTGAAATGATATATTTTAAGAAATTATGCTAAATTTATACAACAATTAAGTAATCTTATCAGAGACATAGCTGGACAAAAGTCTTATTATGAAATAATTGAGCTTAATGCTATTTACATGTTTCACCTTACAGGAGGACAATTTTATCTTAAATATGGACTGAAATATTAGTTTAACCTTCACAAGTTAACTGATCTAATGCAAACAGAAAACCAATTGCTGTAAATTGTAAATTTGGACATATGAAGTACTTTTGGACATTTAATAGTTTGACAAGATCACTCATCTTGTTCCCTTTATTGACATATCAAACAGTTTGGACATTGTCTTTTTAAATCCATGTAAACTTAGAATTAAACCAGCTTATGTTTTTGTAGGCTAGACTGTTTGCTTAACACTTGACAACTGGCACTGACCTTACATCATTAGAATATATAAATAATCTAAATGTTCTGATTGAATATTACCTGTAGGGTGAAGTAGTTCTGACCTGCTGCATGATGTTCCCTCATTAAGTCATCGTTGACCAGTCCTGAAATGAAGTTTATGCAAATTAATTTTAATACAATTTACTATTCACTTTTAACATTGGCCAAAAAAGGACAAGATTTAACAAACGCAATAAATTATTGCCTTGAACAAAGTTTAACCTTAGCATAATTTTATAGTTGTAATTATGAATTGTTTTGAAGGTTAATCTGATGTAGAGTTGGGGCGAGTATTTTAGCACTTGAGTTACCTCAAAATAATGAAATATCAAATAAGATTGTTATTATTGGGTTTGTGGACCAGCATTTTTCATTTACATATTTAAAGTATGTCCTATAGTAAACAAAGAAAATAGTGATCTGAAGATATTTTGTACAATGTTCACTTCAGAAAAAAAACCAGAAAAATTCAGTGGTTTATTATGAACAGACAGGAAGTTCACATAAATTTGTTGAAATGCTAGCACATATTATGTTTTGAAAAAAAGGCCCTCAATGTGCTAATTTAAATTGAATACAATTTCTCGAGAATTAATACATATGAAGAAAAATACCTTTTATTGTTATCTGTCCATAAGTTTGTATCTCATGCTTTATAGAAGAATAATTATCACATTTGTTTGTTTGATTGGGTTTTACGTCACATCGACACAGTATAGGTCATATCGCGACGTTCCAGCTTTTACTGGTGGAGGAAGTTCCGTGCATTATTTCAGACACAAACGGGCACCTGAGTAGAACCACCGACCTTCTGTAAGCTAGCTGGATAGCTTCCTCACATGAATGAATCAAAAGTCCCTGTCGGGATTCGAACCCACAGCAGTGAGGGGCAAGTAGTTTGAATTATCACATAAATTGGACAAATGGGATTAGAATTATATCAGAGGTCAGTTTCAAAAACATACTTGCAATAACTCAAAATAAACATCAAGAAAATTTGTTAATTGATTATTACAAATTATCCAATTTTGTCTATTCTCCCTTAATGACAGTGTCACAATATCATGGCTTTCATATTGTGATCTAAACCAGTGTTTTTCGGTAAAATGTCAAAGTTGTACAAAGAAACCTGATGTATTATTTGGCAATTTTGCATATTTCCATTAGCTGCCACTCCTGTGTCCTGTTGTGCGTTGTGCATTTCCAGTACATATTTGGCATTAATTTGTACTGACTGTTTACATGGCTTTTATATGGCATTCCTTAGGGACGTTTTTTTTACAGCATTTATACGTGACCATACCGAGTCTTCAGTGCCTTCTTAGGATGTGCACTACGACTAAGACTTACAGGCAACTATTGCGTTCAAACGGAGTTTACACGGCAACTGTACAGCAACTATACCACGTCCTGATAACACCATGGTCGTATTAATTGATAATGAACCTCCTAGATGCACTGCAAATGCCCTAATTACATGTTAAACAATTTTTGTGTATTTATACAGCAACTATGCAGCAAATGAGTACCTTATGTTAGTATGTACTTTGGGTGTTAACATGGTTCTTACTGCCACTAATGCATTCCTAGTGTGTTCTTGCCTAAGTGATTTTTTTGTCCATGTTCAAATATGAGCATGTTCCCAACTCAACCCTACAGCATCAATGGGATTTCTACTGCATCTTATGTTGCCTTGGGAATGCAGCAAGACTACAAATCTGGTGTGACAGGTGTATTACAACATCATATTTATTTAGCTTCATTGCAACATTTTGGTCCTAGTCATGCCTTGTTACCCCCCTATGGGTGGGGACACTTGGAACATATTTTCCAATCCGAACCACATTATATGACAGATATTTTTATTCTAATTTATTGCATTTGATATGAAACAAAAATTATGCCAAAGAATGGAAAAATGAAAAAGAATATGAAAACTGAAGAAAACTAACTGTGACCCTGTATCAATTATACTGAAAAAAAAGTTGAGTGATGCATTTAAATAAATAGAATAAAAAGTTGCTATCTAAAGTAAGATAAACCTAACTGATATTCACATAATCCATTTTACAGCACAAGTATCCTTCTTCATATATTAAAAAGTCAATCAAGTTACAATCAGGTCTACCATACATGTAGTCACAACATAACAAATGTTTTAATCTTCTAAACCTTTTAGACCATTGTTGATCTATATACTTTCAATAACTTACTTAACATCTATAGAAATCAGATTAACAAATTTATGATACACAGGACAAGTTTTCCACAGTGGGTTTAAATATACACACAATATGAAGCTACTGTTTTAAACACTTTAAAAGTTTTTTTTTAATGAAAATAAAAAAAACTTTTAAGCTTATTTTTAAAACTTTTTGTTAAACAAAAAAAACTAATTTTCACTCAGGGGTTAAAAATTTTTCCAAGAAAAAAAAAACTTTTGGGGGAAAAATTTTTCATAAAGGTTTTTAAAAAATTTTTTAAAATTTTTTTAAAATAACAAAATCCCTTAGGGGGGGCATTCACTAAAAAAAAGAAAAAAATTTTAAAAATTCTTATAAAAATTAATCTTTTTTTTTTTTAAAAAGGAAATCCATTTTTTTTTAATAATTTAGGGCCCAGGTTTTTTTTTTTTAAAAAAAAAAACTCCCTTTTTATTTTTGAAAACTTATTTGGGGAAAAAATTTTTTAATTTTAAAAACAAAGAATTTTTTAAAATTACTATAAAATTAACTTTTTTAAAAAAAAAATTTTTTGAACCTTTTTCAAAAAAGGGGGGGAAAAAAAAAAAAAGGGGGAAATTTCCCTCATAAAAAAGAAAAGGGGGCAAGGGGGCCAAAAGGGGGAAACAAAAAGACAAAAAAAAACCCCCACCAATCAAATTATTAAAAATTTAAAAACCCCCCCCCCGGGGGTAAAAAATTTTAAAAAAGGGGCTATTATTAAACACTTTTTTCCCAAAAAAATTTTGAAAAATTTTTTTAACAAGGGGGTTTAATAAAATAAAAAGGGTTTAAATTTTTGTTTGCCCATTTTTTTTTAAAAATAAAAAGGGTTTAAGGGTTTGGAAAAAATAAATTTTTAAAAAAAAAAGGGGGGGTTTTTTTTTTAAAAATTTTTGGGGGGGGGGGAAAACTTTTATTGGGGGGGGGCTTTAAATTAAATTTTGGTTTTTTCTAATAAATCAAAAAAAAAATAACAAAATTGAAAAGACTTAATTGGAAAAAATCAAAAAAACCTAAAAAAAAGAATGGTAAAGGGGGTTTTTAATTTTTTCAGTTTTTCCCCAAATAAATTTTTTAAAAGCGTTAAAATGAGGGAAATTTTTTATCCAGTATGTAATATCAGTTGAATGAACTTGATTTATATGCAACCATGATTTTTTTTCAGTGACATTTAATGTACATGTAAAAGTGTAAAAAACAGTTTTTCTATGTGGGAATAATTGCTTTCGTTACTTAAATACTTACAGTGATTTTTTTTTCCACTTATTTTACAGCCAAATAAAAGGCTGTTTTTCCCTAGCCAAAATAGGTATATATCCCCCTAAAAATGCTTATATTTTCCCCTGCTCTTTCCTTACAAGAACCATGACTTAACAGCATCTCACTTAAATCAGCTAGAAGACAGAATCTGTCCCTATAGATAGCCTCTGCTATGTTTTCCATGGCATGTTTTTAAATGAATTGAAATTTTTTTTTCATATAACATGTGGGTAAATTCCATTTTCAGTTGTTGTAATTTGATTTCAGGTTTCCCCCTTTTCTGATTTATCATGCTATTTTTTTCCCTTCATAAAGCCACAGGATCTAGAAAACAAATAATTATAAATAAGATGTAAAAATTAACTGTCTTTGTGTATAAATACATGTATGTTGTTTGTTTTAAATGGGATGTTTTTTTCATTTCATTAAAAATATCAAACTTAAAATGTAAGGGGTGTAAAAAGCATGTATAATATAGCAGAATCAAGTCAAGACCTTTTAAAGTTTGAAACTTGGTACAACTACCATCTCCCACATACCTCTCCAGGGACTACCTAATGGACTGAAAATTTAGGGAGAAGTACTTCCTCCTTCAAAGAAAAAATAGGGAGAAAATTTTTTGAAAATTAAGGAGAAGTGATCATCAAATCGAGTTATATCATTGGATTTTTTTTTAATTTTATTTCACAAAATATAATGTACACCTTTATATGTACATGCATATAAAATATACATGTATATGGCATGGAAAATAAACAAATGTGTATTTGAAAACACTATGATGATATTTAATGAAGTACTAGTGCTCAATAAAGTTTATTTAAGCATTTGATTCACATCAACACAACATTACATCAACACAATATTTTTTATTTATTTTTAGGTTCAACAGTTTCTGACTCTTAACTTTTAAATGCAATTAATTTAGAAGAAAAGTTCTTTAATTCATAATAAATTATCCAAATTCTATCAATTTTACAACAGTTTTAATGATGAATAATTATTGTTATAGCCATAATACACAGAACTTTGTAATTAATTACTTTCATAAATGTAATGGTGATAACATGTAATGGACTGGCAAACGTATATGGGATATTGTAAATCAAACAAGACATATAGGGGAAATTGTAAATCAAACAAAACGTATGGGGGATGTTGCAAATCAAACAAGACATATAGGGGAAATTGTAAATCAAACAAAACATTTAGGGAATATTGTAAATCAAACAAAACGTATAGGGGATATTGCAAATAAGACACAAATATATACGTTTGAGGTAACTTAATTATCAATTAGCTAGCTTTTTATCACCTGCTGCAATTATATCAGGGTCTTTCACAGCTTTAATTTACCCGAAAATTTAATGTACATGTATAATCAATGGGCTATTTTTAGGGATGTGGATTTCCAAGTGTAAATTCCAAGTAAAAACGTTACAGTATGGCCAACCGCTTCCAGCAGTGTGTTGCTAAATACGTCAGAATACACAATTTAATGCTATCTCCAGGCATATTAGGATGGAAGAAAAACAGTAAAGACATTTTATTGAGTTTTTAAAGGGCAACTGGAATTTTTTCCTTTTTGAAAATTTTAAGGCGAAGGGTTTTTTGGCCTGGGGGTTTGCCGCCTTGGGGAATGCAGTCCCGCCTTTTCCTATGGGTCCCATAGAATGACGCCAGGGCATTGGACCATAGCATATCATAACAAGGTTAAGACTTGGGCTTTCATTCATAAAATCCAAAGCACAGAAGGCGCTAATTTGTTTGGGGTCTCAGAATGTTCAGAAAAGTGGAAGTTGTGAGAATAAACCAATTTGTTTTGTAAAGTGCTCCACACAAATTCTGTTTCTCCAGTGTTATAACATATGTAAATTTTGCTATTAAGACGAATTTGCAACACTATTATTTAAATTCTAATGTTTATTTTGGCTAAAATCAATTAAAAAAAAAAAAAAAAAAAAAAAAAAACAACATTGCCTGAACTGGGATTTGAACTCCGGACCTCTCGCTTTTAATGCGAGCGTGTAAACCCCTCGACCACGGGGAGTTATAAGATAACAGCCTGAAGAATACAATATTATTCTTAATTAGAGTTTGTAACCCTTATTAATTTTGATATATTTTGTTCACAGTAAACATGTTGTTTAACACTGAAGTAAATAATCATGGAGCTGAATATAAGTATGTTATACTGTCCTAGGATGATAATTTCGTCTTAACGGTACATGGGAAAGTCCAAAAACGGGGTTATCAGTGGTCATTATCCGATATATCGTAATAGTGAACACTTATATATACTATATAGCATTATTCTTACAGAATCGTTTGTGTAATACCGTTATGGCTCTGCCGGTAGATCGAAGAAATTGTAACTTTTAGTGTTTTGTACTCATAGGTTCGAACCCCACTTAGTGCCATTTTATGGCCACGGTTTTTCTTCTTACTCTGTTTTTTTTTTTATCATGATTATTTATTTATTTTTCGTTTTTCTTTTTGTTTTCTTCTTATAATATATATTTTATTGTATATATTTATTTTTTTTATTTCCATTCTATTTTCTTTTTGTATTTTTTTTATCGCAGTGTAATAAAATATTCGATCTCATATTCATGTATGTGTATGAAAAAACCGGTCAAACTTGTTTTCTGAACAATTGACTGTTTTGAGGTAAAAAAAAATTGTGTCTTACCAGTAGTCGAACTTCTGCCTGTACGGGTAAAACACATTACTGACACGGTTCCTCTACCTACTGCGCTAACAAGACATATGATAACATGTAATTTTATTTTCAATTTTATAGGTTGTGGCATTGTTTGCCTAACCTATTTTTTGCATTGTTATTGGTCTTTGTTATGTAAACAAAGGCTCAAGTTATCATCCTAGGACAGTATAGTAAGTAACGACTTTATTTAATTTTAAATTAATGAGGCAACACAGTTGGGCAAGCCCACTCTTCCCTGTGAGCCTCAACAAATCTATAGGAATAACACAATATTCAGGGGTTTTTTTGGCCGATTTTATAGCTGTTATTCGGTCATTTTCCCGATTGAACAAGAGCCATGTCAACATGGCCATCCCCCACCGAATGTGTTTGCTCATTGGAAGAATGTATATATAGTAGAGCAAGAATAATTCCAAATTTTTAAGAGGTCTTTGGTTAAAGAAACTTGATGGCTGAATGATTACAGATTTGAAAAACCTATGTGAATACTGATGGCTGAAAAAAACAAAGGGCAATAACTGAAAAAATAATGCAGGGTAAAAGGTTTATTCATTCTTGTGTGCTGCACCCCTCCTCAGTAAAATCTATCCACGCTATGAAGTTTCAAGTTGATACCTCAAATACTTTTTGAGATAAGCTCCGGACAAAAAAGTATGAAAAAGAACAAAGGGCAATAACTCAAAAATTATATAGGGAAGAGTTATCATTCTTGTGCACAGCATTCCTCCTGAATAAGATCTATCCACCTATGACATTTCATGTTGACATCTCAAACACTTTTGAATTATGCTCCACTCGGGTGAAAAATTAAGTATAAAACGTAGAGTTATCATTCTTGTGCACTGCACACCTCCCGAGTTAGATCTATGCACCTATGAAGTTTCATGTTGATATCTCAAAGGCCTTTTGAGTTATGCTCTGGACAAAAATTAATTTTGAAAAATAACAAAGGGCAATTACTAAACAATTATGCAGGGTAGAGTTATCATTCTTGTGCACTGCACTCCTCCTCAATGAGATCCATCCAGCTATGAAGTTTCAAGTTGATACCTCAAATACTTTTTGAGATAAGCTCCGGACAAAATAGTATGAAAAAGAACAAAGGGCAATAACTCAAAAATTGTATAGGGAAGAGTTATCATTCTTGTGCACAGCATTCCTCCTCAATAAGATCTATCCACCTATGACATTTCATGTTGACATCTCAAACACTTGAGTTATGCTCCACTCGGGTGAAAAATTAGGTATGAAAAATAACAAAGGGCAATAACTCAAAAATTATGAAACATAGAGTTATCATTCTTGTGCACTGCACACCTCCTGAGTGAGATCTATGCACCTATGAAGTTTCATGTTGATATCTCAAAGGCTTTTTGAGTTATGCTCTGGACAAAAATTAATTTTGAAAAATAACAAAGGGCAATAACTCAAAAATTATGCAGGGTAGAGTTATCATTCTTGTGCACTGCACTCCTCCTTAATGAAATTCATCCACCTATGAAGTTTCAAGTTGATACCTCAAATACTTTTTGAGATAAGCTCGGGACAAAATAGTATGAAAAAGAACAAAGGACAATAACTCAAAAATTGTATAGGGAAGAGTTATCATTCTTGCCCACAGCATTCCTCCTCAATAAGATCTATCCACCTATGACATTTCATGTTGATATCTCAAACACTTTTTGAGTTAGCTCCACTCAGGTGAAAAATTAAGGATGAAAAATAACAAAGGGCAATAAATCAAAAATTATTAAAGGCAGAGTTATTATTCTTGTGCACTGCACACCTCCTGAGTGAGATCTATGCACCTATGAAGTTTCATGTTGATTTTCAAAGGCTTTTTGAGTTATGCTCTGGACAAAAATTAATTTTGAAAAATAACAAAGGGCAATAACTCAAAAATTATACAGGGTAGTTATCATTCTTGCGCACTGCACTCCTCCTCAATGAGGTCTATACACCTATGAAGTTTCAAGTTGATAACTCAAATACTTTTTGAGATATGCTCCGGACAAAAATGTCGGACGGAAGAAAGGTCGGACATTCTTACCAGAGCTACATTATGGGTTTTTCTTTTGTTATTTCTTTTGTTCTTTTTAACCCCACAATGCAGAAAATAACCCCACAAGAGAAACGGAATGAATGACATCAAAGACATCTATTGTTATGAGAACAATAGACCAAACCCCATAATGTAGCTCTGGTTTGTACGGACGGAGACTATTACTATTTCCCCGCCGCTTTTTGGCGGGGGATAAAAAGTATGTTTTTTTCCCAATTTTGATACAAAAATTCCCAATCGAAAACTTAAAAAAAAAAATCGATCTTTAGGGAACGTAAAATTGTACAAATAGCCGGCATCTAAACAACCCATGTGTTAAGTAGACGCTTGATTTCTCAGTATTAGTTTATCGAGCGTCTAACGATAGCGACGACCTTTGAAAGTGAAAGTAGATCAAAATGTCTCACAATTCAAAATATCACTTTAAAAAAACTTTAAAAAAGAACTGATAAAGACAGAAAAATTGATTTAATGTTTAAGCAAGCGACTCTCTCAGAACGGTAACGGCAAATGAAACTGCAAGTACTAGTGAGAAATTGCCTTCAACGGTGACCGTGAGTTACCACGATGATGTTCCTTCTCGGGGTTTTAAAAGTTCTAGCGACGAGTCTAAGTCAGAAACAGTTGTCCCTGTCCCTGATCAAAGGTTATTTAGTTCCAACAAATACGATTTGAAGTATGACTGGTTGTATTTTAGTGGTGCAAAAGTTGGGTATTGTTGCAAATTTTGCGACCTTTTTTCAGCTACAGATGACAACGTCTTCATAAATGGTACAAGTCTTGGAGATCATCCAACCAGAAAATTAGAAAGTCATTAAAATGGAAAGAGCCATAAGAATTCACTCGCCAAGTATGTCTTGGTTAATAAGAAAGTGAAAAAAACTATTGCAGACATGCTAACTGAAAGTTCTATGATGAAGAGGGAAAATGATATTGAGAGAAATAGAGCTTATATTAGTACATTAATAAAAATATTGTACTTTATTGTTTCACAACATTGGGCTCTAGACAGTTTCCAGCCAATGCTTGATTTTATAGCAGGTTTAGGCCCCCCTTCTTTATCTGAGTACTTAAATGGATCTGACAGTAACCTACCTTTGTGAACTAAATCCTATTAGAAAAGGAATATTATTGCCTCAGGAAACTTGAAAATGTTGTTTTTTTTCCCCCCAATTTTGGGCAAAATGGCGCTAAAATTCCCAATCTCAAGGGTAGGGGTCATGTTCCCAAAATACTGAAATAAAACCCTGATATTAGAAATCTTTGACCAATCGGGAATTTTTTTTTCGTTATGCCTGTCATTTGACAATCTTTACGCAGTGATCTCCCCTTAATTTTTCAGCGTTAAATTGTACATATGAAGGGAAGTAACTGCTTTGAGGAGTTTGGACTACTTTTGGCATTTGCAAATAAGAACATCAGGGTCTGAAATGCCGCTACCATTATTTGTTTAGTCTGACGACCAAAACAAGTAAAAATGCAATATCAAGAGAAGTGTTATATTTAAGTATTAAAGGAATTTATAATTCTTATAAAATTTAGGTGTGTTGAGTGTAGACATGTACTGTATACAATATTACCCTTACAAAGTAGCCGTGAAATAGAAGGATTTTAATTTTCAAAAACAACATGAGTTTTCATTTTTTTTCTTTAACACTTTATATGTTTTGAGGGGGAATTTTTACCTCTGTTAGGGGAAAAAAAACATACTATTTTGGTGGGGGATTTCGGCCGCAGATTTGGTTTATCGAGGGCCCTGATTTACAATGTGTTTTGTAATTTTGGTTATAAAATATGCTCGTTTTCATGTTTTTTATTCAATACAAGCTGCATTTAGTATAATTTTCCAGGTTGTATATTATAAACAAATGTTAACTAATTTTTTTACAATGTGTTTTGTAATTTTAGAAAATTAATTAAGTAGAGCCGGGGCATCTAATGCCGAACGTACATTTAATACCGAACAAAAAATGATATCCGCTAATTTGACGAGATACTTGATTTCTGCACCAAAGTGATGTCATACAGATGACGGCACATCCTTCCTTTCGTCAACAAAACCACTGGTAAGTGTTGACCGCGCGTTTATTTGAATTTACATTCATTTCAATAAAACCTGTCTTTTTTCCGATATGTCGTACCAAATCCGTAAAACTTGAGCGCCAAGTTCATAAGAATGTTAAGACTTTGAATTTACGTATTTTAATGAAACCTAGACATATTTATTAACCTGTAAACATGTGTCTAAACAAGGGAAAGCACTTGCGATTAACAATTATTGTAACTTTACAGAGTTACAAAGGTGTTTCGGTAAAATGTGCACATGTGTCCACGAAGAACAATTACCAAACAATTAAATTTTCTATTGCACAGAATAATGACTGCATTGAAACTTAAAAAATAAATGAATAAATATATAAATAAAAATATGAAATATTTTAAGAAAGGATCTAGATCTATTCATTTAAAAGATTAAAGATTAAATATTTTGTTTTACAGGTTTTTAATAATAGAAGAAATGAGTCGTCAAGTAGGTGCAAGAAAACGCCAGAAATATGACATCAATATTATTTGAAAAAGTTGTACCTTTAATAAGGAACAAATCCATAAGTATGAGCCGTGCTTCTAAAGAATATGGTATTCCTAAATCAACTCTGCATGATCATGTACATAACAAGTATCAAAACCATTCTGTAGGTGTTAAGCCAGTTCTGTCTAAAGAAGAAGAAGAGAGAGTGGCTAAGTGGGCCGTGCATATGTCTAAAATTGGGTTTGGTCGGACCCGCCAGGAGCTTGCTTTGACCATAAAGAAGATAATTGATGAAGATGGGAGACCAAACCCATTTAAGGATAATAAACCTGGAAAAAACTGGCTGAAAGGTTTTTTTACCAGACACCCAGAATTAAGTCTCCGTACCACATTGCAAATTGGGAAGGAGCGGGCTCTTATTTCACCTGAGAAAGTTGAAAAATGGTTTAAAGACTTTCGTAAATACATAGAGGATGAAGTTGGCGACAAAGATCTTCTCTCTGATCCATCTAGAATTTACAACGCGGATGAGTCGGGGTTTTCGTTGTGTTTGAAGGGGAATCAAAGTCATTGGCTACAAAGGGGCTCCAGTGATTTATCACTTTGGTAATAGTGATAAATCTCAATTGACTGTTATGGCTGCGGTTAGCGCTACTGCCCACTATGTTCCACCAATGATTATATTTCCGGGACAACGTTTTTCTTACGACCCACTCGAGGGTTTTCCAGAAGCAGCTATTGGTAGGTCCGAAAATGGCTGGATGGACACTGAGGTATTTTGCAACTGGCTTTTGAATGTCTTCATTCCGGCAATTAACGAACGTCGTATCAAAAAACCCGTATTGCTACTTATTGATGGGCATAAAACTCATGTGACAATGCAAGCATCAGATATATGTGTTGAAAATGGGGTAGAACTATATTGTCTGTTAGAGCATGCGTCCCATGTCATGCAACCCCTTGACCTTCGCTTATTTAGTCAATTGAAACGTACGTGGAGGCAGGCTGTCCGTGACTGGCAGAGTGAGCATATTGGTGAATTCGTTACCAAGAAAACCTTTGCCCGGGTGTTTAAGCAAGCCTGGGAGAAAAGTACGACAGTCACTGTAGAAGTTGCTGTTAAAGGCTTCCAGGAAGCAGGTTTATTTCCATTGGACCAAAACGCTGTTCTCACTTCTGTTAAACTTGATCCAAGTATGCTTTTTGGTCAGAACAGCTCATCAGAATCCAAAGACATTCCGAAAGAAGCTGACAAACTTTCGAGCAGTAAGGATGCTTCTGCTGATGATGCCAAAAATACATTAACTGATGACCAGACAAGCATGGAAACTGGTAAAATTTCAGTGTTATATCAGACATACCATTTTAAACATACCATATAATATATAAATACCGTATAATTATATTGTAAATGAATCTGACTTTAAATGTCAGAAGAATAAGATATATTGCACATTTAATTATCACAGGAATGATATAAACTTTATAAATACACATATGATTATATTTCTTAAAGTTTAATTTGTAATTAAATTTAACTGTTAAAAGCATTGAATAATAAATAATTTGTAGACAATAAAAACATATTATTTACAAACATTAGACGAAATCATTCAAAACGATTATTATCTTTACAGATCAGATAACAAATCCCACAAAACAACATGAAGCTGATGTTAGTTATTCAGATGCTAAAGGTAAGCGTATGTCAAATATATTATATATATGTAGATTTGTATGAAGATTGAAAATAATATGATGACAGATATAAGGCATATGTGACTGTTATTGTTCAAGTAACAATTACTGATAACTGAAATAATATTTGTCTTGAAATTCTTGCAGATTTTGTTCATTATTAAATGTATGTACAATTACAATTTGGTTTTTTTTTTAGACAAGAACCCCGAGATCGCTACTATTGCTAAGACGGATGTTACTCCTGCAAAGGTACCTCAACTTTAGAAAGTAGCAACCAACTCTCTCGCCGTTTAGCAAATTTCTGAAATTCCCTGAATGTAAGCAATCAAGTAGTAGAAAGCGACCTAGTCAGCCATCAATGCCAAAAGCCGTCACCGGGGCTATGTACCGTGAAATCCTTCAGAAAAAAATAAAAGCAAAAGAAGAATTTGAGCAGGCAAAGAAACAGCGTCAGGAAGAGAGGGAAAAAAGCGTCAGGAAAGAGAGGAAGAGAAAGAAAGAAAAAAGATTGAGCGCGAAGAGAAGCGAAATATGAAAAAGATTGAAGAGCGGGAGAAAAAGGCAAGAAAGAGAGAAATGAGAGAAAGGTTTTTGAAAAGTGTTGAGGATGGAAGTAGTTCTGATGATGCGATAGATGTTGGTGTTGGAAATTGTTATGAGTGTGAGATTTCCTATAAAGACGAATATTTGCAATGTTCAAACTGCCATCGTCGTTTTCATTTCGCGTGTGCCAATCGTCAGATTGAGGAAGGTATTGATGATCTGCTTCCATTTGAGTGCAAATACTGTTAGAACGTAAAATTGTAATAAACACCTGATATCATGTCTGCAATGGAATTTTGCGATTCTTTTTTAAAAAAAAAATGATAAGTTTTCGGTATTTAAATGCCGTATCATTCGGTATTAGATGCCTTTCCGGTAAATAGAGTTTACATCAGTACCAACATATACCAATACATAACCCTTTTATTCGACGTCGTATGATATAGCAAACACAAACACACGTAAGTTTAAACATTGTTCATGATATTGGCCTTTTAAAGTTTAACGATTGATGCATGTATTACCAAACTTTTTAAATTCCTGCTTAGTTGTTCGGTAATAGGTGCCCCCGCTCTATGTTTGTTTTAATGTGTTTTTATTTAATAAAATAAATCCAAATTTTATCACTAACAAATCACTGTGTTATGTAATTTTGGTAATAAAATATGTTTGTTTTAATGTGTTTTTTTTTCAATAAAAGCCGTTTTTAGTATAATTTTCAGCGTTAATTTATGTAATTTACGAATAAAATATATGCTTTTCTCTCGTCGATTCGTGACTCTAATTTTGAAAAATTGCACTTGCACAAGTAATATCAGACATATATACAGTGCAATTAGAGCATTTGTTAAATAAATTCATTACCTAAAAGTTCAAAAACTTTAAATTACTTCTAAAAACAACCGCTCAAAGATAAGAGCATCTGAGCATGTCAACCCATGACTGTCTTGCTCAGCTGGACGCTTACCCATCGATTCGTGAAATTCGATTCACCCTGTGACGTCATCAAAATATAGGTGCTCACACCACTAAATCATCGCATGGTTATTTTCAGTCCGATCTGATAAATATATGTCTCAAAGTCCTAAGTCAATTCTTACAGCATAATGAATTTTTTTTTGGCTTAATGGTTAGTGTGTTTGATAAATTATAACATCAACATGGAATATTTTAAAGTAATTATGACATGAGCTGATTGTAGGGTAAGCACATTTTACACCTGTTCAATTATGCATTTTGATTGGATGGAATTGTCAAATCGAGTGTCTATTAAAACTTGTGTAGTTTCAGTGTCTATTCTAGGACGCGCGATTGCGCGATTCACGCTAGTATTTAACAGATCGCGCACAATTCAAAATCATTTGCGTGAAAATCGCGCATCTATAAAAAAAGTTAATAAAACCGTAAAATTCCATCCCGCATTATATTTGGTTGTTTTGTTTACATTTACACCGAAAACCGAAGGGAGGTTAGCTGTAAGCTAATTATAATAATTTAGTACCGTATGGTACTGGTTACGTGAGTTGACGGAAATTAACGGAATGTTCCGTATCGACCGGAACTAGTGTGCTTAGGTCTGACAGTTGGGCGCCATTTTAGTGTAGTAAATAATCAAGAAAAAGGAGGCAATTCCTAGCTTGGCTACGATCTAGACGTGAAAGGATAGTTCGATTATTTTTTATTGCCAATCCCTTTATAATCAATGCGGCAGTTCTGTTTAATAATTTGTTTTCGTTTAAAAATTCAGGGGGGACAACTTCTGCTGACTTAAATTAATATTATCGTTTTTTAAATAATTATTTTCATCGGTTGAACGCCTCAGTGTAAACTTAATGGGGGTGTAAACAATGACGATTTAACAGTTGGCAGTTTATATTGGCGCCCTTTGATTTTGAAAATCGCCCCCTTTTTTGAAATAGAGGGGGGAAAATCACCCCTATTTTTCAATTCCTAGAATAGACACTGTAGTTTTCGGATGGTGTATGTCCTTGCAGAAGTATTTATACTGGACATTTATTTAGGTCACGATTAGATGGGAAGGCACGAATCGATGAGAATAAGGCATAAAATGGAAAGAAGGTTTCATAGACAGTTTTAATACAGGTGTGAAAAAGTTTGTATTGTCAACATGTGGCGAATCGTTATTTAACTGTGGCGAATCGATATTACTCTGTGGCGAATCGTTATGTGACGAAACGTTAATGTGGCGAATCGTTACATTACCAGCTACGGAGACCCATGCCTACCTTTATTATTCGGCCAATGTTTAAAAGCTGGAAAACATTCAGGCCTATGTCCTACGTAAAATATTATAAAATACATGATAGTAGTTCAACAAACAAATTTGCACAGAGTTCGAACGTACTTCGAGCGAACGAACTTTCGAAGTACGGAACTTCGGAAGTTTGACTGTATTTTTACTTCAGAGAAATAAAGTATCTACCCGTTTCGGTCATTTAAAGGATTTATTCTTTTAAAAAAACGGTACAAAACCTTACGCCGTACGTAGATCTTCATAAATATTGGCAACAGAAATACTTTTTCTTTCAATTCTTTGTTGTTGCTATTTTTTTAAATACATCCGCCATTATTACTTGGGAGTTGGTACAAAGATATTCCGAATATAGCGTTAAATAAAAACACAAACCATACTGTATAATCGTGACTAAATGCCGTCGTAGCCGGATATAGCATTGCATTATTATTATATAATTATTATTATTCGTATCGATTTAATCAGGGAAATATTATAAGATTCTATTATTATTTTGAAATTAGACAGTTGATGTATTCCGATATGAACACGGGTCTTAAATACAAGTAATATGGCCTAGATTTTTGTAAACAAGATATGGTCTTTATTGCCATGAAACGGTAAAAAAAACGTATTACACCCATGCTGTTGTTCACACTTATAAACAAGAAGAAACGTTAAAAAAGATACCCGGGTGAAGTAAAACTGTTTAACATTGCATATGTTAAGTTGTAGTTTTCCATGCAAAGTCATAAAGAAATGTTAGCATAACTTGCATAATGTTCAATGACGTAATTTAGGTTCATGTGGAACATTTTAAGATCTATGTGTTTCTAAACAAACCTGTCGTGTTTTGGTAAGTGAACTTTAATTTCTAACACCAACATCTACGCAGTCGGTAAGGCAAATATTTTTATAAATACTGGATTGCCGTAACGTAGCAAAATACAAGAAAACAAAAGTTATCAGAAGAAATCCAGGACATCTTTAGAGTTATTAGAAGAACTCTAGGACACTTGAAAATCGGACATAAATTTGCTAGACGGTGCTTTATGTTTGCAACTTTCCATTATAATTAGGTAATTAAGTATGGCAAGGAAGAAGATGACAAATGAACGCGACAATATGTACGAAAGAGCAAATAATTTGGTAAATGTACTCAAAACTAGCAGGTTTTAAACAAGAGGCGGTGAAAAATTGACTATATTTTTTTCTGACACTTAAAACAATACAATACATTGTAAGGCAAGTTTAATCATCAAAGTTTAATTCAGCACCCCAAACTCTCTTTAAAGATGAAAAAAGCTCGAATTTTTATATTTGAATTATCGGTCAAGACGAGTAGTGACGATTATGTTATCGCATAGTTAAATATAAGGGAGATAACACCGTATTGATTAAAGTGAAGAATCATGAATAGGTTGTCTCCAATTAACAAACATCGGTTATCTGTAAGCATAATTATGTGTTAACCCATTACTTCATGAGCATTTTGTGAAAAATGGCTGTTTTCAGTTACAAGTTCAAATTGCTATAAAACTATAAAAACTGCTTCAATACTAATCAAACTTGGCAGAAATGTTGACCATTGACCAAGGACCATTGCCTTTGTAACAACATGCTCAGGCTTAAATTTCCTGTACCATGGAAACGAGGGAACATCTCAAAAATTCCCAAAAATCATTATTTTGTGCTGATTTTTTCCATCAAAATTGATTTCAAAGTGCTGCAACTTCTCAATGGATTGAGATAGAGTCAAATGCTTTTCAGCATTGGTTACACGTTACCTTTTGATCGATCTGGGGTAATTTTTAGCCTCTCACAAGTCCAAAATTTTCTTGGCGATGAGGGGGACTGCCGCCCCCTTCAAACCCCCCAAACAGAAGGAGGCATACCCCTTTTCTGGCAATTCCCTGATGTATCATTTGGATGGGGGCCGCGCCGAAAAAGTGGTCACTTTTTTAACATTTCTCAAACAAAAAACAGTCTTTTGGGCCTAAATAGGGTATTTTTCACTATTTGAGGCCTAAAAGTGGGGGGGGGGGGGTGTGAACGTGCGTTGTTTCGCGTATATATGAGGTAAAGGGTTAATATTAAGGCCTGACTTTAGAAAAAGTTCATAATATGGTTAAAAGAGGTCTTTAAGTTACCTTGGTATTGGATTTTTGTGTATGATATCATTTTTTTTTTATTTTCTCCATGCGGCTGTAGTACTGTGAATATTCCTGTCATCATTACGAGGGATTTTAAAACGCCGATGACGACGACGACGACAACAACAACAACAACACAAGCACACGCACACGCACACACACACACACACCATCGCGCGCGCGCGCGCGCACACACACACACACACACACACACACACACACACACACACACACACACACACACACACACACACACACACACACACACACACACAAAAGCAACAAACCAACAAACAAAAACAAAACAAGCTTAAGTTTCTGCTATTCCCCTGGGTAAGCAACCATAGGAAGAACAAACCAAATAATTACTATCGAAATAGCTTGTACACAAAACGATCAGTATAAGAACTATAGCTGGTTTTAATATCAACTGACTGTCCGTCTGACGCAGGGATTTGTCAATCGCTGGAAGAGAAAAACTTGATAAGAATTAATTTTGAAATGAAGAATATATTTAGTTACTTTCCGCTTTAAACATATTTTAGTTAATACGTTATAAGATTTGAGGGTTATCTTGGTTTTATCCTCTGACTACCAACGTCTTATAAGTACATGTAGATCATGATTGGCATGGAAAAATAATATATTTCACAAAGTGCTGAATAACATTTCTGTAATGTTATTCTGTAATGTTAGAAAATTATGTGTCCCCAAGTACTGCATTTGTTACTACTATTCATGATGGAGGAGTACTTGAAGTAATTGTATTTCAAGTGTGTAAAATCAGTAGAAAGAAAAACGTTTTCGGTCCTAGCATCGTCAATATATATACATGTATAAATAATACGAAAAGAACAATCACACTGTTATCATATTATCCTAAAACTTAACTGCCAGGCATTTCTAGGGCATTTTGTAAATGACTGACAAGGGATTTCCGGTTCAAATTACGTCTGATCCTTATAATCTCTTCAGTGATATACTAACCATGCAATGTCGTCTGATAAGCACGCATTAATGGCGTCTGTCAACAGACATGAATGTGAGATATAGAGATCATCTGATGTAAGAATGTCAAGGGAAACTTAGTAATAGGAACGTTACTAGTCAAAATACTTTTTTTTCCAGAAAAGTTATAAGTGTGTCGGTATCAGTTAAGCACAAGCATTAGGAATAATCTAGGATTCAATCTTTTTCACAGATAATTTTAGAAAGACTACCTATGGAAACGTGAGCGTAATTGGTAAAATGTAGATCACATTCGGCTAAATTTCTCTATCACGGATATTCGTGGCATGACAAATTTAGGAAGAAACATTTCAGAGGCGTTTCGCCATAATCTCTGGCTTAACAACATGCCTTATCTTCCTATCAGAAGTCATAAAGGTGTGGAAAATTGATTTTCATTTTTGCCCTCGGACAAGGTCTAGAAGGTGAACAATGAAAATCATTTTTTTGTCAGCAGCTTTAGTTCTCTTGTCCAAATAAACAATAAAAAGGTATCAATTTTGATAGTATGACTTTATTTTTACGACATCTTACAGTATCAATTCATTGATAATAGACTCATTGATAAGCTTTATGTCTACACATTAAAGATCCTGTAACACATTTTTTATGATTTTATTTCATAAATATGATGCTCAAATTAAGATTTGTCAATATTGTAAGTTCCAATAAGCATTATTTATAAAGATTTTACCCAATTTAACATTTCATGTAAATAAAGGGAGGTAATTAGAAATTTACTTTCTAAAAATTCTAAATAAGAAATGCATGCATGTAATTTATTGATTAAATATAATGTGCACAAGTATTTGCAGTACATATTTTACATATTCTTGGATGTTTGAAAATTGTTTTATTTGCATAATTATATACATATATATTTTTTTGCAAGTGTGGTATACACACAGTAACAATATCAATCACAAAGCATACAGGATCTCGAAATGAACTTTAAAGAACTAAACAGATGCGAACGAAATTCAAAATTCGATGCCAATAAGCTAACTAGATCATTCATAATCTATCCACTTAAAAAACAATAACAACAACAAAAAAACAACAACAACAACAATACAAACAAACAAAAAAGTTCTCGTGGACCAACATTTCTTCTGTCTTTGTTTCTGTCGCTTTTCAACGACTAGAGGGGCATATACTTGATAGGTTTAGGACGAAAGCCATCGGCCAAATGCCTCTAAACTGCAGTTTTATTGAAAATGACGCTTTATTTAATCATAATTATCAAGTAATCCCATGCAGACTTATTTAGACTTTCACCTGAGCATACAATTTATACCCTAAGATGGGCATAATGTCAATTACCTCAGGGCTAAAAGTGGGTACAAATCCGTGAGAGGGTTACAGATAACGCCTGGACGCCTTCAAACCTCAACACCAGTAAAGATAAAGTTGAAGACAAACCATTACACGTCAAATACATGCAAAAATGCGAATATCACTTTGTGATTTTAATTTTTTTAAAATACAATGTATTGTATTTTTCATCTCCTATAAAAGACAGTAATTTAAGTTCTAAAACAACATTCATCTCTCTTCTATTTGTAACTGTAATTATTTCAACTGCATGGGAAATTGCAAAACTATTTTCATATGAATTTACAGAATATTATAACGAAAAGAACTTTAATTTATATAATATTGTCTTACTTTATCTTTAATATGAGACTTCAGACTTTAATATAAGACTTCAGACAGTTAGGAGAAATATATCGCTAAAATTTTGATATTTAAACAACTTGCCTGCTTGGAATGAAAGAGAATTATCTTTAAATTTATTGACACCTGTCCACGTTGATTAACCTTATCAAATAATATGGGACGGTTTTAAGATTAACGTAAAATGAATTGTTTTATCTTAAAATGCCCTCTATACTAATATGAAAAAGAGGACAACATTTAATACATATTAGACCTTCTTATTGAGAAGTTATTTCAACTCTTTCTATCTATTTCCTTATAATATAGATTGGCATAGATATTGGATATTAGTCAAGATATAGAAGATAAGTGTCACGTATGAAAGAAAGGAAGGTGGAAACCAACAACTTTCATTTCAAGTAAAAATTGGCCATGAAGGTACTTCTCTTGCTGTTACTAGGTAAGTTTTGTTGCATGTGATATATTACTGATTGAATAATTAACCTCTAGATATACAGTCACATGGGTACATGTATTGATAATTAACCTCTAAATATACAGTAACATAGGTACATGCATTGATAATTAACCTCTAAATATACAGTAACATAGGTACATGTATTGATAATTAACCTCTAGATATTCAGTAACATTGGTACATGTATTGATAATTAACCTCTAAATATACAGTAACATAAGTGCATGTATTGATAATTAACCTCTAGATATACAGTTACATGGGTACATGTATTGATAATTAACCTCTAGATATACAGTTACATGGGTACAGGTATTGATAATTAACCTCTAGATATACAGTCACATGGGAACATGTATTGATAATTAACCTCTAAATATGCAGTAACATAAGTGCATGTATTGATAAATAACCTCTAGATAAACAGTTAAATGGGTACATGCATTGATAATTAACCTCTAGATATACAGTAACATAAGTACATGTATTGATAATTAACCTCTAGATATACAGTCTAATGGGTACATGTATTGATAATTAACCTCTAGATATACAGTCACATAAGTATATGTATTGATAATTAACCTCTAGATATACAGTCACATGGGTACATGTATTGATAATTAACCTCTAAATATACAGTAACATAAGTGCATGTATTGATAAATAACCTCTAGATATACAGTTAAATGGGTACATGTATTGATAATTAACCTCTAGATATACAGTTAAATGGGTACATGTATTGATAATTAACCTCTAGATATACAGTTACATGGGTACATGTATTGATAATTAACCTCTAGATATACAATCACATAAGTATATGTATTGATAATTAACCTCTAGATATACAGTCACATGGGTACATGTATTGATAATTAACCTCTAAATATACAGTAACATAAGTGCATGTATTGATAATTAACCTCTAGATATACAGTTAAATGGGTACATGTATTGATAATTAACCTCTAGATATTCAGTCACATGGGTACATGTATTGATAGTTAACCTCTAGATATACAGTTAAATGGGTACATGTATTGATAATTAACCTCTAGATATACAGTAACATAAGTGCATGTATTGATAAATAACCTCTATATATACAGTTAAATGGGTACATGTATTGATAATTAACCTCTAGATATACAGTGACATATGTGCATGTATTAATAATTAACCTCTAGATATACAGTAACATAAGTATATGTATTATATAATTAACCTCTAAATATACAGTCACATAGGCACATGTATGAATAATTAACCTCTAGATATTCAGTCACATGGGTACATGTATTGATAATTTACCTCTAAATATACAGTAACATAAGTGCATGTATTGATAATTAACCTCTAGATACACAGTTACATGGGTACATGTATTGATAATTAACCTCTAGATATTCAGTCACATTGGTACATGTATTGATAATTAACCTCTAAATATACAGTAACATAAGTATATGTATTGATAATTAACCTCTAGATATACAGTCACATGGGTACATGTATTGATAATTAACTTCTAGATATACAGTCACATGGGTACATGTATTGATAATTTACCTCTAAATATACAGTAACATAAGTGCATGTATTGATAATTAACCGCTAGATATACAGTCACATGGGTACATGTATTGATAATTAACCTCTAAATATACAGTTACATAAGTGCATGTATTGATAATTAACCTCTAGATATACAGTCACATGGGTACATGTATTGATAATTAACCTCTAAATATACAGTACCATAAGTGCATGTATTAATATTTAACCTCTAGATATTCAGTCACATGGGTACATGTATTGATAATTAACCTCTAAATATACAGTACCATAAGTGCATGTATTAATATTTAACCTCTAGATATTCAGTCACATTGGTACATGTATTGATAATTATCCTCTAAATATACAGTCACATAAGTATATGTATCGATAATTATTCTCTTAATATACAGTAACATAAGTACATGTATTGATAATTAACCTCTAGATATACAGACACATGGGTACATGTATTGATAATTATACTCAAATTTTACACACACATAGGCACATAATTATATTGATAATTAACCTCTAAATAACAGTCACATAGGCACATGTATTAATAACTATCCTCTAAATAACAGTGACATAAGTTTATGTTTACTTTATTTTAGTAACCTAAAATATTGATTCGTGTGTAGTTAGTGTGTACAATGCAATATGAAATATTATGCTTAAACTTATCACTGCAAAGTTACATAATTATTTACACGTAGTTTATTTGAAAATGAAATACAAATATACATGCATATTTTTTTCTCATAACTTGCATTTCAATTTTAAAATCAGTGATTGTAAGTATCGTTCCATATCATTGCTCTCAATACTTTTTTTTAAGAAAGTAGTAAAACCCCAATAGTAGGGGGTCTTTTAAATACCATGGTAAGGATGATAACTTGTTTTAAAGGTACACTTTATAACGACGAAGTGGAATCCAAGTGCAGTCCTCTGCTAATGTGTCCGACATTTTGCATGAAGGTACAAAAAGGTTGCTATGTCTGCGATTGTGGTAAGTTTTCATTCATTTTATCACCAAAGATGTCTTCATTATTTAGTGTCAATCGCAATTCATGGGGTGATTCATCGTGATTTCTCCCAATAAATATTGTACACCTTATCTTCTATTTATCTTAAATACTAACGTGACGAAACTGGTATATTATAAAAAATCTGAAAAAAGTAAGTTGACTGGAGTCGGTTAAAGTCAAAATTGACGTGATCGTAATAACGGCACGGAATTATAACGTTAAGCAAATGTCAATCATTATATTCATTATCATACGCACCTAAACCGTATGTTCTTTAAGAATAGGCTTATTCATAATTATCACATTTTTTGACGGTTACAGGTTTAACAGTTACAGATATTATTTCTTATTCAGGTACATTTTCTAATTATTTACGCCAAGCATCTGATAAAATGGCTGACAAATCTAACACACAACAACAACAACAAACAGGAACGAGATTGAGTTCATATACCTCAGGATATGGAGTGTCTCGAAATTCGAATGACATGTTTAAGTCGAATAATGACCAACGAGTGCAAGACTATACAAACATGGTAATAAAAACTGATAAACAAGAGACAGTTAAAAACAAACTCCAGAAAGATATTTATAACCTTTTCAGATAAGAACAGAAGACACTGAAACACCGCCTGTGTTGGGTATTTGTATTTTAGTTTTAATCACCCCATTACGTCCTACTTGGCGTATCTTCGCATAGAATTTATCTTTCGTGGAGAGACTGTTTCAAACTATCATATCTGTTATATATATATTCCCGTCAGGACGCTAAATTTATGAGGGGTGAAGGAGCGACATTGTCTTGCGTTTTCACATTTTGACGACCGTAAAATGGCAAAAATGTAATGGCGTTACAAGATGCGTTACTAAACTTTGGCTAGTGACGATTCTTTTTGTTTAAGAAATAACATATCCCAAACTGTGATTTTATTGCTCAATAACATCACTGTTTGGAGTTCGGATGCGGGGAATTATATCACGAGGGCGTAGCCCGAGTGATATAATGATGCGCATCCGAACGACAAACAGTGATGTTATCAAGCAATAAAATCACCGATTTGGATATATTATTCCGATTCTAACACGACATCAACAATTAAATGCTGCCGTACCTGATATTAAGCTAAATTTCGCCTGATCTTTTTCCGTACTTTTTGTCAGGGCGTCACATTCTTAGTGGTTACGTCACTTGTATAATGATTACGTCACATGTCTAAATATAGAACGTCAAACAGTGATTTTATAGCATAATAACACACACTTTCGGTTCTTCTATGTTTAATAGGGACAAATGCTGGTCGTGTTAGAATAATCAATAATGTTTTTCCAATACTGTTTTGGCCGGCCGGACTGATATGTCTAAAATGACGTGGGGATGCATTTCCAGGCGTCCCTGCCATCTTTAGACCACCGAAACAATTTTATATTTGGATATGAAATTACTAGCAAAGTTTCCTTTTGTTTCGACAGTGTTGTTCCGCTTAGCACACACAATCTGGTCAAATTTTGTTGTATATTGTTTCTGGTAGCTAGTATTACTTGCAAATGTGTGACATAACGTCATTATGTTCTCATATAATATTTATTTTCTTTAGTTACGAACAATTATTGTCGTTATCGCAACTTCTGTTAAACTTGGAGTAGGTTAAGAAGGATGACATTATCGTGGACATTTAAGTGAAATAAATAAATGTCAGGTTCTTTTCAAAGATGCGATATTTTGTAATAGGTAGGAAATCGATTTCTGTTATCAAAGTCTAATGTGCGCTTCGTATTCAGATAATCCAGTTATGAATTACTTTCCTTGGATGTTTGACAGCCTCATATAAATATATTTTTCTTTTTTCTTGGTGATAATTGATAATCGTAAATGAAAAATTGATATTTAAGTGAAATATCAGTTGAATATTCTTCTTTTTGTTAAATATGCCATCTGTAAAAGTGTAAAATAACACATTTTATACGATTGTTACGAACTTCAGTAATATCTTATTAGACGAACTCAAATTAGAATGCATCTAGAATGTTATACTGTTTAACATTGAGAAAAAAGCTTGAGGAACTGAAGGTTATCGGGTATATTTTTTCTTTACATTATCCTTTCTCTTAAGCTGTGTTTATAGCTAGCTATACATTGTCTACTCGTATACTGTAAAACCAAAATGGTTGGTAAAAGGTCACATGACGATGTCAAGAATCGTTATCTCCTTGTCATAGAGTGTTAAGGCATTTTTAATAAAATCTGTTCAGTATATGGACAAAATGAAATGTCTTTTTCATCAGCTATTCATTGGTTTACTGTTAATTTAGACGGTAGTTGTACCCTATGGCCGTCGGTCTAAAACACCAACGTCTGTTGTAAAATGTAAAAGAAATATTTTATACCGATGCAAGACCAATAGTCATATAGCTCGATACGTATTGATGTCATCTCATTACGAACAGCTCACCCCATTCTTAAACTGATTTCAAAATGAGAAAGGTTTGTGCTAGATGGATTCCTTATTTGCTGACAAATGAGCAGAAAAAGTCCCGCCTGCAGTGCGCTAAGTTGTTGCTTAAACAATATCCAAATTACAATACACGGTCTTTTGCAAATGTCTGTTGTATGTTTGTACGTCATAACTAGTATAACATTTATAATTTATGCAGATGAAACTAGGATTACAGTTCATGAATGTTCAGTCACAGCCAATTGTTCGACAAAATGTAGGACTTGAACATCCAGGACTCACAAGTGAGTATGTTTCCAAACCTCCTCAGAAACTATAAATTGTAGGATTTTTAAACCTATGTATGTCTCACTTCCTCATTTAATTTAAACAAAATGTTGCACTTGCATACCAATGTTTCAAATGTGAGGTTGTCACCAAGCATCATTAAAAGAAAATACATAAAATTATGTAAATTTATTTGATTTTTCGAATACCACACCAGAAATCGCAACCCGAGCATCGAAGGCACCGATAATGCTGAAAGCGCGTGTTAAGTAGGTTAATTAAGTAGGTATAAATATATGTAATAACAATTTAACCAAAGTTGTTTCAATAAGCGTTTGTTTGAATGTTAAGCATCGTTTGGTGGTAAGATTTTGTGAAAAGTCTGTATTTGGAGTCCGTTTAGCGTTTTTCACCATATGAATTATATATTTTGGGCACCCCAGAACCTATGACGAAAAGAAAATTTCTCGAGGAAGACTGCATAAAAATCCTAACAAAAGTGGGTAAATATAAAGGAAAGTCAGTGGGGTAGAATCACATTTTGATTTTTAAAAGAAAAAAGCGTTGAATTTTATATAAATGTTTAAAACCCTGTGATTGACCTATTTTCTCCTTCACATATCGTGTTAAAGCGCACATCTGGAGCAGCGGAAATTCACATACATTGTATATATTTTACCGATGTTCAATTTTGAGATCCATATGGTCTTCCACACCCATGGCATTACAAATACTCTTGAATTAACATAATATTTGTTGTGAAAGAAAATTAGACACGTTTATTGATACCTCTCCCAGTCCCGCTTCTCTAATTCATATAAATCAGTTAAACACAGCAAATATAATGAAGAATATGGACATATATTTTACAGGTTATATTATACAAATATGGACTTTTAAGCTGTTGAATATGATGTTATATGTACTGAAAAAATAATATTTACCGAGGCAATAGCCGAGATCAATATTAATGTTTCAGTACATATCACATCATATTCAACAGCTAAAAAGTACATATCTGTTTTATTATATAATTTATAAATAGCTTTTATATGGTTGATCAAATCTGCCATTTTTCATCTTGTCTACTTTTTCAATAATTTGGCCTTTTCTTTTTTAAATAAGCGCATTGACACGCTTATTTGTATTTTGTTGGTCACTAAAATCGACTTTTTTGACTCTTATATACGAGTCACTAAATGTTTATTCTGTTATAACAACAAACTTAACATGACGTCACGTCATAGTCTCGCGTCTTTAGTGGGATTTCCAGAAAATCAATTTTTAGAAGAAAAAACCGTGAATTTACTCTGAAAATCTATTTTTAGGAAAAAAACAGTGAATATCCTTTGATATTGACCTGTTATTTTTTACAAAAAGTTGCTTGTTAGCCAATCAGGGAAAGGCATTTCAAAGCAATTTATAGATTATATAATAAACGGAATTATTTTATAGGTTATGACCACAAATATGAGAACATGCCAGGCATGAATTGTATACCAGTTGATTCCAGGTGCCCATCCTCCTGCTGGAACACCAACGTCTTCACCGGATGTATTCACTGCGCATGCGGTAAACATGTAATTTGTATCTTTTTAAAAACATCTTTCAGTTGACTTTCTTGTATGAAACATTTACATATGTTTGTTTCAGTAATTGTCAACAAACTAAACATAGGGAGAGGAATTATATAAGTTTTCTTTTGTTCTAATCCCTTTCAATTTTATGTAACAATCATATAAAATGTAATATATGTAAAATATTGAAATAAATATGTTTAAACTAAAGTAAACATGAAAATTGCATTATGTCTACAATACATTGAAACATTATTCAGGTGATGGCCAACCACAAATCCCAACTATCGAATCAACAAAAAGTTTAGGAATATTCGAAAAACATACCACATCTGTTGTAAAGCAATTCGAAAACCACAGTAGTTATGGCGGTGAATTAGTAACTACAACAGCTTCTCCCCAGGAGCGGATAACAACGACAACAGATAAAGACGAGCATGTAAAAGACACTATATCTACGACACTACCTTACAACTTGCCATACTTTCATCACTTTAAAATTCCTACCAAACCACCGACCCACCGAATTCTTGGAGAAGCTGAGAAAACTTCTACTGAAATTGCAAATAGAGTTTCCGGGGAAGGTGTTACAATGCAGCCCAGTGGTCATCTGATACCCACACTGTTCCCACCGAACAGGTCATCTGTCCCGACACATTCTCCCTTTGATAGAAAATTGATCTTACATGAAACAAAGGCGTCTATGAACGAAAACGAACAATACAATGTGGCCACAGGAATAAGAAGTACATTACCTACTCATGTTGAATACCCTACTCCAGTTCTTATACCGGAAACTAGCCAGTCTGTCCAGCAATATACATGGATACAATTTCCTACAAATAAAATGCTCGATCAACAATTAAAAAACAATTTTCCCGAAGAATTGACAGCTAAATCCATGGCCACTGACCACTTCCGTGATAATACTAGCAATACTACGATAAATATACAGCACCACATTAAACAGCTGGATTCCTCTGGTATATTAGAATCCCTACTAACGCCGTTAGATACGGCGACAGAAAATGAGGACCTTACAGCGGCAAATTCCACTCAACAAATCCTCGTGAATCAATTAATGCCATTTATAGGTCATGATGATAATTTGACTGGTGACACCAGTTCAAAAGGTGTGATTAACCATATAGGGTTTTATGGTCATATTAAAACAGGATGAATGACAATAGCAAAACACGCTAAAAATATGATGTTAAAAAATTCTGAAAAAAAAAATGTACGAGGTGAGGGCGGACAGTTGGTAGGAAATGGTTAATAAATGTAAATTAATCTGCTTTAATAGAATCTCGGTGTATCATAGCTTTGATTCAGATTATATTTAAAGGCGAAAAAGTACTTAAAAAGTAATATTTTCAAAGACACATTGTTTATATGTGGTTTTACCTAAAACATCATCAAGATAACTCATAAACATTGATTTTTTTAAAATTGTAGTTAAACAATGTAGTAGAGTTCATAAAGCTAAAAAAAAAATAACATCATATCCATATGCGAAGTCAGTTTTGCCAAAGCGGCGTTATGCATACGCAGTAATTGAATTAGTCTATGGTTAGTTAGCAATAAATAGCTGTAATATAGTACGTAATGATAAACAACGAAGGGTAGAGTACGAATTAAAATGTGTTTTGGGAGACACCCACAACGTATATGATACTATTTATGAGAGAAAGATAATTGACCACGTCACAATTGACGCTCTTTAGAAATCACTGACCCGAAATAAATAGAGAATATTTGTTAGGTTTATTGTAAGATCAGAATATATTTCACCTAGTGAGCATCAAAAGTTATACAATGTATTTCACGAGTGCCGCAGCCACGTTTTGGTGTTGACGAGGTACCAAATATCACTACCATACACAAGCAGCTGACAATTGTAAATATTAAGTTATGATAATCACTTCAATTTCAAAATTGTTTCTTATTCGGGAATTTTACCCTTGCCAATTCGAACCTAGCCTACTGATATATCCTTTCTGTCAAAAATTGTTCCGAGTAATCATTGATGTCATAAAGTCAGCGTCTTCGTGTCCGAGTCAGTTCTACAAATTTGACGGGACCATTTTAGGGATCAGTCATTAAGCGACAACATCCGGTAACCATAGCCATCAAAACGCTACTTAAGTCACTTATGTTTTGTAAGTCCTGGCAGAAGTAAAAAAATCAATATTTTATCGGATGATAATGGCTGATAAAAACGTTCAGGGTAGATCTACTTAAAGAAATATCTTCTTTTCAATTATCAAGTTTGTATCACCGTATGATTAACAGAAAATGAATGGCCTCCACTATCCGGATTATATCAGAAAATTCCGGAAGACTTTAAATATATATTATTAGTAATAAAGATTATTGATAGGTTATATGGCCCTAAATAAATGGCTGTTTGGAAATATAACCCGAGCCGTAGAATTTCATATAGAATGACATGTTTGCAAATTGTTATCACCACAGTATAAAAGTTTCAATATTCAAATTCAGATACTTGCTATACAGTCCTTTTTTAAATGTAAAATAAACATCTTTTGAGTACAAGCAGATAAGATAATTATGTTACGTCACTTCAGCATTAAAAAACTGGCAGTCTTTTTTAAAAAAAAGTGTCAAGTTAATAATCTTAATTCGGCAATGTTAATTGCGCATCGAAAGTGATTTAGGCCGATTCGCTTCAATACGTATAAAATACGCGTGTCTTCGCATATTTACGTTTGCAATGGTCACATTTGCTGTACGTCGGAATATTTTTAACATGTCAAAAATCACCGACGCATTGGCTTTTGCGTTAGAGTACGTTTCAATACGGTGATCGAGCCGCAAGTCTACGCAAGTTATTCATTTGAATACGCCAGAGAGCGTTTGCATATTCGCTACAAATAACTTACGTACCACATGTAGAGAAGCGCGTTATTTGCGATCAATTGCGTTATGAAACGCACTTTTGTGTACTTCGACTGTTTCAAACGCATCGGGTATGGCGCATAGATGCGGTTGCAAACGTTAAGCCAACGCAGATAAAGGTATGCAATACGAAAATATACGTTTAAAAACGGAGAAGAACTAGTATATACGCATCAAAGCGAAACTGACAAGAGTTCCGAAAAGTATGTTTGTCTCTCTATTAAAATGAGGGCAAGAGTGTTTAAAAAGTCATATATTATTGTGTCGAAATTGAGTATTACACCGTCTTTAATCTTTAAGCGAATAACAGTAATGATACGTTTCACTTCGTAATGCACGCGCATCTAACCGTTTCATATCGTCGACGATCTAAATTTCTTGGGGCAAAAATGGAAAAATTTGTTATAGATGGTAATGCAATTGAAAGACTACATTCTCAAAGAAATGCGTCGACATGAGACGCGGGCTTAACGGTGCAATACCGGTCACAATAGATTAGGCAACCTGTTGCACTTATTTTCATAGCTATAACGTTAATGTTTGTTTGTACCCCTTGATTCGCTGAAAATATCTTAAATAAATCTCTGCAAAATAAATTATTTTACCCAATGTTGAGCAAGCATGCTATATCTTAAAATGTATTTTTGTGTCGCTTTGAAAAAGTCGACGACATATAGGGGTAACTTTTGTCGGCGGTGTCGGCGGCCTCCCCTTAGGCTTGTCCGGAAGTGACTCAGTCGGATTGACTTCAAACTTGGTATGCATGCTTCTTTCAATGACCCGAAGTGCACAAGAAATGTACTCTGCATTTCTTATTTTTTGACTTATTGCTCTTTGTTAATTTTCATACTTTATTTTTGTCCGGGCCACTTCTCATAAACTATAAAGCTATGAATTTGAAACTTCATACGATGTCGGATCTCATTGAGGAAAAGTGCAGTACACAAGAACTATTTCTTTGCACTTGATATTTGAGTTATTGCCCTTCGTTAATTTTATACTTGATACGTTTATCCAAAGCATAACTTGGTCACTATAAGTTTGATTGACTCCAGATTTGGTATGCAAGTTTTTTCATTGACCTGAAGTGCATTGCTCAAGAATGTCAGTGTAAAACTTTTCCATGTTATTTTTTTTTTTATAATATAACAGTTTTATTAATCCTTACCAGGGTTCTATTTGAAAGACCCCGTACTGACGTAACATTGTTACAATTTGTAGTGTATACATATAGTTGTGACATTGCTATGTACAATACATTAATTTGCATTCATTAATCGACTTCTGAATTTACTCGCAGTAGTTGCTAACGTAGTATTGGTATCAACTTGAACGTCTTTAATCAAATATAGATTTGCATTTGCAATTATTTTTCTAAGCATTCAAACTTTCAATATTTTGAAAGACTTTTTTTAAAAAAAAAGAATTGATAAATATATTCAATATGACGAAAACATTTTGAGCTTTAGTAACAGACGTTGATTTATATACGAAACTTTAACTGTTATTACCGCATGGTTTGGAACTTTTCCTTTGTTCTAACAAACCCATTATACTCAGTACACTTCAACGAGCATTTCGAAACTGTATTGATATATAACAGTACAGTTTTTTCATTGATTCATATAGGAAAAAAACTCGACTGTTATATATCGGTCGAGTGTTTTTTTCGCACCTGTTATATATCAATGCAGTTATTTTTCATAGGGGCTCTAATGGGGCAGTGTTAACGACCATTCCCAGGAGCAAAAAAAAGGGAATCAATAAAATAAAATAAAATAAATAAATAAATACAATGAGAAATATAAACAAAGATAATTAATGAAATGAAATTTACTCTCATTTAATCCACTGAATGTATTATTTCCACTGAAAAAAGCCCTTTAATTAATCTTGAATCAATATTGGTAAAAGTTTACAATTCGCCTCTAACATTGGATGTCGCTTGTATATCTTTTTTTTGCGGCAGCGAAAACAACTTAAAAAACTGCCTTATCATGAATAACTGTAATGTAGCTAACGATTTATTCATTTATTTATTTATTTATTTATTTATATTACAAAAGAAAAGAAAACATTATGCCATTGCGATAAAACAGTTATAGTATATGAAACTCGTTAGTTACGGGGGTATAACACTGGTTGGGGCGACATCTCAGGATGTTTCTGCAAAAAAAAATTGTCTCGCCATTTTTTAGCAGAAACACCCCTTGATGTCGCCCCAGCTAGTGTTATATCCTCGTAACTAACTCGTTTCATGTACTATAACTATTACTTATTGCTCTTTATATCTAAGTGATGAAGGAGTTATTACATCTTCGTACACCATAATTATGTTGATTTAAGTAATGGAATTTGTTTTATTGTCCGTAAAGGCCCTGTCACACTAGACTGCGCTTTTACTGCGTTTGTACGACGTTGTTAAATTTAACAAAGCGCCGCGAGATCGCAATAAAAAATGTAATATTTTTGATGACATGAAGACTTCACGGAGTCCCCACGGCGATCATGGCAATGGTAAGGAGCTTCCACGGCGTTATAGTTGGCAAATGTCTACGTTCGGACTGCGCTTCTACGACGTTCTTTGCGCTTTCACTGTGCATTTACGGCGCTCATACGGCGCTCTCGCGGCGCTCACACTGCGCTGAAATCGTAAAGCTCCGTCAAAGCGCCGTGCACACGCTGTATAAGCGCGGTAGAGACGCTGCACAACCTCCGTACAAGCGCCGTGGATAAACACGGCGTTCATTCGGCGTTCCTTTTGCGCTTTCCCGGCGCTTCTGTTGCGTTGTAGGAGATGCTACTGAGTTGTTACGGCGCACTTACTGCGATCCCACTGCGCTCATTTTAGAACGCCGAGTGACGGCGTTTGTTTTGAGCATGTTCAAAATGCGCGCCGTCGGTCGGCGTTCTATGCGACGCCACTACGATGCTGTGGCGATGCTGCGGCGATGTTTGCGATCTTACTGCGCTCACCTCGGCGTTCTGAATTTTCTTTGGACGCCGTGAGAACGCCGTCCTAGTGTGACAGGGGTTTAAGGTAGGCTAATATGTTACGATGATAGCTTGATATATTTTTTTTACATTTATATGTACAACCCATGAAAAGACCCACCCAAAACGAGTCTACGGCTTCCATCAATAGATTCATTGTAGATGCTACAGAGACTTCCATCCATAGATTTATTGTAGATGCTACAGAGGCTTCCATCCATCCATAGATTTATTGTGGATGCTACAGAAGTTCTATCCATAGATTTGATGTAGATGCTACAGAAGCTTCCATCTATAGATTTGTTGTAAATGTTACAGAAGCTTCTATCCATAGATTTGTTGCACAAAGATGTTACAGAGGCTTCCATCCATAGATTGATTTGTCGTACATAGATGTTACAGAGGCTTCCATCCATAGATTTGTTGTAGATGCTACAGAATATCCTCGTGATTATGCAACCTGTTCTTTACACTGTGGATTTTGTCATTTTTCTTTCTATGGAATAAAGCAGACGACAAAACGAGATTGCCATTTTTAAATCTGTTACATGTTGTATTTATAAATATTGCTGTGATGCTAGATATAATTACCAAATTGTCTATTTAACTGTCTGAATTGATGATAGAATAGATCAAATTCGTAGACAGAGTTGATAAAAAGGCCGACTTTCGCTTATTGCTTTGTCTTAATTGCTCACAAGGGATATCTCCTTACAAGAATTCACACTGATTCTCACATATTTTTGTAGCGTAATAATAAAATTTAAGGATAATAATGTAGTGATTGTCATTCCATAATGTTGTAAAATTTCCAACTTGGAAGTATATGTTTTCAAGATTGGAGGAGAGAATCTTTACACAATGTCTTATTGTCGTCTTATTGTTGGCATGCAATGAATGAAGTTCAACATTCTAAACAGACTACTTCTAGCCCTTAGAGAAATTTTCTTCCAAATTTGATGTTTGATAGGAAGTGATTAAGTAATCGATATATTTTGACTGTTGGAATGCGATAATTCGCCGTCTTGCATCGTCGTTTCCTATTTCATATGCCCAAGAATAATACGTTCGATGCCATTTGTTTAAATCAGAACAAAAACAATTTTAAAAATGTGCAAAGTAGTCAGAAATATTTTTTTAGGATTCATATAAATACTTAATACATCTATTGTGCACTTTTCATTAGAAATTACTGCTATAAAAGTTAAATTTGCTAAGAATTAGCACACATTATTAAATAAAGTATTATTGTACAATAAGTACCAATTTATTAATCAAATCAACAAATTAAAGAACAGAGTTTTGAATATCTAACTTTTCTTTGAAAACTTGAGGTGATGTTGTTCTCTCCTTTTACTTTAATTGTTAGTACATGCAAATGTTTATGATCATTTTACAAATTATTACACAAATTTATATATCTGCATTTCTATATAAAAGGACCATAAAAGGTGGTTTTGAGTGGTTGCAATATTGCTATCCCATTTTGTGTCTGTAATTCCAAACCTTTATATCCATTATCCAATAATCTCCGCATCCCTGAAATACAAAATTGTCGGCATAAACTCCAAAAGAATCAGACATGCATGTTAAGATAATACTTATCCCTGTTTAATAAAAACTCACTCGAAAAAGCAGTTTGTCTCAATAACATGTACAACTAAATTACACATTTCAAATTTCATGTTTTGCTTCGTATGTTTTATTTTTTTCTGTTTCGACAAAGATAAGCAAGCAAACAAACAAGACCCTTACCCATCTTTCTTTTCACATATGTAGTGAAAAAAATTATGGCAAGCCACATCTAGCCATTGTCCACTATTTTTGTCAATAACAACACAGTTTTCATCATTTCCCACACTGTTTGGTTCATTAGGTCGCCAATTTAGATAACTAGCAGAGGAAGAACTTTCAACCCAGACCCAAACTCCTTCCTCCTGTATGTCATTCAATCCAATATAGTAATAGCCTTAAATAAATAAATGCACCAATCAATTTTTATCAATCAATCAATCATAGACAGAGCTATCAAGTGTAAATAAATGCAAGATAAAAATATTTAAACATTAACAGTTGGTACATGTACTTAAAATTAACTTATGAAAAAGATATTTCGATAGAACCTAGCTAGTAATTGTATGTTTTCAATTCTTTCTATACATTACATTTCAACGAAAAATCATTTAAAAATAAAAAATAAAACAACAAAAATCAACAACGTACTGTATTTATCTTTAATGTATCCTGCTATATAAGCATTTTCAGCAGCTGTTTCTATCTCTAATAAGGCACCACCGAGCACTTGACATGATAGCTATGAAATATGTAAACAAATCAATAAAGTTAACAACACCATTATTATTGTACGATGATATGAACTGTGCAATCCTTGGTCAGTAAAAATTAATTTATCTCATTTTTTGTTTGTTTAAAACAAATTAATTTAGAATATAAAAAAGTGGCCAGTCCTCAATATGTCACATTCACCTGTCCAAACTTTACAAAAAGCAATAACAAGAAAGAACACCCCCCCCAAAGAAAAAAAAACAACAACAGCAACATCAAAAACACACACACACACACACAAAATATACAACAAAAACAAATTACACCCCACCCCCGAAAAAGAATAACAACAACAAGAACTGAGCACTCGCATTGTTTCCATATAGATGTACAATGCAGATCTTTTTTTGACTTAACAATCCAAGACTTGCCTTATTTATCTAAATTTTATAAAAAAAAACAAAGTTTCAATATTTTGAATTCTAGTGAATATTCTAAATGATGTAAAAATGCATGAAATGGGATTTGAGCACATTTTTTTTTATCATAGCCATTGTTTCAAAATCTACAACTGAATCTGGATTTACCTTTGCAACAAGCATTGCCTCAGTATCATGGCTAAAATGATAACAAGTGGAGTCATGTCTCATCCAGCCATCTGGACAACTGCCAACTGTAATTAAATCATAAAGAATTGTATGAGGAATGACATACTTACAAACAATATGTAAAATATTTTTAATTGATGTAAATATAGAGTTTATTTTTAAGTTACTGAGATGTAAGGGGTTAAGTACATGAATTACTAAATAACATAATAATTTTTAAGAAATAACAAGCTCCATATTTTCAATATTTTTGGTTGGACTTTCAATGGTTTCTTAGCATATCTTCAGCTTCATACCTAAAATATTTAAAATATGGAGTTTGTTATTTCTTAAATATTATTATTTTTTGTTATTTCATTACTGCACAATGATAATTTATCACGATTTAACATTAATTACTATATATGTGAAGTTATTCAGAATTTAATCCGTATAAGACATTTGTTCATGTAATAAAACAAAATTGATTGATCAATATCATATTTCACTGACAAGATTCAGTTATTCAATAGTCGTTAAATTACTATTTAGTGATAATTATCATTTTCTAAAAAGTGGAAAAAGTATTCTAAAAATTATTTAAAAAAAAAATTCATTGTTCTAAGACAATATAAAAATACTGTCAAAATTCATCTTTTCAGTACACAAATATGTTACCCTTTATAAGCTTTAAAACTTTCGGTCCCTTTCCTTTTACATTAATATATCTACATGTATTTATAAAATATATATTAACAACATATTATCATCATTAAATAAATTAAATATTACGGCAATTACCATTTATAACAACAAAGAAATATAAATAAAATGTACCGATATTAGTTTTCGGAAATGGAGAAGAGTATGAAAAAAAGCTTTGTTTTTAGATACAAAGCAATACAGGCTCCAAAACGGGTTAGAAGTGTATCATTTTTATGGATCATATAACATTGAGACTTTTTACTTATACCAGTATTCGGCACACCCTCTATGGTTTCAGTAACAAACCAATAATTAAAATATTTCATCGACCACCTTCGATCACGTCTATTGATTGAGATAATTTAGGTGGGTTAAAGTTTTAGTAAGTTTAAACACTAATCAAGAGTATCATATTTGTAAAAAATATTATTGTTACGAAATGATATACGTGATTGTGCACTGTTAAGTTGTGCCATTGCTTTAATAAGTTTAATATTGACATCTGCAGTATAATTGACAAGGTGAAGATCCAGAACATTTTTTGTCATACGAAAGTTTATTCAAACGCGAGTGTAGTAATATAAAGGTAACTATCTTTATAGTTCTAATTTTTGTACACTATTGTTAATAACGACAGAAGTTGATTGTCTATGTGGGACACTGTTTCAGTCAGATACCGACTATACAAAAATATGTTACAACGTTACTGTTCTTAACTAATGACAAGAAAACAACATAAGCTAGTTTGTGGGTGATATGGATATAAATATAACTTATTTCAACAGATTTGAAAAAGCTAATCAAAATTGTATACTCACATGACAACTGCATCAGTAGCAGCAGGATATATATAAACAATCCAAACATACGTGTCTTCATTTTATGAATTCCTTAATTTTAGTACAAGGTTTGAAATAGTTTTATTTATCTATTTCGAATGACCTTTTAAGTACAACTCTCTAAATTTGCATGAGTTTATCAGTTTTAGTATATTCCTCTAAATATAGGTTTGCAAATCAATTCAAAGCTGCAATGAAATCTCCCATTGTAACTGATAAGATAGATTACTTTTGAATCTTTATACTTCACAACAGCAGGTGTCAAGTGCTGTGTGGCAGCTGTAAAAAGTTTCTCAATACTTCATTTAAGTGTTGTTGTATTTTTCTGTGATTCCATCACTTTATTTTGTGTCGCTCTTGAGTACCGCTTAAGCCGGTGCTAGGGGGCTTGAGGGATATTGCACTTTTATTATCCCTCATGTACAGACTTAATCAAACCGAGTCTGCAATTTTGTTGAGACTAATGCTTCTGGGGGATCACAATTTATCCAGATTTTTTTTAATTCAAGGAATTGAAACATCCTTAAGGTTGAGAGACTTACATGCAAAGTTGAATTTTGTTAGACGCAAAATGTTATGTTTTTACATTTACAATATTTGGTTTTCATGGAGGTTTATCTGCCTATAGTAAGTGACGCGCAGTTTTCTTCATTAATTATCTTCTTTAAAATAAATCATAATGATATCATCAGCAGCCTAGAAGACCGAGACTCCAAATTGTTCAGCAAACAGACTTTATTTGGATTGTGAGACGTAAAGTTGGAATAACTTCAACGCTTAATCGTAAAGATGTTAGGATCTGTATGTAAATATTGAATCACCGCTCCTTCGATCAATTATCACGACTAAAGACACTTGCTCTGACTACTCTACCGTTTTAGAATACTATACTCAACATCACTAATTCCGCGTCATCACTTATTTCACGGTAATGGTATATTTTTATGTGACCAGTGCTAAAATTGGTCAGAATTGACATATACAACAAAGTTTTTTGTGCAAAATATTTTAAATCTCTAGATTTTTACGTAAAACAGAACAACATTTTACAAATTTCTGCAAAAAGCAACAACAGTCCATTTAATTTGTGTATACGTCTGAAACAATCATTATTTTCTAAATGTTCTTGTTTGTTGAAAAACGAAATTTTGAGTTACAAGGTAAGATAGTTTTAATATTTAAAATTAAGCAAAATGGCATGTAGAAATTTTAAGTGAAACATGAAAAAGCTTAAGTTTAACACTATGTACCGCGATTTAAATGATGACATATAGTTTTCAAAATGGCCGACATATGGTCTACGTCTGGTCCAGTAAAACTAATTTTGACTGAATATACTGTTGTTTCCCTTTGTCATACAGCAGAAAATACCTATTTGTTACAGCTTATGAAAATTTTTGTACCATAAGTTTCATTTGTTGTTCTCTTTCTGGTTTCCAAGCGTTAAGTACCGTGAACTAAGGAGCTCAGTATAGTATGTATTTGCCTGTGTGATATAGTCAGATTATGTCATGTATTATACATCACATAAACTGACAAAGTGCAAAACCTTAAACAGGCCAAGAAAAATAAGATTTAGAACAGGCAACTCGGGTCAAATCTTATCCCAATACTTCACTAACTTTTAGCTCATTTCATTGAACAAGCATCGGCAAACAGTACAGTATGATAAAAATCTTTTGAATTTTCAAATCTCGTTAATTAAATTATGGAAATAATATATACTACATATGGATTTAGTTTTATGTTTCTTACGCATAATACATAAATTATATCTAAATGTCATATTATTCAGGAACATTGACTGATTTTGTTTTGATAAAATGTATATTCTTCAGAGCATAATGTTTAAGCCCATTCTCTTCTTTGTATTAATAATAAAAAAACTGGAGCTTCTCAATAACTACGTTATAAACTGAAAATGACATATTTAGAAAGGAAGAAATATAAATTATTCTATCTTTTAAAAAATGTGTAAACTAGATGTTGATAAACTCTTTTCTTTACATAACTGACATGTTTTGCATACAATGTAAAACAAATGATAAAATGATCCAACTTTTATTAAAGTTATTTCAATTTCATTGTAACATTTAATAACTGTAACATCATCTTTGATTGATTATTTCCCTACAATCTCTGAATCCCTGAAAATATAAAACTAAATTGCCAGCACAACTTACAAGGATTGTACTTTATTATCAATTTAAATAGTTTACTTTTTTAAATATATAACTAAAGTTTTTAACATAAACTTTTCTTATCCTTCAAAAATAAATAAGTAAATAAAGCTTACGTTCCAAAAATTTATAAACATTTTCAAGATTTGATTGTAGAATTGACATAAGATTGAACGAGTATACATACACACTATCCTTTTCACATATGTAGTTGAAAGCCAGGTGACAGGGCGTATCGTTCCATTGCCCAACGGTACCGTCAATTACTACACAGTTTTCATCAACACCATTGTTTGGTTCTGTAGGTCGCCAATTGATATAACTGGCTTGTGTTTTACTCCCAATCCAAACCCAATTGCCTTCTTCTTGAATATCATTTAAGCCAATAAGGTAGTACGCTTTAGAAAAGAGACACAAAAACAAACAAACATGGAGTACTCCAGAACAATATATTTATTATACGAGATCATTTGGATCGTTATGATAATTTTAAGGCAGCACTGTCATTTCGGCCTTCTGTTAATTTTTTCTGGTTAATAACTTCGTAATTTATGATTTGGTATTGAAATAATATCGTAAAGACTGTAGTTCATTTCCACAATGTGTCAGGCGAATATCACGGTCGGTCTGTAGCATAAATGTCATACTGACTTCGAAGGAACTGTCTCATAGTGATTCAAACAGTTTTTCTATAAAACTGTAACATATATTGATTCAAACAGATTTGGTACCAAATGAAAGTCTATTCAATCAATGTTTCGAAGAAAACAATCGAGTTTGTCAAGTTCATTTTCTTTTCTTCGATTACTATATGAATAAAGGACATACTTTGTTTATCTCTTATGTACGCTGCTAAATAATCATTTTCAGTTGCTGTCTCAATCTCCACTAGTGCACCACCTAGCTCTTGGCATGATAACTGTAAAATAAATTTGCAAGTTCATTTTACCATTTTACGATGAAACCATTATGATCATTATTAATATGTTTTACATTTTGATACTTTTTGAAACATAGAATAGAATCGAATAAAAGTATTTTTTTCCTATCATCAGTCTATTTAGGGACTTATAATCAAATAATAATACTAGTGCTCAATATGTACATGACTAAAACTAAATAATAATATGTACATGACTAAAAACTAAATAAAAGCCTGATTATAGTTAGCATACACAATTAACAAAAGACTTTTTAACAATACGAAACGGAATCATATTAAATGACAACAATGAATAAGGATATGAAGTAAAACAAATGTGTGAATGTAATAAAAAAAAGCAACATGAACCTAAACTAACACAATAATGTTTCTTGCTAACCCAATAAAATGTTCTATGTAACATGTTGTATACAAAAAAGTAAAGTAATAAACATCTTAAATGTGTTCTCATTAGTACTTAGCAACTATTTCTACAAAACACTCATGGATAAAGTTCGTCGTAGCAGTATTAGTTTCATTCGGCTACTTCTAATATGATTTTGAATAAGACACATGATTTACTGCGGAATGACGCGATTTATTTTGCGAGTCGTCATTTAAAACACAAGTACATAAAACATTCACATACATCAGCTTTACACTTCATGACCAATTTTAAATTTTCTAGCTTTCTTGCAAAACATTTTTATTTACATTTTCTTCAAATGGAAAGACAATGTTTTCTTAATCTCCGTATACAAATAATGAACTATGCAACTGTCTGTAGTTTACCGAAATAACCAGGCTAAAATTAAATCATGAGCAAACAAGTTGTAAATGTTTCGCATTTGGACAAAACGCATTGATGTAAGAGCTGTTGTATTGCATTGTCTTAAAACATCTGTATTCTTTTCAATATATCCATTTGTTGACTTTTAGAAACAAGGAAACAATTTCGTTTTGAAGAAATTTATCTTTTAAAAAATTGTACTTTTCTTTTGATGATTTGGATAGTGTTGTGCGGACATATTATTGGTTTCAAAAACTTAAATAGCCGCATTTGATAAAGTAAAGCGAAGTTACACGGGTGATGTTTATTTTGGTTAGATTTAATGTTGTCTTTAATGTTTTATAGTCTAAGTTTATGCTCAAATTTGATATTTTATCGTGTCACAGTGTCACACGAATACTACTGGTACGGACGTAATAGTATTTTCGTGTTGTAACGCTTCCATCTAAACATACATTCGTCTAGTTTACAAAGATAGCATTTTGTTTAGCTCTTTTAAAGGTATGCAGTACACAGCGGACCATTCCTTCGCAGCCATGTTACACGTTATCAACTGCTCAGGCTAATTTAATCTTTTAAGTTTTTTTAACATTTTCAGAAATACTAGAAATTAGCAACGTTCTTTCAGAATCATTATAAGGTCACCTCAACACAGTTTCAATTTATTGTGAAGAATAACATTTGAAAATTCGATCACCCACAGATAAATTTCGATATCCGCTTTATTTTTAATTTATGAGCACTAATTCTAAATTTAGTTAGAGACGATAAAACAATCTGACATTTAATTACATCCAAATAAATGTCATACATATCTTTTATTTTGACTAAGTTCTTATAGTTTTCCACTCTGGTTTTTGTCGTTCTGTTTATTTGATTTTTAAACTGACTTACGGCACAGTTTTTAACACTTTCCGATAAACTCTTTCCGTGATACATGCTTCTTGACTTTTAATTTGAAAACGACACCAAATTTGTTACCTTTTTTAATTTTTCAGTGTTAAAACAATACATCTTTTGTACAATGACTCTTATTTGATCCAGCAGCACGGCAAAAGAAACACACTTTTTTTTTAGATTTCACACTATTAAATAAGAACACGCCATTCGAGCAGACGTATACCAAACAAAGTGAATATCTTCAGACAATAAATGAAAGATAATTAGATTAAATATGTGCCAAATTTAAAGCCAAACGCTCACTTACCTTTGCTAGCAGCATAGGTTCCGTATCGTGGCTAAAATGATAACATTTGGAGTCATGCGTGATCCACCCATTTGGGCAACTGCCATCTGGAACACAAATGGTTTCCCTTAACTTGCTGATTTTGTGAAACAGTTTTGTTCCTTGTATATGGAACAGTTTATTAGAAGAATACAATTTATATTTAATTTTACGTCGCACAATCACAGCGGAGGTCATATGGCGGCTTTTCAGCTTTAAATGTTGAGGAAAACCTCGTGTGTGGCCCTTCTTAATTATTTCAGGCATGGACAGGTACCTTAGAAAAAAACCCCGAAAGTCCCTTGTCCGTGGGGAGATTCGAACCTCCAGCGGCAAGGGCAAGTGGTTTAAAGTCAACGACCTTAGCCTCTCGGCCACAGGCGCCCCTATCATAATACACAGCACATGTACATACACAGGTACATATATAAACACATACACACAGGCACATACGCACAAAATAGTTGCACGTGTAAGCGTACCAGCCTCTGTACTGCTGGCGAAGGCGAATCACCCTCTGTTTTAGCCGCAGATTAATAATAAGGAATAGCTTACTAATATTTGTTCGTTTTCTGAAAATATGTACATAGTCCTTAAGGTATCTGCCTCTGAACTCTGGGATCAGATAATGGGTTCGAGCCACACCAAGGCTCCAATTGCTGGTTATTTCCAGGAAACGGAATAAAAAGAAATCAATCAAAGGACACGTTTCACAATCGAACAAACTAAATATCGGGTATCCTTTATTTAAATGTGGTATTATTTTATTCATTTTCACGGTAAATAGCGCAAGTGAAATTGAACACCATTCTCTACCAAAGATGCGCAACTGCGCAATATTTTCTTATGTGGTTGAGAAATTGCAGATCATACGGGGTCTTTACGAGAGTGTGAAACATGAAATATTCTTTCATCAGAAATTTAGTCTTATCCATGATGCATCTATGAATTCATAAGAAACTTGAATGTAGCCTATTATTATGTGAAAATATCTTAATAACTTGATAAATATGCGTTCGTACAAACATACTTACAAGTACATTTTGCCACATATAAAAATATATATACAAAAGATCCAAGCAAACCAGTCGTCCTCATTCTTATGTTTAGGTGAAAACAGTGTATTGTTTACCTTTTCCAAACGGCAGTGTTTGACTAAAATGCCCCTTTCAATAAGATAGCATAAGATTACGAGGGCTCTTCAAAATGTTTTAAGGCATCGGGAATTTTAAACTAAAGCTGATTTCAAAATTGCTGTTATTGTAAAATTGTTTCAAAATATAGGTTTGTAATATATCAACCCAAAACAAGTAACAATGAGTCGGTATCTGACCATGCCACTAAAATATTTACACTGCTAAGTGTGACAGAAGACATAGATTTAGTAAGTAATGTGAATGACTTCCAATATAAAACATTTTCCGACGCCTGCTTGAGGAGTTGTCACAATGATAAGATGTCTCATTTATTATAATGTTTTTAGACTGTATGTCTATTGTTGGTTGTTTAACAATCACCCGAACGAAGTACAAATGTTAAGATATTTACTGAAGTATCGCATAGCATTTACAATTAATGTCCCTGAGCTTGAAAAATTCTTGATTGGAGTAAAACATATTCAATCTGAGATCTTTAAGAGGCGTCCGTTTACAAAACGGCAAGATCAATATATCACCTGATCAACAGTTCCATTAGAATAAAATAAAATGTTGTTAGATCTATCTGTCTAAATCATTTTCTCAGATTTAAATGATGCTTTGGAATAGTTTGTACATTAATCGTACAATTCACATTACCTTCACATCTGACATATAGTCGGACACTCTGAGTTGTTCTTTTGCAATCAAAACAAAAAGGAATAATTTACTTTGTAAATGAGGTTATATGCCTACAAATATGGGCATATGTAGATTTATAAGTTTTCATCTTTAAAAGATTATTATATCTGGATACAAACTTACGTAAGTGCATACGTTTATCAGGTAGTGAACATATCAGGTAGTTAACACAATGCTTCACAAGAACACTGTGGCGTTATATAAAGTTCGGAACTTTAAACTTATTTATTTATAACAGAGAGACATGCCATGAAGTGTATTTTGGTCGGGATATATTTCAATATTAAAATATAACAAGTAATGTGCACGGTATGTTCATGTTCTTAAAAGATTGATTTCTTATTCATTTAAAGGCGGTGCTTTTTGCAAAACCCATGTAATTTTCCTTTCATTAGATTTAACATTTGATTCAAAATCGTTATCACAACTGATAAGATGTACGTAAAATAATGTTAACATTAGGTTCACATGCGTGTGTTCAGTGAGGATGTTTGTCGATTTATTGAAATACATATATAATAATAATAACATAAGGTAAAGAATTGTCTCAATATGAGACGTATAACGGAATTTTGAGTCCTGTACGAGTTACGACTCTGTTTCCTCAAATGTCACCAGTTCATTCCCAGGCAGTAGACTAATAATAGTGTTTGAAAGAGCTTTGGAATCCAACAATCATATGTTTGTAATGTTACGTGTAAAATCATTTGTTACTTTACTCAAAGAAATTAACTTTATTAGCATATTCTTTATCAATACATTTCTTCAAAGTATTGAGTATTTATCTTTAAATTTGCACCGAAAATATAAAGATGCTTGTAATCAACTGTAATTGTTTCAATTTGCGATGTCTACTCTGATTTACTCATGTCATGACAAACATGAAAAGCAACTCAAAAGAACTGCCATTTGTGGACACAGTAATATAAGGTATTTACGTTTATTAAGTTGCTAGGTAACTGGTAGCTTTGTAGAATAATTTCCTTAAGCATCTCTGACAGACACATTCCAAATGATATTGGAAAGGGGCATATAATGTTACAACTCTCCGTCCTTCTGTGTTTCTTTCCTTTGCATGTATCTCACACATTTGAACTTTCACATAAAAATACCGTTCAGTGTTTCGGACGTCTTCAATTTATAAGATTTGTTAATGTGATTGAAAAATGTAACTGTTGACTTAGTTTTAAAACCACTTTATTCATGACAAATTTGTATCAATGTATTGTTTTAGCAAATAAATATAAATGCAATACGAACGGCCGAGTGCTTATACATACGTGATTGCGATATTATAATGGTCGAGAGTCAATGTTATAGCAAAACTAACAGTCATGTGTCAGTATGTAAATGCTATACCCAGGTAATAACTTGTTTTTTTGTGTGATAGGAACACCTATTGGTTTAGGCGATTTACAAACACAATGGTCAAAATGGAGACTTTAAAGATTTACTAATACATGAAACATAAAAACGACCTGGATTTATTTAACTTTTGAATACGAACACAGGTTGGATGACCGTTTTCGGCCGCTTTAAAAAAATTGTATTGACATTTCAAGGCATATTACGAAGACAATCAATTAGTTAGCATTTGCATTTATTAATGTCGTACACAGAAAGTAACCATCATAACAGAATGTTTCAATGTTAGCCAATAATTTCTGTTTCTCTGAAAAGCAAAGTGCACCTTCATTAATTACAAATGTAATGGATTTAAAGTGATAATGTTAACAAACCAAAACGATATATTAAGTTGAAATTGATTTCCAAAAGCTTCTTGTTTAACTTGCACTATTTGCAACTTGCATAAAAGAGAACGATGCGAAAATTTAATACATGATTTTAAAGAGATATGTTTAAGTCTTACGTAGCATTCGTTTCACATATATAAGGTAAAACATTGTGGCATGGCCCATCGACCCATTGTTCTTTTCCTTTGTCCATAACAACACAGTTTTCATTGTTTCCTACATTGTTTGGCTCTCCAGCTCGCCAGTTAAAGTAACTTGCCGGAGATTTACTTCCCATCCAGACCCAAACACCTTCTTCCTTCAAATCGTTCAAACCAATCCACCAAGAATTTCCTGAAAGTCACAACTTTATATTCAAAGTAACCAACTTTCTTACCTTATTACCTTACAGTATGGTAGGGTATCAATCCACCAATAAGTTTCTTAAATTCACAAGGATTTATTCGTATTTTTGTCATTCAAGGTAACAAACAACTATTCACTCGTCATTCAAAATAATAAACTTTCTTGCCTTACTGTAGGGTAAGGTAACTATCCACCAATTAGTTTCTGAAAGTCACAACTACATATAAAAAATTCATTCGTATTTCAATCATTCAAAATAACCAACTTTCTCATCTTACAATAGGATAGGGTAACAATCCGCCATTTTTGTTTTGAAATGACATAAAATTTTCTTCGTTTAAACAAAGTGCATTAGAAGAAAATTATTTCCCCTGGTTTTGTTCCCGTCGGATCACATGAGGGCGCTATTCGCGCCAAAATCAGCACGTGATTTTCGGAATAGCGTTGCAAATTCATTCAGCGCTTGGTTAATCGACTGTCAACATGTCCGAAGAAGAAAATTCAATTCCTTTTCAACCTACCGATAACGGTTCAACTCTACAGGCTCAATTAGCTGAGCTATCAAGGCAGCTTTCTTTACAAAGGCAAGACGTAACAGAATTGAGAGAAGAGGTACGTGGCAAGAATATTTCCGTCGGCAAAGAGGTGAAGAAAATCAAATCGGACATTGATATTACCTGGAAACGACAAGGTAACAAAGTTCAGTATACCTTTAACAGTGATATTATCGACTTACTGAATCAAGCCATTTGGGCAATTGACAATAACAAATACGCTTACTGCCGATATATCATTTCCGAGACTTTGGACAAAGAGAAGCATCGTCAAAAGCTTATACGTATTGCAGATACGTCCGAAGCAGGCTGGGAAACGGTTAATTGCTATACCGCTAATCCACTGGCAAGCGATTCCGAGGATGAAACTAAACTCCGCAAAGCTGAGAATCAGGCTCTAAAGAAACGCAAATTAAAAAACATCTAAACGTCTCCAGTCTTCAGCTATAACCAAGTCGCTTGCAACACATTAAACGTTATTTCATAACTAAATTGTTCTGTTGTTCATTCTATATATTTTGTAAATATAATGGTTGTGATCATATTGTATCCGTCGGGGACGATTTGAGGGGAAACTATTATTTAATAGTATTCTAGTCATTCAAAATGACCAGCAACTATTTACTAGTATCATAGTCATTAAAATAACCAACTTTCTTTTCTTACAATACGGAAGGGAAGTGTAGGATAGGCAGGTAGGTAAAGACTGACAGGAATTTTTATCATTGCATGTCAGAGAGGTATTCTGTGAGCCTATATAAAGTCAATAATTTAATCTGGAAAAAAAACTGGTGTTAAAATCAACAAATCTCTGCTTAATAGAAAAAATATCTTACCCTGTTTGTTTTTAATAGATCCAGCAATGAATGTATTCTCACTGACAGATCCTATCTCAACTAAAGTACCCCCTAACTGTTGACAAGCCAACTGTAAATTAAAACACAACTGAAAAATTAGTTCATGTTATAGACATGTTGTGTTTGTTTGTTCACAAAGATATATTGACTTTAATCTAATATAAGTATCTTTTAGAAAGCATGTATTTTATCATTTGACATATGTGACAGAATTGCACGTTATATTTCAAACTTACATTTGCAACTATAGCCGACTCCGTGTCATGACTGAAGTGATAACAGCTAGACTCGTGTCGTGTCCATCTGCTTGGGCAACTTCCATCTGTTGTTTGATAAAATTTCTCTTTATAAATTAAAAAGACATAATTATGCCAGAAAATTCATGTGTTTACCTAATCATATATTTAACTGATTCATCAAATACTGTTATGTGGTCACGTTAGTTTAAGAACAGTTTGTGATAAATAAAAGACAACAATGCATTATGCTTTTACAACATTATTTTTGTTAAAACACTCACATGCTAATTGAAGCGTTATTGATGAAAGAGCAAACAGCAGCAAGAACAAGTTACACAAATCCATAATATTTTGTTAAATTGAAAAAAAGTATTTCACGTATCTATATGTTCTATCTTTATCTTTTAAAATTAGACTATATATATTATCTCTTTCTTATCTATGACCTTAAGGTATTAGCACCCTAATGCATTACCTCCGCTTTGAAGAGTATTCAAATAGGCTAGAATTACTGTTAACTACATTGAAAATGAGGGCGATGGGTTCAATCCCCAGAAGAGTCAACTTTTTTTTTCTTTTAACATTATTTATGTATCTCTCATGTCCCATATGGAAGGAAAAAAGTGTTTAATTTTGAATTTTTAATTTATATAGGTATTTATTGGCTAAATTATGCTAAATCTAGTAATAAATATGGTACCTGATATTTTCAAAGTGTAATATAATCAAAACTAGACGGTAAAAGTATTTCATATTTTACAAGATCAACCAATATACGTTTATAAAAATTTAGGGAAACTTTGAAAACAGGCACTCATTAGTGTAAATTTTAAGAATTTTTTTAATTAGGCTCCCTAAGTAGAAAAATGGTCAGACATGATGTAAAAATGGGTGGGGTAGGGTAACATTTTTATACAGATTTCATGAATTTTAAGAAGAAACCATATTTTTTCTTATGTGGAATGTTAGCTGAATGGTACTATTTGTTTCTTACCAAAAATTCATGGGAAAACATTTTTCATTAGAATGTTATTGCAGATTATTTAAAGGTTCCTCATTTCGAAAAAAGGGCCCTCATAACATCCTAGCTTGAGTTCAGAAAAGTGGCCATAACTTGATTTCCGTACGGTAAACTTTGTTTAAATTTTGCATACAGGTGTACTTTAAGGTATACATCTGACCTATGATGTCAATTCTTTAGTTCCTGATAGTGCCCATTAGGGTCCTAATACCTTAAAAGTATTGCCCATTTAATACACAATTGTTACAACATGGCAGGATTGTCTTGACCACATACGAGGGAAGTTGATGGCTTCATTTATTTGGGGATAGTAGAGGGGAAAATCATGATTGACTATCTTGAGCAAGGTCATACTATAAACGATACGTACTATGCAGACGGATTGAGACGTCAAGAAATCGCGCGTAAAAAGAGGGGCAAACTGACTCAAGGAGTGCTGCTCCTGCACGACAATGCGCCAGCTCACACATCCTAAGTTACGATGGCTGCTGCAACTGACTGCAGGTTTGAAAATGTTTTCCCCATCCCATATATTCTTCGGACTTTGCTCCATCTGACTTCTACCTTTTTCCTGAAATTGAAAACCAAGCTTCGTCGTAGATGTTTTTGAAGCATTGACGGTGTCAATGAGTTCTTGGAGGACCAAAATAGATAGTTCTATTTTGTAGGGTTAAACAAGTTGGAGCACAGGTGGGCAAAGTGCATTCATGTAGAGGGCGATTATATTGAAAAGTAAGACCATAAGTTGGGTTCTCTGACTACCGGAAGTACATCGAACCGAGAACTTTTTGATCAATCCTCATATATCTGAAACAATCAGAACAATTTATTGAAGATAGATAAATATAAAACATGTTTCTTTCAAAATTGATTAATAATAATCGCATTTTTGTTACTTTTTAATATCAATTAAGGTATTGTACTTAAATTCTCTGCTTTATTATAAATGATATTTAGTTATAATTGTACAGTAATTTATGGATTTATATTTTAATAGTCGAAATAAAACCATGAACTAGAACGATTGGTTGACATGGTGTTCTCAAAATGTATACAGACATTACACTAACAAAGTAATAGAATGAAAGTGTTTTTTTTTAAGTTTGCACAGTCCGTTGCATAAATTTGAATAGTTTTAACAATTTAAAGGAAATTATTTTCTATACTTTTAATTATTTTGTTTTTATGAAGTTTATCCAATGATCTTTTTGTTATCTTTGATAATTTAAAAAAATAGATAGCAACTGCCTAAAAAGTTGAAATACGAGGGGAAGTCAGAAAATATTCGGACTTTTGACTCGTTCTCGAAAACCATTCAACATGTTAAAAAAATCTTTCTACTCTTTTTCAAAATATTCACCACCTAAGTCTACGCACTTTTGCCATCTTCGTGGGAGCTTTTGTATTCCCGCTGTGAACCATGACGTAGACCTATGTTATAGGTACTGTGTAACAGCAGATATCAAAGCCGCCCTGGTTTTATATTTCTTTCCAGCAAGCAATTTTTTCAGTTCTGGAAACAAATAAAAGTCACAGGGGGCGAGGTCTGGGCTATAAGGAGGGTGAGGCAACAATTGCAATTTGTAAGAGTTGATAACCTCCACTGTAGCTGCGGCGGTATGGGAGGGGGCGTTATCGTGAAGAAGGAGGACATTTGGGACGCATTTGCTTCAGCTTTTCTCTGAGATTTTTCAGAATAGTTCTTCGCGGTGACAGTTTGACCTTTTGGCATGAAATGAGTAGGTATCATTCCTCGTGAATCCCAAAAGGCAACAAGCATGACTTTGCCAGCCGAAAGAGACAACTTAAACTTTTTAGGAGGTGGGGAACCAGCTCGTTTCCACTGCTTTGACTGAGCTTTTCTCTCAGGTTCGGTATAATCTCATCTCATCTCCAGTGATAATGCGGTTCAAACACTTATCTCCTTCACGATTAAAACGACTTAAATGTTCTTTTGCATTGGTTACTCTGGTTGCCTTTTGATCTGCGGACAGCTGTCTAGGCACCCACCTGGCACTTGCCCTGCTCTTGCCTAGATGTTCGTGTAAAATCTTGTGTGCCGATGCCTTACCGATGCTAAACTTGTTGGCTACCTCCTCCAAAGTTACTCGACGACCTTTGTTGACAAAAGCTTTAACATTTGCTACCATTGTTGGGGTCACCGGCTCAGCTGGCCGCCCAGTCCTAGGCCTGTCACAAACACTTGTTCTGTCTTCACGAAACTGAGAAACCCAGTTGTAGAAGGTTGAACGTGATACACATTTATCAGAAAATCTTTTTAAAAAATTCTGGAAACAAAGTGATTAAGCCTCTGAAAGATGTGGCAGGGCTTTTCACCTACTGCAACCAGAAACTTTATGACAGAGCGTTGTTCCTCTAACAAAGAGTCCATGATGGACGAAACACATATCATATATCAGAGGGCAAAATACTGTGTACACACATCTATCATTGAAAATAAACAGACCACGTTATTGGCGAATGAATGTAGTTTTCCCCAATATATAATGTGTGTATATAGCCGCACGTGGAAAGAGAGGAGCATGAAAAGTCCGGAAATTTTCTGACCGTCCCTCGTATAATTCTAACAAGATTCACACTATTTCCCCATACATTATTAGTATTACACGATATATGCACATCATAAGAAATGTTTACACGCCATATGACGTCGGATATGACGTCAAAAAATCAAAATGATGTCAGGAAAATTGCTTCTACGCTTAATGTAGTTCACCATATTTTTTATCAATTCTCTTTTTTATTAGCATATAAAAATGGAAATAGATATTATTTTTCCTGGCATTTAAGTACAAAACATATTTATACACGATATACCGTTCAAATGCTTTGTAATTACTTCGTGATTTTATATTCCTACTTATCTGAACCCAAATCGTGTAAGAATGGAAATATATAGATCTACTAATTTTACAACAGTACACATAAGATAGATATGTATTTCTTAATTAAAGTTCTAATAAATAACTTCCGTCACTTATTGCCTAGATATGGTTTTCCCTCAATTTTTAATTGTAAATACTAGTATTACAATTTTAGAGTTATAACATCTACAGGTCTTTAAAGTGTAGGAAGGGTAAGCATGGCATTTTAGTACTCGCATACTAATTAATACATTTCCATTTAAACTTTAGTTTATCAGGTCTCATCTAATTTGCAAAGTTTTATTTTGTTCAAAATAAAAAAAAATCTTCTAAAATGAGTTTTCATAGTAGATATAAACACGACGAGATATGACCTTAATGTTATAACACTTTGTTACTTATCCACAGATTGTTATAGTCGCCGTTAGTCCAACCAGCTGTTTGTATAATTTGTTGTATTCGGACATCAGACATTTATGCATTCATATTGGTGTATGAAGCTCCTAGAGTGTGTCAACCATATATCCTAATGTTTATTCCTGATAATAACTATCAGCCTTTCTTTAAGTGTTCTTATTATTTTAGTTTCATACAGAAAAGTTGCGTCTGGCCTCTTGAAAGATCTCATTTTCAGAAACCCTTCATCCTCTACAGCTTTCCCATTGCAAATGGATCATTACATTCAAAATCACCAAAAAGAACAATTCAAGAGATTCTTATGACAATTTCATTTTTATGCCCCCGCCATATAATGGCTGGGGCATATAGTGTTACCCTGTTCCGTCATTCCGTCCTTCCGTCATTCTGTCATTCCGTCATCATCAGTTTCCACTCATTATCTCCCAAACGGTATTACACATTCAACTTAAACTTGACATATGGCTATGTCATGAGAAAATACAGGTCAAGTTCGAATTTGGTTATGGTTTGATGATTTTTGGCAGATTTATGCCCCTTTTACTTTGAAAATAATAGGAAATTTTCAGTTGGCGCTCATTACCCCCCCCCCCAACGGTATTAAACATTCAACTCTACATATGGATACGGCAAAGGAATGCGCAGGTCAAGTTCTCATTTGGTCATGGTTCAATGAATGTTTGACAGAGTTATGCCCCTTTTACTTTGAAAATAATAGGAAATTTTCAGTTTCAGCTTATTATCTCCCCGACGGTATTACACATTCAACTCAAACTTGACAAATGGATACGTCAAAGGAATGCGCAGGTTAAGTTCGAATTTGGTTTTGGTTCAATGATTTTTGGCAGAGTTATGCCCCTTTCACTTTGAAAATAATAGGAAATTTTCAGTTTCCGTTCATTATCTCCCTAACAGTATTATTCATTCAACGCAAATTTGACATATGGATACGTCAAAGGAATGCGCAGGTCAAGTTCGAATTTGGTCATGGTTTGATGATTTTTGGCAGAGTTATGTCCCTTTCACTTTGAAAATAATATGAAATTTTCAGTTTCCGTTCATTATCTCCTCTAGGGTATTACACATTCAACTCAAATTTGACATAATGGATACGTCAAAGAAATACGCAGGTCAAGTTCGAATTTTGTCATGGTTCGATGATTTTTGGCAGAGTTATGCCCCTTTAACTTTGAAAAATAGGAAATTTTCAGTTCCCATTCATTATCTCCCCAACAGTTGTACATATTCAATTCAAATCAAAGACTGAATATCATAAGAATGCATTGGTCAATTTTGAATTAAGTCATGGTTTGATGATAACTGACAGAGTTATCCCTCTTGAAAAATCAGAAATTTCAAGTTTCAGTTCATTATCTCCCCAATGCTTGTACACATTCAACTCAAATTTGACATATAGATACATCTTAGGTATAGGCAGTTCAAGTTTGAATTTGGTCGTGGTTCAATGATTTTGGACAAACTTATCTTTCTTGAATATTGGAAAAATTATGAATTTTCAGTTTCAGCACTTATACTTTTGTGGAAATGTATGTAGCCATTATTTTGGCTGCAAATATGCAATATGCAATTTACAAAAGATTAACACTGAATAGTTTCAGTGCCTTGAACTTTGTGTAAAAATGGTTTGTGTTATCATATTATAGTTTTAATGGCTTTGAACTTTAAATGAAAAAAATAATTTGTGCAAAGAAATTTGGAACTAAAAATTATAACATCTGAAATTTTGGATGCATGCGGGGGCATCCGTGGCGTGACGACACATTTCTAGTTCCAGATATTTTAACTTATTTCCGCAACACTGCTCCCATACATACATTAATAAACAAAGGGGGGAAATAATTATGTTTAAATGCAATTAGAGTGCAGTGAGGCACATTGAAAACTATATTTTCGTAAATTTCACTTGTATTTTGTAAGAATTTTTTTTTATTACAGTTCAACAATGTGAAGCATTAAGTAAAGTGGGCAAATTAGAACGAAATAGAATTCTTCATCTATGCATCACTCACAATTACTTCAAAGACGTGATTATCTTCGTACTTCAAAATACCGCTACTTGAACACATGAGACACTTCATTACTTTACGATGGATAAATAAATACAACTATTTACAAAATTTCTTTATAACTTCATGCATGTATGCATTTTGTTAATATTTTGATTATTTGTTAATATGTTGTTCTCATGGCTCTTACACCTTCTGGAATTTTCTTGAACAAAATCTTTATTTATTTTGTGACATTACCTTGACTTAATTGAATATGTTACGATTTCTCAATTTAATTAAGATACGATTTCTCAATTGAATTAAGGTAAACCATTTAATTTGTTATAATCTCTTTATTTTCTGTACATTCATTTTTTTAAGTTCCAAATCAAGTTATTTGTGTCCTGTAAGGACATTAGGTATAATATATGTAATTTCACGTAATGCATATGCACTTTTTATATGTTTACATTTAACAACATTTTTTTAACTTAACAATAGCCAGAAACTTGATTGATAGCAGCTGAGTTAAAGACACTGCACTGTTATGATCATATGGCAACACAATAGCTTGTACAAATATTTTGACTTGTAATTTACATTGCCATATATGTTTCATAATGAAACTATGATTCGGAAATAATTTTAAAAAATCATCTCTTGAGAAACTTTTCACACGGTCTTTAAAAAACATCACTGATATCTCTGTGGGTTCAAATGATTACATTAATTTGAATAAAGCAACAGTGTTAGCAATTTCCTAACAACTTATCTTGATTAAAACACTGCCCAAAGGAAAAAGAATGTCCCTTAGAAAGCTTTTTCTTTGATTCTATCAAATTAATTGCATGAAAACCTTTTCGATTTGTGTTGATCTTTAATATTTTCTCACGTTTCGTTTCGTTTTAGTTAAAACTGTACAGGCTTTACTTGAACAATTTGAGTCAGATAAAAAGTATAACTGTAATTAAAATCTCATTCAAATTAACTAAATGTACATGAATTAAATCAAAGAAAATAAATGTTAATTCCCCATTTTTTATTACATGCTGATACTATCATAGACTTTAATTTTTGTTTGATTATACTCGATTTTCTTTACTAACAGAAATGTTTAAACATAACTTACTGTTATTTTAAAGATTCTCTACGTTAAGATGCAAGGAATTTAATGATTGCTGAACGCTTAATATTTGTCATGATATTTTCTAGATTATGTCAAAATTGATTAATAGGTGGACTTCATTTATCAGCTTCGTCGTATTTATGAAGAAAATAACACTATGAGTGTGCATTTCCTGAGTTTGACTTGCGTTTTATCATTTCATTTCATTTATTATCACACCTTGTTACAAACATTGTATATAATGTCAAAAAGTTTATATGTGCTGAATATATGCAGTCTGTTTTTACAAATGTTACAATTTCATTTTCTTTTGAAAAGATACGTGTCACAAAATTACGTATCAAGTTCATACCGGTATATTGCATTTTTGATGTATAATCAGTCATAGCGAATGATGATAAATATGCATTGGTGATTCGGAAACCTAACACAATTTTATATAGATATAATTTCATACTCATATTTTTGTGAATAAAATTTCGTTTTGAATCGGTTTAACCTTTATCCTTTACCACGCCTTATTCTTCTTTTCATGAAAATTTAAAAATGTATTTAAAAAGTAAAATGGTAACAGAGAAAGAAATTTACACATTGCATACTGCGCTTACAATCCACGCCAATAACAAAAACGAGGTCAAAATATACATAAATACTCCTTACTGCGTTAGTAACGCAGTAGAATTATAGTGATTGATACTGCAAAATAAGGCATTAATCGCACATAACATGTAAAAAGTTAATTAAATACTGAATCTTTTTACTTTTCTTAAGATCATAATACATTTTTCAAAAATTGAATTTTTTGAAACATTTTGGCTCATCTGGAGGCGTGCAGCTTTAATAAATGTGAAATCATTTCCAGAAAAATATTGAGCTACAAGTTAGTAGAAACAACAACAACATTTTTTCAGCATCAAATAAATACATACATCTTGTAATCATCGCTCACAAACAAATACAAACATATTTAAGGCGTAACAAAAATGCGGTAAGGTTTGAAGAGGAATACATACCTTTTACTTATTCTATCACGTTCTTTAAATGCAAAATACAAATATTTTGACAGATAATATATGTTTTTTTATTTTACTTTTTTTTTGAAGACAACAACATCTCTAGCTTTTTAATGTGGACTAGAGACAAAAGTATGGTTTCAAATATGCTTACGTAGTACATGGGTTTTCGGACATACCAACAAGAAAAAGAAATTCATTTTCAACAAGATTCATCTTACACTGCCTACATTTTATGACTTCCATAGCTATATTTACATGTCCTTTTATCAGTTTTTAGGTTCCGGTTATGAAAAGGTGGAACATTTTCTTTCGCATTAAGACGTAAGTTATATATGGATTTATGTATAATTGGATTTTATATTTAGTATGGTTTCTTTGCAAATTGGACTTACTTCATAATCTGTGCACTAAATCATGAAAGTTTAACTTGAATAAGTTGAAATTTGGAAGTTAGCAAATTTTCTCCGTTTTCTTTGTTTGAAAACTGTGTGCAATGAACGATGCGCAAACGTTGAAATGTGTTTAATGTAGACTGATTGATGTGTGATCAGTAATCAATGATCGCTGGTGTATATAAACTATGGCACTCCGAAAAATCTAACGGAACTTGTACCAGTTATGTTAAGCGATCAAACAACGGTAAAAATTCCCGTTAACACGACGTTGAAATCTGACAACTTCGCTCAATATGACTATAGAAGAACTATGTCGCCAATGTCACCAAATAAATTTCAAACATATGTGACTTTTCTCTAACATTGGCACAAAATAACACAAAATGAGTCGTTAACACTCGAGGCCATTCCTGAGATGGGTAAAAAGACAGAAACGGATCTCAACGAGCTTTATCAGTTGCAGTCGTGGGTAAGAGACCTACCAGCAGACATGTTTGTCGACAGGTTGGTCTTACTAAGGCCCGTATTCAGAAACGATACTCAATCTCAATCTCGACTTATACTCACGAAAGGTCGCCTCAAGTAACGCTGGAGTAGACTTATGGTAAGTTACTTACACTGTGCAAAGTGGTATTCATTTTGTTTTCTCAACCTTACATCTCGTGAGGGAGACTTCAAATGTTGACCGATCAGTTTTATTGCGTAACACCACTCAATATACATTGCAAAAAGGTAACCATGTCGTTTAAAAGGATTTTAAATCTATCTTCGATAAAACAAAAGCATCAGGAGGAATTAAAGAGGATTTAATAATTTTTAAGTAGTTAATTCCATGATAGCAAAATAATGTTGGAAAACCTGAAAGACAGGACGTTAAAAAAGGAAGCTAAGGAAAGCAGTGAAAGACTTTTGGCAGGCATTTAAAACTGATTTTTTTATTTCAATAGCGTAAACTATATTTTGAAAGTAGCATCCATTTTTTTATGTCAATGAATTTTTTTTGCAATACACAATTTTGTTTTCTTTTTTTTTAATCAATTTATGACATTTTAAAGGTCCATTATGCCTAAGAAATTCTATCATTTTTATCTCACAAAATTTCAAGTTTTGCAAAGGGTATAATGATGTTGCATGGAAGTCAAAATACAGAACAGAAGAATCTTTTACATTTTTTTCATCGATCATAAGACATTACTATACGTAAAAGTGACATTATGCTCATTTTTTTCATTTTCAAGTTGTTGAGCTGAATTGATTATATATTTCATACGATTGTCTGTTATAATGGTGATTGACCAACAGTGATATTGTAAAATGTTTAGGATGAAATATGAATTTCTCTTAAAATATAAAAGACTGCCCCACTCTTTTGATAAATTGAACGTTGCAGGTAACTTTCGATGGATATTTTTTCCTTGGCCAATGGTTTATGCAAAGTGAATTATAATATTGAAAGAAACCATGTCAAAATGTAAACTTCTTTGACTCTCACCCTTTTACATGCTATATACCCTTAGATGGGCATAATGTCACTTTAAGTGCAACTTTTAATAGTTTTTTAATTATTTTTCTGAAAAATTAAAATAGAAAGAGGCATAACGTGCCTTTAACAAGACTGTTTTATTTAAATCTTTGTCGTTGGTATTTGCAAATATTGAATCCTAATCTTTTTAATTTCTTAAATCAAATTCAATGATTTTATACATAATTCCCCCAAAAATCAACAACAAAAACAAACAAACAAGCACAACAACCCTGTTTGATTGTGATGCTGGGGAATACCTAACGACTGAAGCGATAAATCATTATACAGTTGTTATTAAAGTAACAAACTGGATCTTAGTAATGACACCATACTCGTTTAGTAAAGTGTATTTTACATAAATCACGCTAAACAAATGTTCAAGATATTGTTTTGCTACTTGGACTTTGATTTTCTTTTTTAATTAAAATACTCAGACGTCATCAACGTTTAACTTTATGCCGTGGTTATTCATGACGCCATGAATTTTTTTCTGTCATGTTTCCTTTGAAATATCTTTAAAAATATGGATTGCCCAAAATTCAAACAGTGTGGTAGAACTTGTATCTAACTGTTATTTATAATATTTCATAAACAAAACAATAAATACTTTTATAAGTGAATGACATCTGTTGAAAACATTAACTGATGTATATTTACATATACTTATATTTAGACGCATACGACAAATCATCCGAGGACTTAAGTCCAGAATCATCGACAGTCACATTGACAAACGCAAGAACAGCTGTTTTTATGGATAAAAGGAAATTCAAGAAATTTTCCAACTTCCCAGACCCGAAGTACCCCTTTCTGACGAAAACTCAAGCTTTTATAAAAGCTATTTGTCAAGAATTGAAAATGAGCTTATCGATAAAAAAAGGTTTGCGAAAGCTCAAATGACACTGCAAAGCTTATGACACTGAGTCAATTCATTATGAAAATATCATGCACGGCGGTTCACTACTAATTGACGTAATTGCAAAATTGTTCAATATTATGCTTAGTATTTCACATACTCATTAGAAATGAAAAAGGGTATAATTTTCATCCTTTTCAAGGGTGGGATTAAGAAGAAATCAGATCCAAATAACTACTGAACATTCCTATTTATGCTTGGTGACTTTCTTGCATTTAAAACGTAACGAACGAATGAACGGACTGAACATTTCTTTTTTCTTGTATAGAAATATCTTTAGGTAATCTCAAATTAAGCTACCGATATATACCAATTTGTATTCCATATAGTTACTGTACAGTGATATAAATTGAGTCCATCCTACAGTATCGACAAAATAAGCATTCAATGATAAATGCTAACAAATTGTACTGCTGATGTAAAATCATTATATATCTAAGTCTAGAACATTTTTCACCCATGTCTATGTTAGTACCAATTTGTATGCACAGAATGTACACACAGTGATATAAAGTACGTTAATGAATGACACGTGGTATTAACATAAATAACTTAAGATTAGGAATATCTGAACCATTGCCACATTTATCGCCTTGAGATTTAAAGATTCTTGAATTCTTGAACAGATAAGTTTATTTTCGTACAACAACCCAACAAAATAGACAGCACATACACACACGCACATTTACACACCTTAGACACGTAGACATGAAATGGCAGAAATCAGAACCATATTTTCCAAATCTTAGACCGAAAACAAAAGTATTTTCGATAATTTATAAGGAATATGATTCGATTTTTGATCCTTTAGATTTATTCAGCCATGTTGAAAACATGCCATCGATAATTTACGATGTGTTTAATTGGATTTCAAAACATTCAATTCTGTAAGATGTTTCATAATCTTTTTTTCCAGCATGTACACTATATCACCAGCATGTACATTATATCATTATATTATCAACATGTGCACTATATCACTAGCATATACACCATTTACCAGCACGTACTCTTTATTTAATTAATCCTTTTAAATCTTTTAAATATTGCCAACTTGCTCAGCTTCTATTTTTAAATTTGCAGTTTGCAACAACTTTTCTCTATGACATACCGGTATATATACAATTGTATGCAAAACATTGATAAAGCATATTCTAAGTCCTTTAAACCACACAAAAAGCAAACCACTTGGCATTGAATTTTATGTTATGTCACTACTGGTCACGTCTTTCAAGAAGTCAAAAAGTTATTATTACGCCCTTATAGCACAAGAACTCAATTATGTAGATATACTAATAAATTAAATATATATTACAGCGTCAGACAATTATGCAAAACCAATCCTGAAATCTTAATGTGTTTTCTTTTATTTTATCAGCATTCAGGAAACTAACAGTGTTTAATTACAAAATGTTCCTTCGGCAAACGAGTGTTGTATAGGAAATAACAAGTGAGGTTTGACGCAAGCAAAGTGATTGGTTAAATGGAAAGGAAAAAGTCAAATGTTACCTGAAGAAAGTTGTGATGAAAGTGAAATGATTTGTCATAATAGTAGCAAAATGTGATACTAGTATTTTGACTTCCGTCCAAATACTAAATTATCATAGATATACTAAGCCCCTAAATTCATCGACAAATTTAATTTTTTTATGGTGTACTTATTTCTTTAATAATTACTCTATTTCTATATTATGAAGTCTGAAAAAGCTACTCATTTCAGGAAATCAACCAGATGAGCAGTCAATTACTTGTTTACGGAGATAAGAAAATATTATTCGTCGAATGTACAAAAATGTAAAAAGACCCAATGTTTTGCAATAAAATGAAAGAAAAAAAGGGAATCAAAATGTTAAGCATATGCATGTGAATGTTTTTATTTGCTTATTATTTTTAAAACTCGCAAAACTAATCGTGTCATTCCGCACTTAATCATGCGACCTTTTTCAAAGTCATAAAAGACTCGGCTGCTTTGCAGTCGCAAGCAAAAAGTTGTTAAATATACCCTGAGTAATGGTGCATCGTATTTTCGTGTCCGAGAGACATCTGTAAATGCGATATAAACCAAAAACCTTTTTCTATTATGGTTACAATGTAACAAAATGTTTATATTTTTGTAGGTCAAAGAATAGCGCATAATTGAACACAGCAAAAAACATTTTGTTTTATATTCCCACGAGTCATGTTTTCCAGAAAGTACAAAGAAGCATCTTTATCATATAGCTTTTCGCCTAATTGTACATGGCATCAATGCATTACTGAACAATTGCTTTGGTTGTCGTTGATAAATCTAATAAAAATATGGATCTCGTTCATTTGGTAGGAATATGTTCTTATTTGAGAAGGTCGAAAAGAAATAGAACGAGGTCGATTGATCGTTAAATTGATTGGCTTCTTTTTTAAAAGTCTTGTTGAGATGAGAAACATGGGAAGGAAGAACATATAAGTCGTTCAGTACAAAATTTGTTTTTTCAATACCAGCAACATTCACAGCTTATCTTCAGTGACTAATACACATATAAGATTGAAAAAAAGGAATAAAGTCGTTTGAAATGAATAAAATAAATTGAAATTTAGATAAATTGTTAACTTCTTTTAAGCATTGAATATCAAGAATACGTTAGTGTTTGCTAGTCAGCATTTATGAAATAAAATCTGTCGACAGATTGAATAGAATTACTGCTGACTTAACAAACACTTTTCAAATCCTAACAACTAAAAACCAATTACTCATAAATACATCCAGGAAATATAGTTTTTTAGTAGAAGATGTGGTTTTATGCGAGACGGATGTTATATGACTAAAATTTAATTACAATTCTAACACTCCTAAGAAAAAAACGGCGTTAAACTGCCAATAAACACTGGTTAGGGACTTCTTGTTTATGCGGCTGTTATGTTTTCTCCCTCGATTATATAGTTTACAAACCCTTTTAAAGCAACAATAAAAAACATTTTTATTTATATTATATTATTTATACAGCCTTCGTGGTCAATTCCTACGCATCAAAACTCCAAACCGGTGTTAAATAGCCGATAAACACCACGAAGACCGATGTTATTTCTTAATTCTTTCGTGCCAAGCAATTGAAGTGAAATAATAGTCCTCTATGGTCAGATACTTATAAGATTTAAAGATATATTTAGTTAAGGAACACGGAGGAATACACAATTCAAGAAATAATTTATATGTTATATGCTAAAAATAAAATTGATGACTTATTTTTGCATATTCTGACCTATTTTTGGTTATAATCGTAGATAATAAGTGTTAATTATTTTCTTTATTTACATGACAATATAATACTTTTCACTACATTTTTTTCATGAAAATTAGAATGAATCCGAAGACATGCTTCTTTAATCATGTAAGAAAAATATTGTATCATTAGTAAATATGCTGGTCACCTGAACAAGAAGCATTGAATGCGAAATAATTTGTCATCACTGTAGAAAAATATCAACGAATTGCTACACTATTTCATAAATAAATAAATAAATAAATAAATTCTATAAAATAGATAAATACGGAATCCCTAAAGAAAGCCAAACACGGCACAATTGAAAATGTTGCAGGTTCGGTTTGATTGAGCCTGTTCATGGACGGTAATGGAAAGTGCAAGTTACCGTCTACGCCCCCTAGCACCGGCTTAAGCAGAATTCAACATTTAAACATGAAAAGGTAAAATTTTGAATTTAGAAACATCCGCAGATGTGTTCATACGGCGGTTATCATGGAACCTTCAATGTGACACTTCAATGCCATTCCATGAAAAGCGGCGTATGGTCCCCAAGTAATAAAAAAGCGTGTGCCCTAAACGAGAAAACAATGGGCGGAACTAAATAAAATGGAATTTTGAAAGGGGATCAGAGGTTATGAAGCCTGCGTATCACAGATAAGACGTCAAAAGACAAATTTAAAAAGCAGGCAACATATCCTAAGGGTGATTCAACATTATTCAAGTAGGAATATTGGAACCACCCAACTAGAAAATGCCGAAAAGTTGAAACTAAAAATACCACAAGCACAACAATAATAAAGACCTGGTCCAAAAGCAAAAGACTGTTTAGCTGTTGGGCGAATAAGAGCAATGTTACATGGCATAAAAAAAGAAAAAAATATCTGTAAAAGAATAAATTTGGGAGCATTTTGGGGCTAAATGAAAAAAAAAACAAAAAAAAAACAACAACAACAACAAAAAAACAAACATTTTTTTTTTAATTTAATTTCTATTCAATATCTCATAATCATTTGCTTATATTTTTCAAATTCTTTTGAATACGAAAAAAAGAAAATGTTAATGTTTTAAAGCCATTTTCTCAAAAAAATCATGCAAGTGTTTTTACTTCATGTACCTGTTTTGTGTTTTCTAATTCCGATACTAGAGTGGGTGGACCAATGCTCGGCGTATACCAATGCTCGGCGTAAAATAGTACTTCTGTACGAATATCTAAAAATATTAAACAGAATACCCAATTTATGTCACCGGTTCTTTTATTTACATTAATCGCGATTTTATCTTGGTGCGGTTCACTTCCGTCGAAGTCACGTGACCACGGTATAGCAGACGACGGTCTGAATAAATTCCGTACCGATCTCGAGTTGTCTTGTTTAACATAAATATCTGCCATTAAACAGGTAAAATTTAAGGTTTTTTATTAATAAGGAAGAGAAATCAAATTTCAATGTATTTTCATGTTTTCTTATAAAAATTCACAGTTGAAATTTAACAAACAACATGGATTTATACGGACCCCCTCCATCTACAGTGCATATTAACATAGTATATCCTGTTTTCTTTTGTACTTTAGCAGTAGATAGTCATTAGAAATGTGAATTTTTGACTTTATTTGTTTTAAAACAAATTTATTTCTTAAAAGATAAACCCGAATAAACTATTTTTACAACAATTCACATAAAAAATCTAAACCGCACCTTTTTATCCTGCTTAATTATCGTGGGTGTCCATTAAGAATTCTAAATCATGATTTTATTCCTATTTGCAACTTGTTCATTGTTTTGATTCAGAAATTGCCACGACAACAGAAAATTCATGATAGTGGTCAGACGGCAAAGCTTGGGCCCCATAAAGGGGGAATCGTCTAAAAGATCCCCCTTGTTGAAATTCCTCAGTCAACTGAAGACCCTACCCCAGGGGGTTACAAGGTTTTGGTACTTCTTTTGGGCGACACCAAAAATAACACGGGAGGGGAACAAAATTGTGTCCTTTACTTTAATGTCTGAAGAGGTTTCCCCTTTCAAGAAAAAGGTCAAAAACCCCACAAAATAGTAATTTGGCCACAGTCGAAAAACTTTTTAAAACCCAAAAAAACCTTCTAACCCAATTTTTATGTTTTTTGAGGGGAAAATTTTCGTTTTTTGTTTTTTGTGGAATTCCCCCAAATCGTTTTTTGTAAATTGATAGTTTGGACTTTTGAAAAAGAAAGGGTTGAAATTTTATTTTGTGAACTTTACTCAATTCTTTGCTATTTGAAAAATTTTATTGAATTTAAAAAAAAACCCTTTAAGTTGGAAATTTTTCCTTTTGATGTCGACCAAAAAGAGATAACCGTGATCTGGTCGTTTCTTGCAGCAGTGTTCTCGTTTGTTCAGCATGATGTTTGTGTTCTGTTGGAGACCTTATATCTTATTATAGTATATAGCCCATATAAAACTTTAAAAAGTTTGTTTCAAGCACCTGTGCCAAGAACTTTTAATTAGAAATGCTCACAGCCTTGATAGAGCTAGAGCTCCTATCACTAATGAACAGTTAAACCAGTACTTTGAATTGTTAGATAATACCCTGAAACGTTTGTCTCTCTATGATGATCCCACGCGTATTTTTAAATGTGATGACACGGGTTTTAGTGGTAGTTTTTCAAGTTCTGATAAGTCTGTTGTAGCCAAGAAAGGTGTAAGACAAGCCTTTAAAGTACAGCTGTCCTTGTCTGGTCATGTCACCGTGAATTTTGCAGTATCAGCTTCTGGCCAGACACTGCCACCATTAATCATTTTTTCAAAAAATCTGCCCAGGGCCTCCTTCTCTGATGGGTTACCTGATAACTTGTTGTTCGAGACCACAGATTCTGGTTTCATTAACACAGATCTCTTTTGCCTGTGGTTTGAGCAAATATTTCTCCAGTTCTGTGGAAAAAGACGACCTTGTTTGCTTTTCATGGACAACCACTTATCCCATGTGTTCGGTAGGGTAGTGAACCTAGCTATGGAGAATGGTATTGATCTCCTGTATTTCCCTTCCCATTCATCCCACTTACTGCAACCTTTAGATGTGGGGTATTTTCATGTTTTGAAAGCAAAGGTAAGTGAAATTTTGTCAGGCCTTGGTTATGCTGTCACTAGATCTCTGCCTCGGCATTTGTTTCCAAAGGTTTTGCACCAGGCTATGAACAGGATTCCGCCTGCAACTGTTGCTGCTTCTTTTTCTGGGAGAGGAATATATCCCTATAACAAGTCTTCTGTTAAGGCTTTGGCAGGACCTGTAAAGAAAATAAAAAATGTTCAGTCCACATCTAGCACTACTGATGTGTCAAAAGATGCACCAGTTTCAGGCCATGTTCCGAATATGCTTGTTAAAATCGGGATGGTACCCAAAAGTATTGCTAAAGTTTTTTTTAAAACCACCAGCACTTGAGCCATCCAAAAAACGCAGAACCACATATGATAAGGCAAGGGTTGTTGAATCTAAACATACAAAAAAGTCTGAAGGTCATTTAAAGAAAGTTAAATCTGCTGAAAAATATGAAAAACAAGATCAACAAGGAAAGGCGGCGTTCAATGAACGCAACCCCCATATGACCCAGCAACAAGAACCAATGGCAAGGAGCCCAGGTGGACCCCAAACATAAAAAGGACAGGGCAACGACACGTTAATCATTAAATGTTAAATAATTTGTAACTGATTAGGAATTCAAAGAAAATAATAATAGGCCCACAAAGGGAAAGGGGACAGGAGACCGGGGGAAGGGGGGGAAGGTTAATCAAAGAAATAAAAACTAGAGGCAATGGGGAAGATACTTACCGTAGACGAGAAAACTTCAAGAAGGGACACAAAAGTGCAACAATAATAGTACGAAACAACAGGGACATGCATCTTATGAACACAGAGTTTGGGCGCTGCCTTGGAACGGTCAGCAGGATAAGTACTACTGGGGAGTTTAAACCTGTTAATGGTGCACCAAACCTCACTCATAGCCCCACCATGTTCCTTTTAAACGAAACATCCTAAATAAAATGAATCCTCGCCAAGTTAAGTTCTAAGATATGTTATGGTTACAAAGGGAGAAATAAGTAAAACACAGAAATGATCATATAGATACATATAACAGTAAACCACAGTTACCATAACAAAAGAACTCAATGTCTTAAAGGAAGACAGGGCAACAAGAAAATCAACTACAAGCGCCCGACAAAGCAAGGCAGAAGACGAACATTAAGACAATTCAGTCCCAAAGGGCTTTACGAACTACCCATCATAGAGTCTCCCACTTGGTCCGTCAGATGCAATCAAAAGAGGAAAGCGTAGTGTCCAACTGTAAAAGGGTTGAACACTAAACATGCAGTATGTCTTAAAATAGTAGGGTCATAACCTCTTTTAATAAAACGTTTAATGATTTTAGTAAAAACAGCAGAAAAATTACCATGACCCAAAATCTTACGAAGTTTGTAAACCACATCGCCATAAAAACCAGGCTGTTTAATCCCTTGTCGCAGAAGAGTTTTTAAATCACTATTAAATTTAGAAATTAAATCAAAGTTACGATTGTAAAATTTAGTAAAATATTTACGTAATTTATGATAGCGGTAGCCCTCTTTTAGAAGCTTGCTGGTAATAAAACTATTCCGCTCGTTGAAATCCTTTACGTTGTTACAAGCTCTAGCGAATCGAAAGCCAGTTAAAATCCACTCCTTTATCTCCCTTGCCCGAGTGTGTCTCTGGTACAGCAGTGGTGGCTGATCCTATGTTCGACGATGGTGTCTGTGAAATTTTTATGACCAGCAGACAGTTTACTGGGTTGGATGTGATAAGTGTGATACCTGGTATCACTATGAATGCCTTCCTTCCTCTGAACAGACAGACGTAGATATAAGTCTTGTTTGTGAAACGTTGTGGCTATGTAATACCTGTCGAAAAACAGAGGAATAGATATGATAACAGATTTACACAGTCTGACATGATTATAGTGATATCTGATAAGACTTTGATACTGATTGTTTTATTTGGAAAAATACATTTTATATCTTAATGAACTGTTGGTTACATTGATATTATATGTTCATTCTTAGTTATATGTGTAATGTCTGTGTTATGTTTCGAAAAAAGGCTGAAAAGAAAACAATATTTGAAAGTGTATGAGACATGCATACAGGGGTTGTAAAATGTGCAAAAATTAAGTAAAAATAAATTTATTGACTTAATTGCTTGTTACAATTTATTACATATGTTATCTTCATCACATTTGAAAATAAATATTTCGAAAATCAAACCTGGACCACTTTGTATAGTACGCCAAGCTTTGGTACAATTTCACTTAAACCGCACCTGTTTATCCGGGCTATATTTAGCTCCCGCCAAATACGTCATTATGTGATCAGCGAAATGTAAACAATGGTTATTGGAAACAATATCATCGGTCTTGAAAATGAACATATAACATTAACGTAAGTTGACGCCAATTATTTTTTTTAATCTAAAATATTGTATTTTTACGCCGAGCATTGGTCTCCCCACTCTAATAACAAAGGTCATAAATCATCATTCGTCCTTGTAAGTCAACGTGAAAGCACCATTAAGAGTAACAAACAAATGAGACCGTGTTATTCCCAAAGGGCAATGTTTACTCTAGAAATATATTTATTATTTTATGATTTCATGTTTTGGTAACTAATAGTAAATGACATACGACATTATTTAGACAAACCACTGTTTTGACAAGAAGGTTTTAGAAAAACACATTTGGACATTGTAATTTAATTTACATCTTAACGTACTGCAACACGTCTAGAAATCCTGTAATGATCGGTCTGAATAAATAGGTACTTTAGGGTAGAACAGTAATCAAATGAATTGATTAATAAAATACAGCACGTCTAACAATTAGGTTAAAATAATTTAGCCTAAGTATCTAAATCAAGAGCTTACATAAAGTAATCCAATAATTAATATAAAAACATTACAAATTGCATTGTCTTTAATTTTGTTCAAAAACAACATTTTCTCACAAAGCAGGACTAACATGGAAAAAAATGTTTCAATAATTGAGAATGTTTTTTTTTTTTAAACAAAGATGTTCGTGAGACAAGGATGATTTCTTTCAAAATTTGTTTGTTTGATAGAGTTTTACGTCACATCGACACAGTATACGTCACATTGCGACGTTCCAGCTTCACTGGTGAGGGCGACCTCGGGTGCAATTCCGTGAATTATTTCATGTATGAACGGACACCTGAGTAAAACCACCGACGTTTAAGCTAGCTGGATAACTTTCTCACATGAAAAAAATCCAAAGTCCATGTCGAGGTTCAAAACAAAAGCGGTCAGAGGCATGTGGTTTGAAGTCAACGACATTAACCACTCGGCTGTGGACGCCCCCTTCTTTCAACGTAACACACATTCAATATAACACAGACTGCAATCATTGTAAAATATTCCAAATGGTATTTAAGTTTATCTAAGTTATCCAATAAATATTCGAAAATACTATATTATTATTCAAAAAGTTTTATTTTTATACCTAGCAGTACATAATTTCTTCTGATATTTTTCCACATTACGAATAATATTATCTGGACAAAATTGATTATCGAAAGTACTAATAAAGCCGTGCAGCAGCTTTTCCAATCTTTCAAGGAGTTATGGTCATAATTGATATTTAATACACAATTATCTGGCGGATAAAATGAAATATATCATAACGCAATGACAGTTTGAACACTGCTCCACAATAATAATAATGTGTGGCTTTCAGGTTGAATAACTTGATAAATCAAAAAGTTTTCCTTCGGCATATGAGTTGTAAAGAAAATAAATGGAAAGGTCAGTGAATAACTGCAAGTTGATACTGCTACATCTATATAATTGACATAAATAGAATCCAGAGCCATTGCCCAAAGGTCATAATCACCATTCAATTTGTCATAAGGCATATGCATTTAACCACTCTTTCTCCTGTGATCTAAATTTCGCTATAACAGATCACTTTTAGCAGTAGTTATTCTTTTTCTGGATTAAAATGACTATGCGTAATAGAATGATTAATTTATTCAAGAAAAAACAAACAATTATCATAGTATTGCAAGCAATGCATAAGTCCCCTACCGGTTAGAACCCCAGCAACATTCTAATGGGCCATTGGCCATTCAATTTTACCAGTGAATGAATGACATGAATGAACTTAAATCTTTTGAGTTCTAAGTTTGTCTATATCACAGTAATGTGTTAAGTTTCCCTGCCTAGTAAGGAAATTATGTTTATACAACCTTGTCATATAATCACGATGTGGGATTTTAAAGTATCTTGTAATTCCATCTGGGAGAGCTTGACAAACAAGAAATAGCCACTATACTGACATTTACACACGATACGTCGATACCGATATGTTATTGAAGATTGCTGCCCGAGTAACACGCGGTTTTACACAGATTAAATAAATAAACACACTTTGATCAATAGAGGGGCGTGTCATTTAGACCAAATGGAGAAAGTTAAAATCAGAGCCGTCATTAAGTACCTCTGTAAGAAAGGGATGACCTCTAAGGAAATCTATCCCTTTAATTCCCTGATTGGCCCGTTTTAGTTTACATTATTTCACATTACATGTCCCACTCCTTTCACCCTTGTCTCCACTCCAGGTTTTTGTTTGGTGCCTTCTGGGTGCCCTACTTGAGCGTGTCGGGGGCCGCGTCCTGTGAACGTTGCCCTTGCCTTGATGATCTTTGTTCTTGTTTTTTTCATGGATACACTTTGGAAGGAGTCCCCTTCCTATAGCACTGTAAAAAATGGGCTGCTGAATTTAAGAGGAGCAGGGAGAGCATTGGAGATGATGAGCGGCCTGGGCGGCCAAAAGAGGCCACCGACGATGAAAATGCCGAAGCTGTGCATGATCTGGTCAGGTGCGACAGAAAGTGAGACCTGCGAAGCATTACTAGGGAAATGGGTATAAGCTTTGGTTCAGTTCAGGCAATTCTGACTGATGTCTATGGCATGTCAAATGTTTCCGCTAGATTGGTCCCCAGACAGTTGACCACCAGAAACGGACCATACTTGACATTTCATGACATCTTTTGTCTCGCTACGAGGATGAACCTGGTTTTATCTACCGGATCGTAACTCATGGTGAAACGTGGGTCCATCACTTCGATCCAGAATCCAAACAAAAACAGCAAGCAATGGAAGCACCCTGGTTCACCCCCTCCGAAGAAATTCAAGAGGGTGCCTTCAGCAGGGAAGATGATGGCTTCAATTTTTGGGGATAATCGGGGGAAAATCATGATTGCTATCTTGATCAAGGTCGTACCATAAACGGTACGTACTATGCAGACGAATTGAGATGTCTGTGTCAAGAAATCGCGCGTAAAAGGAGGGGCCAACTGACTCAATGCGTTCTGCTTATGCACGACAATGCACCAGCTCACACATCCAAAGTTGCATTGGATGCTGAAACTGACTGCGGCTTTGAAATTCTTCCCCCATCCCACATATTCTCCGCCGGAGTTGGCCCCTTCCGACTTCTTCCTGTTTCCGAAACTGATACCAAGATTCGTGGTAGACGTTTTGAAAGCGATGAAGTTGTCATGGAGTTAATCAATGAGTTCTTTGAGGACGAAAATAGAGAGTTCCATTTTGAAGGGTAAAACAAGTTGGAGCACAGCTGGGCAAAGGGCATTGATGTAGAGGGCGATTATATTGAAAAATAAGACCATTAGTTGGGTTCTCTGACTAACGGAAGAACATCGTGCCAAGAACTTTTTGATCAATCCTCGTATCTTATAGTCGTTTATTAAAGAACTTGTTAGTCATTATCATCAGCCTGTACAAAAGCACGAAAGGAAAACTTTATATAATAAATGAATAATTTGAATCAAAAGTTTCACTTCTTTTTAACAATGACATTTAATGAATTGTATGTTTTTTCTGTTGCTAAAATATTTAAGTTTCGACTGTCAAAAATATCGTTTCACAATAAGGAAATGGTGCTGATCATAAGACTATTAAGTTTTTAATCCGGCCGACAAAAATCACAAATCACAAAGTATTTGTCAATCTGTCTCATTAAACTTTCATTTTGCACTGCAATCTTTCCCATTGAAGATCAATCATGACCGTTTTCCAGAGCTTTTTTCTCTCTTATATAATATATATTATAGCATCAGGAGATATTAAAATCATGCACTCTATGTTGTTTTATTATTAAACCGACCACATAAAATCACAAATCACAAAGTATTTGTCAATCTGTCTCATTCACATTGTCTCATTAAACTTTAATTTTACACTGCAATTTTTGCTATTGAAGATCAATCATGATATATTATATATCATCAGGAGATATTAGAATAATGCACTTTATGTTGTTTTACAATTAATAACCCATTCTTATAAGGCAACAAACTCCTTTATTAGGTTAAGCCTAAAGTTCATGCTGCATTTTATAATTATCAAAATGAAGGTACTATTGATAATTTCCAACAAAAGAGATTTTTTTCTATTATGTATAATTGATAAATTTGACATTGGTCGGGCATTCTAGATCAGACTGCTTGTCACTCAATAAAATACTTCAATTCTGTGGCGGTGATTCAAGGAGCCTCAAATATGAATGCCATTTTGTACAGTATTCACTATATCTTATAGTTTATTTAGAAATACTTTTTTGTTCAATCATAACATTAATCCAATAACACACACAATGTAATCTTTCCATGGCAATTATTGCATTATTTTCTTAGACTTTTGTGTTTTTACTATGACAGAGAAATATTAACTATGAAAAGGATATGATTCCCTGTATCGGTGATGAAACGTTATATGTTTGTTCGCCTTTTTTTAACTTTTCATAGCCTTAATCAATGACACCGCCCACTACTCATATGGCAGTTGACACATTTAATAACACTGGCCAGTTGATATCATGCATACAAATTAGTGTTTAACCCCAGCATGGCTTGAATATTGCCAGGAAATAATAATTTTCTAGAAAATCAAATGTTTTTTAAAGCATTGACATATTCATTAGTTTACGCCTGAGCAGTTTCTATATACATTCGTTCGTTTGTTAGTTGTATTGATTATTTCAAAGTTTCAACTCAACAAAATGCTCATCTAAATTTCTACAAAATCCTTCAGCATGACATTAGTGTTTTCTGTGTGTTTATTTAAGTCTCTTCTATTTTTGCCTTTTTTCTAAATGGTTGGTTACAGTATTCCTTCTTGGATACTGTGTAATCATCCTGTGACATCAAAGCTACAAAACTTCTGATCCACTTTTAAAAATTTCATTTTATTAAGTTGCATTGTTTTCTTGGTTATGTGCACACGCATGCTTTTACTTGAAGACCATGTGTCGTTTTTATTGAATGACATGTACGTATGTAATAGAAGGTTTCATTATTATCGCCCAGTTAGAACATCTTTTTGCCATTGCATGCTAAATGTTGAATTCTGCATTTGTCGGGTGCTTATGTATGAAAGCCAATTTTAAACTGTTTGACAATGTTCATTTATTATCAGATACATGGATTACATAAGATATTATTTATCTAGTAAAAATGTTATCTAGAAACAAAACACAAAAATAACCAACAAAACATATATCATTTAACTAAATACTGTGAAAGGTATGAACCTTTTACCATAAAACATGATAAGCACATTTGAAGTAGTAGAATTTAGATAAACACAAGATACATAAGTTAGAACTACTTGTCACCCATTACAGTTACACTAGAAATAGAATATTTTAACTTTGAGACAGAAATACATGTATGAATAAATGAACGATTTCGATAAAAATTAAAATTTGCTTGATAAAAATGCTTAATTATTGTTAACTGTTAACTTCCCGCTTTAAAGTCGATTTAAATAAAATGTGATGTTATGGCATTCCTCCTTATTGAAGAGTTACATATTCTAGTCGGATATTACAAGCGCATGTAGGTTAGAACAACCTGCGGTTTAATGATGTGCAATATTCATTTTCTTTAATGTTGCATTGCAGCAATATAGAAATTTAAAGGGTACTAATGGGAAATCAGAAGAACAAGATATTTTATGAAATTGTCAATAAACGGGTTTTATTATCAATAAAGCAACCTGTAATTCCTGAAATGGAAGCAAAATCACACTTGTTGTGGAAAGTGATATGTCTGCACTTTAAAGCATAATATATCGGTATGCAAGTGAAAGGAATATCTGTTTTAATTGAAGCTTGTTTCACTCGTTTCATGCACATATCATTTAATCAGTAATCTTTAAAAATTACGATAGGGTATAAAATATATTATTATTTGCTAATTGCTTTTGACACAATGCATCAATCTTAATATCATTGTTGAATTACAGAAGTACTATAAAATTAACACCGGTGTTTATGTGTTTCACTATATTTCTCAATTCAATGATTGTTCTTGTTTGAGTTTTATGCAATATATTTATTTTGAAAGAGCTTTAAATTAAACGGATAGATTCTATGTCTAATCATTGCACGCAGTTCGACTATGCTGTTAGTCAATTTAATTGATTTGGCATATTCCAAATAGCATAAAATAATACAGGTCGAGTTTTCTTGAAGAAAAAAAGTGTTCCTTAATGAATGCATATGTTCGTCATGATGTAACTCGCAAACGACACATTTATAATTGCAGACATTACTTATCGAGCTCGTTGTTTGTGACAAACCTTATGTCGTATGATCTACCTTCTTCTTCAAAAAGCAAATGCAATTATTCTATTTCAAAACAATACAATATAATAATACTATAATCAATATGGAATGGATACCACTAAAGTGTAAAAGTGTCGTAAATCTTTTTTTTATTGTGTTAATACTTAAATATCTACTATTTGTTACATTTAAACATAAACCAGTTTCTTTAACATTCTTTGTCGATCTAGTCCATTTAAAATAACATTTATATAATTCATTTATTAGACCCAGCATACAAATGACTACATGTACCATCTTAAATATGTTGTACAATCGACATATTTGCATTTTCTATTGAATGAACCAAATAAAACGTGTCGTTTATTAGATTTCGGATTTAAAAAGGTTTAGATCGAATAAGTTAGCAAATTATATCCATTTGTATCACCAGCTCATAAATTGTTGTGAGAAGGAAATATAGTTCCTTTTCCCGCGAAAAAGTTTCATTATATCAAAGACATATTGAGTACCTATTTAAATAAAATTTGAATATTAACGTTTTGATATTTTACGTTTGCCTCGATGAATACCTTTACTTGAAGATTGGAAGCTAAAACCTTATAAGATAATTGCCGTAATGTTCCTGGTACCATTTTATTTATTTTTAGATGAACTCCAATTTATGTATCCATTGTATATACATGTAGTTGTAGAACTGCCTGACAAGCAATATTAACCATGCACATTTTAAACAGAAAATCGAATATACCACATTCTGTTACATGTTCACACAGATGAAAGAGTGTCAACTTGTTGAAAAATCTTGGGAAACGTGTAATAAAGTTTTATGTGCATTTCCTTAAGCTTTTATAATGATTAGCAAACATTTGTGTTAACACAGATCAAAATAGCCTGACCAAAACAAGTACACACACACACACAAATTGTTATCATTATCATATAAATTCCATTTACAATAGATAGTTTTGATTTTAAAATTTCTTTTATGTACTTTTCATTTGGAGATTGGCGAAAGAGAGCACAAAAAGTCTTCAAAGTTACTTTTTAACATCGTTGTTTTCGATAAAAAAACCCCGCAAAAACAACTCAGAAAATTGCAAAATAAAGTATCGGAAACTAGTTTAAGAAACGTCCTTTGTCAGTTGTATATGTAAAAAATAGAAATGAGGTTGAACATTGTAACAGACGAAATTTATCTGAAAAACTCTTATTTTTGTTTCATTTGTCATTACACTATTTGCATGGTTATACACCTAATCGCCCTTAAAAGATAAAAAAAACTCGACAAATACATTCCAAATGTCACAAAAATATCCCAAAGAATATGTATTCTTGAGAAGCGAACAATATGTATTTAAGAACGGCTGTTCGCCTTATAAATGACAAGCGACATATTCAATATAAAATTAGTAGTTATTCTGGTGGTTGTCAGTTACAGATTTAATGAAACGTATAAAAGCCTCTATTTAAGAAAAGGTTAATCCAAAGTTTTATTCTAGTGAAGGAATTTAAATATTCATATACGGAATTAATACGGGCTTATTGGAAATCATATGTTTGAAGCAATTTGTTTAAAGAAGAAACGTTAAAACAAGAGTGTGTTCTTCGTTCATCTATTTTTGTTACCTTATTTATCGAAGTTTAATTCTTATTTTCATTTCACGTGCTCATTTATGAGATTCCAAATATTATCAAGATGTAGCTCGTAAAAATATCTATAACAATAATTTTGTTTTCAATTTAGTAAGAAACAGTGAAAATATAACATATTGATTAACATTCTGTATGATGAACATATTTTCTAATCTATTTATCGTAAAATGTGATAAATGATTATTTAATATCGTTAAATCCCTGCTGTATTTTATATTTTACAGGAATCTAGTTTTAAATTACTCACGAATTATATTTGAACAGTAAAGATTTCATGCTTTTTTATATGTCTTATGCTCATGAATAAAAAGTTAAAGGATAACAAATATTTTTATTTTTTCATGACTGTTTATTTATAATCATGATGTAAATAATTGCGGAAAACAATAGAGAAATGTATCAGTAAGATACTACTATAAAAATGGTGACAGAGTTCTTAGATATTTACTATGAACATTTATATAAAAGACTTATAAGTAATAGCGATATTTTGTTCTAAAACATTTCACATTCTGTTGTACACAGATAGGCCTATATCATATTGGATTATTTATATAATGCTTAACAACAACAACATCCATACATATTTTGATAATTTGTCACGTACGGTACTAAATACCATCAACTTTATTATCTATGGTACTACAGACCTTCCTTCATGGAACAATTCGTTTTAATTCTGTTATTCTGTATTTTATTGGTGTCTAACATAAAACAAACAATGGCCATTTCTCGTTTTTTCATATTCATGTTTGCAATAAGGAACGTTTTATCTGGCTGTCAGTTACACACCTTATGGGATGTATGGGCTTCTTTATCAACAAAACAGGTTAATTTAGTTCATTTTCTGTTTTATTTCCTTCAAGTAGGAGCGGATATGTAAATACAGATTAGGTGCTGATATATGTTCTTAACCGTGATATGAGGATTGGGAAAATCAAACATATACCATATAATAACTACCTTTTATCGATATGAACTGTTCAAAATTAAATTGTTTCAGCGGGTTTTCTTCTTATATGGTGAACGTTTCTGTGAAATATTGTCAAAATGTCGTGCAGTCAATTTGTTTCCTTCCTTTCGACGAAATACAAAAAAATAACAAACTATAATGTGCGAAGGCAAATATTCATTTTTTAAAAACGGCTTTCTTTAAACTTATTCTTTTTTCAATAAAATTTTTCTTGGTGATGAAATCACACATAAAACTTAATTTGAATATCTTACAAAAATAAGACTACATTAAATATATTATTAAAACGGTTATTTTATTTATTGGAAATATGAAAAATATATGAGAAAACAAATGGAATAAGTATCTATGACTCTCAAAATATCTTAAAATAGGGTATTTAATTACAATTATGTGACAAAAAAGTTAACAAATAATAGAAAATATATGGATATATTCTAACATTGACTGTATTTGATGTTTCGATGTATATTATATTTAAATAAATATTAAATATATGAACTTCATGACTACTGGTTAAGTGACATGAATATAACATGACTTACATAATATACTATGTTATATTATATTTAAATTTCATTAATATATCAATTAATATATCATGTGCTTAATAGACAATTAAAATGAATATCTCATCTTCTATTATACATAAAATACATACATACACGTTTTGTATATAACTTGAGTATATCATAGTATGTGGTTTATTAATACATATAAATATATCCTTTGCCGTTATGAATTAGTAAGGAACATTTATCTAATACTGTAATAAATGAATAAAAGTATTAATATTTATCATTAAAATAACAAGTATAAGACTTATAAGTCATGTGATGTGATAAATGTCATAACCATTAATATAATATTTGTAATACATTCAGCCAAAGAGAACTAGAGTGTAAATCTACTTACACTTACTTGATATATTAGAAATATTTGCATAAACAAGAAATATCGGACGACACGTTTGTCATTGCAAATCGATGATTTGTGACGTAATTTAGTCCCATGTGAACGTAAGAACAAATTGCTATGGACTGTTAGAGAAAGAAGGTGATATGAGTTGCAAAATAGTATATTCAAGCTGTCATAAAACTTGCTTTATGATCAGCATAACTGTTGTAATTACTACATTTGGTTTATGATGTGTATTGTATGTTGGCAGGGAAATTATTTTATATTTTGAATTCAATAAAATGGTACTTTTATCTGCCGTTATGGAGGACAACAACATTATAGCTTTTGCTTAAAGAAAATATTCTACAACATCTTAAAATAAAAATAAAAGGTAACTCTTACTGCTGAAAGCATTTCATCTAAAATAATAAAGAATGAATGGAATTATAAAACTTTTTGATAACATTATTCCATTGTTTAAGCATGAAATAATAATATTTCCATATAACCTATCATGTTTTTTGCTATCAAATGTGCCTAATATTTATAATATATTATTTGAAAAATATAACTGTGTCGGAGTCCATTTAGTTGCTAATACTATTATTGAGATTTGCACTTCAAATTCTCTAGTAATGTTTTTTTATCACATTTTAACATTTAAATGTCTATATCAATTTTACGATTAAATCAAAAAGAATGACTATAAGTTTTGTTGTGCGACCTTGGATAAATGTTGTGTATTTAGAACACAATCTAAATAGTTTTGTTATACTTAACGCGTAGCCATACTGTAAGTACTTAAACGGTTTTCAATCAGTTACGTTATAATTATATATGAACTTTTTGATACCGTATGTTTTCATTGAACAGTCACATTTACCTAAATCAAGACTCTTAATCATAACTATGCATTTTTTTATAATTGAAAAATATAATATGTAAAATTGCTCCATAGTTTAATTAATTTGTAAATAAAAACAAAATATGAATTAATAAATGGAGATACATGATGTAATCTTTGCAAAGAGAGATTTTATCTTCATGTTTTTGAATGTTCCTATTATATATGCCAGAAAATAGATATATAAAAATGTATGTACCGTGATGTGTATGTATTCATTTTAACTTCCAATTATCGTATAGTAATGGTAACTATGCCTGCAAAATTAATAAAAAATGTAAACTACAAAAAATTAAGAAAAATCCATAATTTAACCAGGATACATGCAGGTACAATGGCAAATTGGAAAATATTTGAACAAATCTTTTAAAATGTTCTTTACTTATGCCAGTAAAGCAGAGACGAAAAATGTCTATTTAGATTGCAGTAAATTCTATTAAAAGATACAATTATTAAAACGAAGTATTATGTTTAAAGATGCACTATCTTTCTCTAACAAATGTTGGTAAAAATAATAAACATTTTAACGTCTGTTTATTAAAAACTGTACAAATCTGAATATGTTTATTTTAGTAGTGAAACAGAAATAACAGAATGTCGATTATCATGCATCATAAAATTCCGAATATAAGCAATTTATTTACTGTTCTTTTATGTCATTTTATTGTTATTTTATTGTTGTGAAGTGATGATACATGTTTATAGTTATTTAAGGTATATATATTTTATATAGCTTGACTGTAACGAAAGTTTTAAACATATTTATACTACTCTTGAGTCAATTTCCTGTAAATAACAAGAACCTGTGTATGAAAACATGATCATTATTACCAGATCACAAGAAACATTTTCGGACTGTTTGTTTTATGACCTTAGAACTGACCGAACATACTTTGAAAGCTTACATATCCCAGAACATGTCGTTTAAGTATTTATGTAGAAAATTAACCTATAATTTCTGCTTATTATCAGAAAGGATTCTGTTGAAAAAAAAACTAATGAATGAAGTAACCTTACAGAGAGTACGTCTTTTTACAAAGTTTGTTTAAAGACGTTTCAGGTATAGTGTATCTTTTTACAGAGGCACGAAAAGAAAAAGGAAACAATTCAGATCATAAGATTTGTGTCATGTTTCGATAAGTAAACATACTGACCTATTCTTGGAAGAAGAGGCATACATTCTGTCTCATAAAGGCTTTTAGTAAATTTTGCACCATGACAAACAATAAAATGTCTTCTAAAATTGTCTTTTATTAACTCTTATTATCTTTTCACCAGTTCACATATCAATGTGAACTATTTTCATAATGTTTATTCATTCTTTAAACACTATATTTTCATTGCAAAACATGATAGACGAGGCACAAATTAAATCTGTTGGACAGAAGTCAAAATACCGACTGTGTGTACACATTTCACAAGCGAGAGGTTCAGATTGTAAAAAATATGCACTGACAAATTTAAATTTACTAGTGCAATATCATTGTATCCTGTCCATCGACATTGCATGATGCTCAAGCCAACAATTAATTAGTAAATTGTATAACATGTACATAATTCAAATTTTCATCAGAGAGTTTCTTGATAAGTTTTCAGTTACAATATACAATTGATTTTATTAGCTTTAATTTCAATATAAAACATTTGCATATAGTGCCAAAGAACAAAGAATAACTTTGGATTGCAGCTTACTCAGAAATGATTGCTGTCAATTCGGAAACGTCCGGGCAAAACGATTTCATTTCTTTCTGAGTTTTGATAAAAAAGTAACCAATTTATAGTCATAGTACTAACTATAAAACATATATGGTAAAAAGGATATAACAATTCTTACGTTATTTGGAATAACCATGAAATGAAGAATTACGATTACGTTTTTTTCTTGCATAATTTATGAAATCAACATAACTTGTTCAAACTTAAAGGTATAATCGAGCCTGCAGCATTTCAAAGTTTCCGTGGTGAGCGTTCTTTGTTTTCTTTTTTATGTTGTCTACTGAACAGGCTTTAGTTCTGTATGTTTTATTATATGGTCTCTGCAATTAAAATTTATCTTATTCTGCAGATAGAGTGTATATTGAGTAAAACAAATTAAGTTCAAGCCGTTTTAATATAATAATTTAAATCTACCATTTGCTTTTAAAGGTTTTTCTTTTGGCCAAGCGGTTAAAAGAAGGCGTTTTTTATGTAAAAATACTAACGGCGAACGATGGGCGCCAGACCTTGGGCTATTTGTGCGGAACAATATTAACCACTATGATGTCTTCATCTCATTAAAGGCACGTTTTGTCTTAGAAACGAATAAATTGTTCCGTCCTTAGAAAAGACAAACAACAGTATTAAATGTTTAAATAATTATTTTAGAGCATGTAAGGTGCTTACTACGTGACTCAAGAAGCAACGTTGAAAGTAACACTATTCATCATAAAAGTAGCAAAATATAAAAAAATACTAAATCACTATAGCTGTACTATATATGTACTTTAATTGGTCAATTTGTATTTTCTTTCGTAAATTATAACAGAATACCAAATATTGAAAGTTAAAATAAAATAAAATAAATGCATTTTTGGGGTATACTGTGCCTTTAAGGGAGTTACCTGTATAAAAACCATAAAAGGTATTTGAAATCATTACCTGGAAACGCTTGTGGTAAATATGAAATGTTTTTCATGTTTTCTTCTTTATAATAATATGTTTAGTTAAATGTTTACATAAAAATAATGAAACAAATGTCACACATAGTGTTTTTTCTTTTACTTTTAATGGTATAAAATTGCGAGACTGTAATACTCTTTTTGGCTCCAGTCAAACTGACTAACTTTCAAATGCATGTATTGTGATTGTTTAAATATTAACTTAAAACAACAATAACTATATATAAACAACAGAAATATATACAATTGATTGTAAAAACCCAGAAAAAGGAAGTTTTTGTTGTCTGCTGCAAAATAATTATTGCCATCCCCTTTTCTGAAAGAACATTAATTTCAATTAATTTATCATTTCCTTTTATAGTGCAAATAAATACCTCTATTTCCTAGATTAATGTTTCTCCGTTAGAAATCACATCAACTTTGGAAGAAAAGTTGAGCACACTTATAAATAGTAAAATGCAATGGAATCCAATTATGCGCCAGAATTACTTAGGTTTACATGACACGTCCGGGCATGTATAAACGACTATTTGTTTGTTTTTAAGGAATATATAGAGGATATTTGTTTGTTTGTGTGTAAGATGAAATTTAATTTTTTTATTTCATCTAGTGGGCTTTAAAAACAGTATTCTCACAAGTGGTGTAGCCACGAGTGAGAATACTGTTTCTAAAGTTCACAAGACGAAATTAAATTACATCTTACACAACAAACAAACATATTTTCTTTTTATTTTATGCTTAAAAACAAGTTAAAACGAATTTTCCATAATATTAACGTTAATAATAAAATCTGTTTTCCCCATTGAGAGGCCCATTTAGATAGAATTTTTCATTAAATACAATAAGTCTTGAGCTGAAAAATAAGTTCGACAATCAACGTTAAATGGCGGTGATATTATTCATTTTATTAAAAAAAATGAATGATCGCTTATTCTAATAATTAAAACAAACAATTCTAGTCGGAGAAAAAGTCCAACCATCCATCCATACTTCTGTTACTTACTGCGAATTTATATTAGACCTGGCTTTGTTTAATGTAAACGGCCGCCATTTTTAAAGTTGTGTATTTCACTGGAGGAAAGTAATTGTGTTTGATTCAGAGGGATTTCATTTGAATTTGTTAGTCATACACCTTCCTAAAAGAAAGAAAACGTATTTGAGGATTGTAACAGACAATAAATAAGTGTTGACAGAAGTGTAAACATTCAAAAAGCTGGTAGGAAAATGGAAGTGAAAGGCTGCCTAACGAACGCTGGGTTGTTTAGTTATTCTTTGTGTAACCTATGTGATTACCAATCTCTTGATATTATCTTTGATACTTTTTGTAGAACTGATCATTATAAATTTCTTTAAAAAGAAAATAAGGCGAATAATGTACTGTTGTAACATTTGTATCTTTTAATCAAATCAAAGAACAATAAGTCACGTGACTTTTAACGTATTGCATTTTATATGATTATTTATTCGCATTAGTCTAATTGCTTTATGTAAGTTACCTATTTTCGTTTGTTATACATGTATAATACACTATATACATTATCTATCATAATCAATAGTAAAATATTCAACAAGCAAAAACATATCACTTATCTGAAAACTTTTAGAAATGCAAAATACTAAATACAAATACTTGTATAGGCTATGTAAAGTTTAAATCAAAGAAATAGTATTTCTGCTGTAAAATCATTATATATCTTACTCTAGAACATTTCTCACCGATGTCTTCCTTAGTTACGCATCAACACATCGATTTATATGCACTGATGGTATTCAACGTGACATAAAATATGCTTATGTACAATTGAATGAACCGTGGTATTAACATAAATAACTTAAGATTAAGAGTGCCACATTAATCACCTTCGGATGTAGAAAGAACAAATAAGATACAATTACAACAAGAAAATGGAAGATAAATAATCAAATTATTTTGTGTGTAGAATGGAAAACAATATAGTATGTGAAACAGATTGCGGCAGTGTAAAATTCTGGAAACAAAGTGATCCCTCGGAAGCATTAATCACAACAAAATAACATAAGAATTGCAGACTCGGTTTGATTGAGTTTGTACATGAGGGATAATGAATAAGTGCAACATCCCTTACACCCCTAGCACCGGCTTGAGCGGTACTCAATTCTCAACACTTTATAGTTCTGGCATCAATGATCCCGAAGGACCAGAAAATATAACAACACTGAAGTGAAGTACGGGGCAACTTTCTACGGCTGCCACACAGCACTTGACACCTGCTGTTCTGAAGTACAAAATTCTGGAAACAAAGTGATCCCTCGGAAGCATTAATCACAACAAAATAACATAAGAATTGCAGACTCGGTTTGATTGAGTTTGTACATGAGGGATAATGAATAAGTGCAACATCCCTCACACCCCTAGCACCGGCTTGAGCGGTACTCAATTCTCAACACTTTCTAGTTCTGGCATCAATGATCCCGAAGGACCAGAAAATATAACAACACTGAAGTGAAGTACGGGGCAACTTTCTACGGCTGCCGCACAGCACTTGACACCTGCTGTTGTGAAGGTTTCATTTTTTAAGCTTTATCAAACAGTTTATACTTCGTTCATATCAAATAATCTTTTAAATTTGGATGAATCCGAAGCCATGCTTCTTTAAACATGATAAAAAACATTAGTAACATCTGTATCATTAGTAAATATTAGTAAATTATCATCTGTATCATTAGTAAATATGTTGATAAGCATTAATTGTGAAATATTTTGTCATAACAGTAGAGAAATATCAACGAATGGTTACACTATTTCCTATAATTTAGACCTGGCCCAAAAGCAAAATACTGCTTAGCTGAAGGGCAATTAAGAGTATCGTTACATGGCTTAAAAAAACTTTCAGAGAATAAATATGGCAGTATTTTTGGGCTTAATGAACGAAAAAGAAACTTTTTTTTTAAATTTAATTTCATTTCTATCCAAATTTTTTATAATCATTTGCTTATTTTTTCAAATTCTTTTGAATACGATGAAAAGAAATGTTAAAATTTTAAAGTCATTTTTTCAAAACATCATGCAAGTGTTTTTACTTCATGTACTGATTTTGTGTTTTCTTATTACGATACAAATAATTTACAAAGGCCATAAATCATCATTCATCTTTAATGATCAACGTGAAAGCACAATTAAAAGTAACGAACAAATGCAACCGTGTAATTCCCATAGGCAATGCTTACTCTAGAAATATACTTATTGTTTTATCATTTCATGTTTTTGTAACTAATGGTAAGTGACATACGACATATTATAATATGCAAAAAGGAATTATTACGTCCGTTGTCAATTTAGACAATTTGTTAGATAAACTACTGTTTCGCCAAGAAGGTTTTTTTGCAATTATCTATACGACTTGCCTCCCATTCGAACATAATCAATGTTCAACGTGAAATTACAAAAAAACGTTTTTGATGATAAATGAACTGAACACAAATGTATGGTGTTCATAATAAACCCTCATCCATTTCATGTCACCAATAATTGTTGATGTGATTGGATTTTATTTCATAACATTCAATTCAATAACGTGTTTGGTGATTCTTTACTATCAGGCATAATTATATTCATTGAGTATCCAAGCATGAAATTGCCATTTTAAGCTAAAAGAATGCATTATCACGAATGAGGTATGCAATAGATACATAATTTTTGATTAAACAATTGTCTTGTGTTACTTGACAAAATTTGTAAGTTCATTATGTGTACTAGGTTCGTTATGTTACATACGTCTACATTAGAGACTCATTTCGTTTTAAGAGAAAGACTTTGAATTGCAACTTTAACATTGCAAATTAACCATTAAACATAGTCCAGCACTTCTAGAAACCCTGTTGAATTGGTCTAAATAAAAAGGTACCCAAGGGTAGAACAGTTATTGATAAATGAAATGCAACCTGTCTAACAATAAGATTAAAATATTTAAGCCTATCTAAAACAAGAACATCCCTAGGGAAACCCAAGAATTAATATAAAACGTTACAAATTGCATTGTCTTTGATTTAAAACAACATTTTCTCACATAGCAAGATAAGCATGGAAAAATGTTTCAGTAATTGAGAAGGTTTTGTTTTTAATAAAGATGTTGTGTGAGACAAGGACGATATCTTTCAAAGTTTGTTTGTTTGAGTTTTACGTCAGATCGGCACAGTATAGGTCATATGGCGACGTTCCAGCTTCACTGTAGGGGGCGACCTCAAGTGCACTCCCCTGCATTATTTCATGTACGGACGGGCACCTGAGTAAAACCACTGACGTTTAAGCTAACTGGATAACTTCTAACATGAAAGAATCCAAAGTCTATGTCGAGGTTCGAAACCAAAGCGGTGAGGGGCAAGTGGTTTGAAGTCAACGACATTAACCAATCGGCTGCGGACGCCCCCTTCTTTCTATGTAACACACAGACTGCAGTCAATTTAAAATATCACAAATGGTTTTAAGTTTATCCAAATTATCCAATCAATTGTGTTTTTGAAAGAACTATTATATTATTATTCAAGAAATTTTATTTAAATACCTAGCATTACATAATTTCATCTGATTATGATTATCTTTCACATTACGAATAATATTACCTGGTCAAAATTGACTTATCAAAGGGTTCATAAAGCTATGCAACAGCTTTTCCCGTCTATCAGAAAGCACTAATAAGTAATATTCAATACACAATTGTCAGTGGCGTAGCGAGGCCTAAACGAATAATACGCCCTGGGGGAGGGTTAAGAGAAGGGGTGTCCCCTCGCCTGTCTATGTTAGGGGGTTCGGGGGTATTCCCCCCGAGAATTTTTTATTTTTAGATGCAAAATAACACAATCTGGTGTACTTTGACAGCATATTTAATTCCCCTTCAGACGCTCATATCTTAATACATTATATAATAACTCAGAAGAGAAATACTCTGCAGCAAGACAAGGTTGTTTTCTTGCAGCAAATTTGAGATATTTTTCCAGTCTCTTCATTGAGCTGAATGACCCTTTCACTGAAGCCGTAGACACTTGCATAATGAGCTGAACTACCAAAACAAGGACGAACATTACTGTTCATTAGCCAGTGGTTATGTACCCAGACGTGACGGCCCAACTCAAGTGCCCTATTGATTCACCATGTTACCGACTTCCTCATTTTCTTGGTGAAGGTAGCTTCGTCTTTACCACCTGCACAGCCATTGAATCGTATGTGTATGTAGCTTCCCTCTGTTTGTTTGGTTTTGTTTTTATGGCGCACTAACACAATTTAGGTAATATGCTCCCGAAACTGGGAAGATGATTTTGCCAAACATCGGGAGTTTACTACAAGGGCCGAAACCATCTCACCTGCTGGAGCTAAGAGATGCATAGGCTCCAGAAGTTCAAAACCATTTAGCCGCCTCTTCATTTGAGCCCAAAATTATGGTGACCGAGTGTTTCACATCGGCACAAGCTATTTTTTTATATGATACTTAAAAAAGATAAATTAATATGTGTGCCATATGGTGTAATTGTTCGAGTGATCAAATGATTGGAATATCTCAGACAAGGGTGGCAAATCATTGTGCAATCAAGCTGTATCCCTAGACGCTATATCAAATAATCAATTTACTGCTTAAAAATGTTCTTTTTTAAGGTTTTTTAATTTAGATATTAATTTGTTTTAAAAATAAATCAAAATGTGCTGGTGTTGGTAATTTTTACCCCGGATCACGATAGTTAGCCACATTGAATTTACTAGAGCTCGGTTCCTGAGCATTTTTTTAAGCAGTCAATTAGTACAAGTTACCACTTCTTTTGCGAGGAACAGTAAACTCTGTACATGCCAGTGCAAAGCAACCATGCAAATGATCATAGAAACGATTTCATGATAAATCACAATGACAGTGACCTGTTGTGCCCGGGAATGAAAGACGTTTGCATAATTCACAGTGCTTTACCTATCGGGTATTGAACTAACCAAACAGCTCTTAAAAAATCAATGTAAACAGTAATAAAACCAAAGAATTATATATTATAAGTAATTCATAACAAATGTGTTTAAACATAAGCTTGCCTTATTCATGAATCTAATCACAGTCCAACACTACACTACCTATTGAGGTAACTGGACAGCACCATCTTGAATCAGTTGAAATAGGTATAAACATGTTTTATACCAAACTTAACACTACGGATTTATTAATTTATATAAAGGTTCAATATTCTATTTACAGTGTAGTTATTTGCAAAATGTATATTTCTGGCTTTCAAATCTAGATCTTTAACATTTTTCTTTCTTTCATCTGTTGTAGCATTAATTTAAAAAGAATGGGAGTGAGAAGTCTGACATTCCATTCTTACATATGGCCATTAATTCTATAAGCTTTAACATATTATTTGATTGAACATTTTTCTATTAATTGTATTAACAGTAAATTTACATGAACCATACATTTTATTTCTTAGGTACAAAGACTGGGTTCTAAAAATCTTACATGATGTTTCCTATCTTATGATGCAAAAGAGATAGTTACATATGATGATGATAATAAAGATTTTGATGATGTAGACTTTTCAGATAGTGAAACTGAACTTGAAGGTTTGTTTGTTCTAACCTTTTGATGAAATTCTAATGGACTGAAGTCATAAATATTTTTAAGTCACCACAGAGTTATTTCACCACTATCTTATTGTCACATCCGTGTTATTTGTGCCGTGTGGCGGCTGTAAAAAGTCTCCCCGTACATTTATTCAATGATGTTATATTTTCGATCCTTGAAGATCGATCAGCACGACATTATTGTTGTGTATACATATTAGATGGAATTTTTAGTTTCTTGTATTTGGCCTATTTCAATATGGGTGGTTCCAGTATTCCTACTTGAATACTGTATAATCACCCTTTGGATATGTTGCCTGCTTTTTAAATTTGTCTTTTGACGTCTTGTCTGTGATATGCAGGCTTCATAACCTCAGATCCCCTTTTAAAATTCCATTTTATTCAGTTCCGCCCATTTTTTTTCTCGTTTAGGGCACACACATTCTTTTTTCTTGGGGACCATACGCCGCTTTTCATGGAATGACACTAATGATAACCGCCGTATGAACACATCTGCGGATGTTTCTAAATTCAAAATTCACCATTTTTGAGTTAAATGTTGAATTCTACTTAAGTCGGTGCTAGGGGCGTGGACGGTAATTTGCACTTTCCAGTACCGTCCATGAACAGGCTCAATCAAACCAAGCCTGCAACATTTTACAATTTTGCCATGTTGGGCTTTCTTTAGGGATTCTGTTTATCACTATTAGGTTTATTGGCTGTTTTTTTCTTTACTTGAAAACCGTTTCTTATACATTGTACAATTAAAATTGTGAAATTGACTACTGAATGATGAGCTCGACATTCATTGTTATTGTATTTTTTTTATTTCTAATGTCTGTACACATCAGATAAACAAAATGTTGAAATAGCTTGATAAGAATGTATGTTTGAGCTGTATGATGTAATCTTTACCAGTAATGGAAAAAAATAAAGATGCATGGGTCCCCCTGGGCTCCTTGCCATTGGTTCTTGTTGCTGGGTCATGTGGGGGTTGCGTTCATTGAACGCCGCCTTTCCTTGTTGATCTTGTTTATCATTTTTTATATGACTGTTTCTTTACTGGCTCATAATCATATGTAGTAATTACAATGTGACATTTTTACATTGATTCCTTATACATGTTATAATTTTCAGAAGCTGTTTCAAACGCAGGGCTGGGGAAAATATTTGAGATGAAAGAGCTCGAGAAAGGAATGTACAATGTTATATATGGTCATCCTGAATCATTATGCAGCAACACGGTTATGAAAATGTTTAATTCTAGGCTATATCAACAGAAAGTATGTGCAGTGGTTGTTGATGAAGTCCATATGATATCCGAATGGTAAAACTACATTTTAAGCTATGTTTATTACATCCAAGTTGTAAACAAATTGTTAGCTATTGTGTGTTCCAAGTTTTATTATTATAGGCCTCTAAAACCGGGTTAATAATCCTTTGGAACTCAGTGTACATTGTGTATGTCAACACATTTATGCATAGTTCCGATCATTCGCTTTAGAAGTAAAAGTAAATAGAAATTTATTATCTTGCTAGGACTGCCTATCGATATCAGCCAATTTTATACCACAAAGATAAACTGCTTTAATTGCATATTATATACAGTGTGTTCCCTTTCTTTAGAAAACAAGTTTATTCAAACATATCTTTTTGTTCATATAGTTGATCTTATATATCTTTATCATAGGTTAAAGTAAAATCATCTAGTTTTAGTGAGTATCACCCTTTCAGGTTGTAGTATTTATGGTATTGCATGGATTTTCCGTGCGTGTAAAGTATTGATAATCGTTGTAAAGAGTTTTTCCTCATTTGAAGTCTAAACACATACATTACGTTTCCGAGCCCATCCACCCGTTTTTTTAGCATAAAGGATTTTTAATGTTTATTTTGAAAGAAAATGATTTGTTCATAGTTAACTGTAAGGATTTGTTAAAGGTTCATCACGATGCAGAAACATATTATTTATTCGTTGTTTGGAAAGGGCAATCTTGTCTTTGCCCTGTCCTGTTTTTGTTTGGGGCCCCCCTGGGCTCCTTGCCATTGGTTCTTGTTGCTGGGTCATGTGGGGGTTGCGTTCATTGAACGCCGCCTTTCCTTGTTGATCTTGTTTATCATATTTGAATATATCAGTGTTTATATTACAGTTTTTAGGGCATGTTAAATGTTCATTACCTGACTATGTTAATTTATTGGTCTTTAACTTTCTGGAAAGTACATCAGGACGCTAATATTAAAGTTTATCAGTAACAAAAATTTATGAAATCATTTCTGTGGCTTACTAGGCTTTTAATTATTTTTCAGGTTTTATTTTACAAGTATGCTGTAGATTTTTTTATATTATTTTGTTTAAATGCTATCATAAACATTTGTTTTTCTCTGCAGCAATCGTTTTGTTGAAAGCTCAATTTATATAATATATCCTTTAAGTGATACAAACTCTTTCATTATGATTTACTTGATATAAACCCATCTCTTGATGTGTCACCATCTCTATCTCTGTCAAACCGTCGTGATCAAACAGTTCTTTTCGATGCCGAATTGGACACACTAAAATTACCCACTCTTATCTCCTCACAAATGACAATGCCCCTTTCTGTGTAGGTTGTAATGAAAATTTTACTGTCAAGCATTTTCTTCTTGAATGTCATGATTTTTCACAGGCCCGTAATAGATTTTATTCTGTAAATTCACTCAAAGAACTCTTTAATACAATTCCATCAAAAACATAATTATTTGAAAGAAATAAACTTGTATTCTAGGATCTAATTGGCTCATTTCTATTGTCATTTACAAAGTTTTACATAACATTTTAAGCCTATTATAGCATCCGGCACGATATGGCCAGTTATGTGTTGACGTGCCGTAAAAATCCAAACAAACAAACAAAAAAAGTCATAAACATAAGAATTTTACAACCATATGCTATTTTATTGTTCAAGATATTGTGAATGGATTGTACTGCTGATAAATGATAATAATGTATATACATGTATGCTTGTTTGATAAGTTTATCATGAAATTATTTAGTTGAATTTGATATACAAAATTTGTGTTCGATATATTATTGTATAACACAATGCACAAGACAATTCCTGAATAGTATTTAGTGTTTTGTTATCTTTTCTCAGAGTTGATTTACCTTATTAGATGGTAAATAATTTATTTCCGGTTGAGAGAAACGAATTAGGAAATAATTCTTATTAGTAAAGTTTTATGTGTGACATATAAATTAGTTTTCTATGTTAAAATATTTTATTTTAGTTTATTTTCACAAAGATTACTTTGAATACCATTAGTAAAATTAGCACCATTTCCTAGAAGCTTAGGGAAAGCTGAATGTTTGTACATATTTTTCTAATAAGGGGTTAATAGAATAAGCACAATTTTACAATTTTGACACAATTTAATAAACATACTTTATTATTCACAGATATTGTTTGAATTATAAATGTTACATTTTGTTCATAAAACAATTAATTTCTTTCCTTGTCAGTGTATTTAAATAACAATCATCACGCATGCAGAGTTTCTAATTAAATGACACAAGTAAATGATAATGGAGAACAATCTCAGTTGTTTTGATTTAAATATAACTAATATATGTGTTACATTAACTTGCAGGGGAAGTGAATTCAGACCAGTATTTCAGAAATAAGGTGACCTTACTTGTGTGTTCCAAAATGCCTGTCATCTAGCTTTAACAGCCACATGTACAGAACAAAGGAAAAAGGACTTAATAGACATTCTACAGTACCGAAAGTGTTCTTACGTTACAGTCAATCCAGATAGGCCAAATATTTTTGTCTAAAAAGTCACGCTTACCTAATATAAGAAAGTATGAAAAATTGAACACATTGATTGAGCCTATTGATGTTGAGATAAGTGAAACATTGAGTGACTTTCCAGTGACAATAATGTATGTAGAAAGCTTAGATGCTTTGGGATATTTTTACAAGTTTCTTGATCAAAGGTTGGGTGAAAAACAGTACTTTGGTGACCACATACCAGAAAATAGAATAATATCACAAAGATTATACAAAGCAAATGAAAACGTTGATAGTACAAGACCTATGCAGAGAAAAACGATAAATTCGCCTTATATTGGCAACAGTGGCATTAGGTATGGGATCAGATGCCCAAGGTATTGTGAGGGTCATTCATGGCAGGCCACCAACAACTTTGGAGGCCTATATGCAGCTGGGCGACAAGGCCAACCTGCTGAAGCAATTCTTTACTTCAATAATAAAGATATATCAAAGGCTAGGAAGGGAATTTCTCAATCGATGATAGACTTTTGCCAAGATGAAATAACCTGTTTAAGATTAAGACTTGTGAAACATTTTGGTTTCAATGAGACACAATACTCGAGGGATAAAAGTCTATGTTGTTCAAATTGTAAAAACACAGACTAAAAATAATCATTTTGTTTAAAGAGTGATTACTGTCAATGCAAAAAAATTGTCTTTTTTAAAGCTGCATGCCTGCAGATGAGCCAAACTCTTTCAAGAAAAATCAAACTTGAGAAGAACTGTACTTTTATTGAAAGTAAAATAATTAAATATTCAAGTTGTTATTGACGTGTGATATTTTTGAGTGATAAGGAAATGTTTATCATCATATTTCTTTCTATTGCCCGACTTACACAGGATAGGCTATTTTGACCTCGTTTTTGTAATTTAAGTAGATTATAATAAGTTAATTATTTAATTTATAAAAATCATAGATCTGTAGGCATGCTGCTTGCTTTAGGAACAAAATTAGAACAATGATAAGTGATATCAAAATGTTCAAAAAAGTGAAATAAATGACTAATATGGTTGTGTACCATAATCTCAGTTTTGTGCCGTTATTTCAAGTGAAAGTTTCATAATTCAAAATTTCAAGTGAAAATCAATTATTCATTGATATTTTTTGGAAATAATCTTCGATCAAATGGCCCAAATAGTAAAAGAATATTTTTTTTATTATCTGCCCTGTTCACAATTGATAAGGAACAATAAAATATTTAAAAAGTTATGGCAGAAATTAAAACCCGGGCAGTCTTTTGTATTGTTTTTCTTTCCCATAAACAAGTCAGATGGTATAAGCATAGTGTTTAATGCGCAGTGCTTAAACAAAGTTCAAATTTAATTCAAGTATGTCTAGTAAGTTAAATCAAGCTTTCTTGTCAGTCGAAAAATGATGCACCCCATATATCTATATATTACAACATAAATGACAACAAAAATAAAATAAAATCTATTTTAAAACTTTAATTCTAATACAACGTGAATTTTTCCTATTGAACATAGAAGAACCGAAAGTTTTTGTTATTATGCAATAAAATCACTGTTGACATTCTATATTTAGAAATGTGACGTAATCATTAAACAACTGACATAACCACTAAAAGTGCGATGCGCTGAAAATAAGTACCAAAACAAACCAGGCACAATATAGATTAATATCAGGTACGGCAGTATTTATCTGTCGATGTTGTGTGAGAATCGAAATAATTTATCCAATTGGTGATTTTATCACTTGATAAATCACTGTTTGTCGTTCTGATGCGCGTGATATATTTCCTCGCATCCGAACACCAAACAGTGATTTTATTGATAAAATCACAGTCTGCGATATATTATTTCTTAAACAACCATCGGATTCCCAAGTTCAGCACATTTTTGTTTGCCTGCTAGCCTATTGTAAAATTTGGATAGACAATAAAATTTCCTAAGTAGCTAACCAGACTGGCCTGCATTTTTTTTTATAGCAGTCATTAGTTTAGTCTGGCCTTTGTGGAAGTAGCTCAACAAATGCACTCCTTTTCATACCATTGTAGCTGTACAATATGCGTCCATCTACTTGACAAAATGGGTTTAACTTTCTAAGATGCTTCAAAATACATTTGAAATCATCATCCTCTGAACGACTTTTATGTGAAGATTTCAATTCTTTGTAACTAATTTGAGCATCAATATTTGACATTGATCACAGGGTAGGCTTTTGAAATTGTTACAATTGACTTTTCGTTTTTGTTAGAACCCAATCCTTTTATAAGTTCTTTTAACTCTTTAACTTGATTTTCTTTTTACATGTCTGCTGGTTTGTTTTTACTTCTCATTCCCTTTGGGTTTACAAATGAGGCACATCTAACGTTCATAGCCAGTTTTTGGAACATTTTCAATTTTGCCGTGTTGGGCTTTCTTTAGGGATTCTGTATTTATCTATTTAATGATCACATCTGAGTTATTTGTGCCGTGTGGCGGCTGTAAAATGTCTCCCCGTACATTTAATCAATGATGTTATATTTTCGATCCTTGAAATAGATAAATACAGAATCCCTAAAGAAAGCCCAACACGGCAAAATTGAAAATGTTGCAGGCTCGGTTTGATTGAGCCTGTTCATGGACGGTACTGGAAAGTGCAAGTTACCGTCCACGCCCCCTAGCACCGGCCTAAGCAGAATTCAACATATATATTGATCGTTCAGCACGACATTATTGTTGTGCTTGTGGTATTTTTAGTTTAAACTTTTCGGCATTTTCTAGTTGGGTGGTTCCAATATTCCTACTTGAATACTGTTGAATCACCCTTAGGATATGTTGCCTGCTTTTTAAATTTGTCTTTTGACGTCTTATCTGTGATACGCAGGCTTCATAACCTCTGATCCCCTTTCAAAATTCCATTTTATTTAGTTCCGCCCATTGTTTTCTCGTTTAGTGCACACGCTTTTAATTACTTGGGGACCATACGCCGCTTTTCATGGAATGGCACGGAAGTGTCACATTGAAGGTTCCATGATAACCGCCGTATAAACACATCTGCGGATGTTTCTAAATTCAAAATTTTACTATTTCACGTTTAAATGTTGAATTCTGCTTAAGCCGGTGCTAGGGGGCGTGGACGGTAACTTGCACTTTCCAGTACCGTCCATGAACAGTCTCAATCAAACAGAGCCTGCAACATTTTCAATTTTGCCGTGTTGGGCTTTCTTTAGGGATTCTGTATTTATCTATTTGGAGACAACAAGCCTGTCCGTACTCTGCCTTATGCCCTTTCCTGTTTTTGTTTTGGGGTCCTCCTGGGCTCCTTGCCACTGGCTCTTGTTACTGGGTCGGGTGGGGGCTGTGTTCATTGAACGCCACCTTTTCTTGATGATCTTGTTTATCATATTTTCTGTTTTCAAAATGTAGTCTAAGGACTCTACATGGTACTTCGATAAAGGGGAATGATAATAAAAGAATGGTATCATGAGTTTCAAGCATGGCATGTATCATAGCCATTGTCGCTTTCTTGTTCCCTGTTTCACGTAACAGATTATCCAACAAAATATGATAAAACAAGATCAACAAGGAAAGGCGGCGTTCAATGAACGCAACCCCCATATGACCCAGCAACAAGAACCATGGCAAGGAGCCCAGAAATAGAACAAATTCAAGAATATATTCAGTTTATTTCTTATTGAAAAAAAACAGTAGGATTATTGCATTCACTAATCGTCTTTCACAATGAACACTAAATGTATCAACCAAGTTGTTCTTTGTGTTTGATAACATAGTTATGTGTAACTTGTTCAAACGACTCAGCAACTGTAAAACCAAATACATGAGTAATTTGTTTTTTTTTTTCAATAAGAAATAAACTGAATATATTCTTGAATTTGTTCTATTTCTGGGCTCCTTGCCATGGTTCTTGTTGCTGGGTCATATCTAATACTCCAACAACTTGAGACTGCAATACTTCTAAATTCTGTAATTCAGATTTTGGCCATATAATCACTGGTAATTTTGATATAATTGCAGACAAAAGAATTCGTAACTTATTCTTGAAAGGACCTAAATACAGAATTCCTTCTGAAATTGATTTTAATGCTTGTCGTGGTCAGATTGCTGAATCTATAGAGGATTTTTCGGTCAAATGGTGTCGCCGTGAAAATGCGGATAGTAATGCTCTAGTTACATGGAAACGTAACATCTTTAAAATTATTGATTCACGTATTAATTTTTATCGTGGAAATGAACATCTTTTGCCACCTAAAACAAGACTTACTTTAAGACATCTGAAGAAAGATATTCTAGCTTTTCATTCAAAATTTGTTTTGGTGCCAGCGGACAAGGCGGCTAATAATATTATAATTGTATGACGAATCCATTACATTAACGTTATGCATAAGGAACTTAATAGTACTAATGCGTATTCTAAAACCTCTGCCTCCGAAAAAGACATTGTAAACAATCATATTACTAATATTTCAAATCTTAAAGTACAAATTAATGAAAAAGAACTTAAACTTCCTATTATGTATTGGATTCCTAAATTACATAAAAAACCTTACAAAGCTAGATTCATTGCCAATTCTACATCTTGCACTACAAGTAAACTTTCTATTTTATTGACGTCTTGTTTGACTGCCATTAAAGCACATGTAATTAGATATTGTGATAAAATTCTGGAAACAAAGTGATCCCTCGGAAGCATTAATCACAACAAAATAACATAAGAATTGCAGACTCGGTTTGAAGTCTATGAAAACACAGGCAAACATCTCTTTTGGTCAATTAAAAATTCTGGTGAAATCTTGGATAAATTCAAAATTAAGAACTTTCAAGCTTCAACTGTCAGTACATACGATTTTTCTAAACTTTATACAACTTTGCCACATAAATTAATCAATGATAAACTAATTTCCCTAATTCAGAAAACTTTTGCACGGGAAAAAGTTACCTTTCTAGCATGTAATTCTAACAAAGCTTTTTTTACTAACGGTATTGTAAAACATTATACTATGTGGACCTGTGACGAAGTTTGTAGAGCACTCTCTTTTCTTTTAGACAACATTTATGTCAGGTTTGGTAATACCCTATTTAAACAGATCATAGGAATTCCTATGGGTACTAATTGTGCACCCCTGGTCGCCGATTTGTTTTTGTACTGCTATGAAAGAGACTTTATGTTGAGTCTCTCTGAAGATAAACAACAAGATGTTATAGTCGTATTTAATAATACTTCCAGATACCTTGATGATATTTTTAATTTAGATAATCCTTATTTTGATCAAATGGTGTCTGACATTTATCCGCATGAACTACAACTTAATAAAACGAACTCTTCAAATTTTAGTACATCATTTTTGGATCTTCATATTACTATCAACAACAATTCTATTCACACGAAAATCTATGATAAAAGAGATGACTTTGACTTTTGTATAGTTAATTATCCACATTTAGATGGAGACGTACCCCATGCAACATCTTACGGGGTTTATTGTCTTTTGACGTCTTATCTGTGATACGCAGGCATCATAACCTCAGATCCCCTTTCAAAATTCCATTTTATTTAGTTCCGCCCATTGTTTTCTCGTTTAGGGCACACGCATTTTTTTACTTGGGGACCATATGCCGCTTTTCATGGAATGGCACTAACGTGTCACATTGAAGGTTCCATGATAACCGCCATATGAACACGTCTGCGGATGTTTCAAAATTCTAAATTTTACCAGTTCATGTTAAATGTTGAATTCTGCTTAAGCCGGTGCTAGGGGGCGTGGACGGTAACTTGCACTTGACAGTACCGTCCATGAACAGGCTCAATCAAACCGAGCCTGCAACATTTTCAATATTTTGCCGTGTTGGGCTTTCTTTAGGGATTCTGTATTTATCTATTTTATGTTTCCCAGTTAATTAGATTCGCTAGAGCTTGTAGCAACGTAAAGGATTTCAACGAGCGGAATATTTTTATTACCAGCAAGCTTCTAAAACAGGGCTACCGCTATCATAAATTACGGAAATATTTTACTAAATTTTACAATCGTAACTTTGATTTAATTTCCAAATTCAATAGTGATTTAAAAACTTTTCTGCGACAAGGGATTAGCCAGCCTGGTTTTTATGGCGATGTGATTTACAAACTTCGTAAGATTTTGGGTCATGGTAATATTATTATGCTGTTTTTACTAAAATCATTATACGTTTTATTAAAAGAGGTTATGACCCTACTATTTTAAGACATACTGCATGTTTAGTGTTCAACCCTTTTACAGTTGGACACTACGCTTTCCTCTTTTGATTGCATCTGACGGACCAAGTCGGAGACTCTATGATGGATAGTTCGTAAAGCCTTTTGGGACTGAATTGTCTTAATGTTCGTCTTCTGCCTTGCTTCGTCGGGCCCTTGTAGGTGATTTTCTTGTTGCTCTGTCTTCCTTTAGGACATTGAGTACTTTTGTTATGGTCATTGGGTTTACTTTTATATGTTTCTACATGATCATTTTAGTGTTTTACTTATTTAACCTTTTGTAACCATGACAACTGTTAGAATTTCACTTGGCAGGGATTCATTTTATTTACACTGTCTCGTTTATAGGAACATGGTGGGGCTAAGAGCGAGGTTTGGTGCACCATTAACCGGTTTAAACTCCCCAGCAGTCATTATTATGCTGCTGACCGTTCCAAGGCGGCGCCCCACTGTGTTCCTCAGATGTATGTCTTATGTTGTTTCATACTGTTTTGGTGACACTTTTGCTTGTGTCCCTTGTTGTTTTCTCGTCTACAGTAAGTATCTTCCCCATTGCCTCTAGTTTTTATTTCTTTGATTACTCCCCACCCCCTCCCCCGGTCTCCTGTCCCCTTCCCCTTTGTGGGCCTATCTTTATTTTCTTTGAATTCCTAATCAGTTACAAATTAATTATCATTTAATGATTAACCTGTCCGTGCTCTGTCTTTGCCCTGTCCTGTTTTTGTTTGGGGTCCCCCTGGGCTCCTTGCCGTTGGTTCTTGTTGCTGGGTCATGTGGGGGTTGCGTTCATTGAACGCCGCCTTTCCTTGTTGATCTTGTTTATCATATTTTTTGTTTCACTTTGTTTCCAGATCTTTGTACTTCACAACAGCAGGTGTCAAGTGCCGTGTGGCAGCCGTAAAAAGTTGCCCCGTACTTCACTTCAGTGTTGTTATATTTTTCTGGTCCTTCGGGATCATTAATGCCAGCACTATTAAGTGTTGAGAATTGAGTACCGCTCAAGCCGGTGCTAGGGGGCGTGAGGGATGTTGCACTTTACAGTATCCCTCATGTACAGACTCAATCAAACCGAGTCTGCAATTATTATGTAATTTTGTTGTGATTAATGCTTCCGAGGGATCACTTTGTTTCCAGAATTTTTTACAGTATTCAAGTAGGAATATTGGAACCGCCCAAGTTGAAAATGGCCAAATAGAAGAAACTAAAAGTACCTATCACATAATATGTATACACAACATCAATGTCGTGCTGAACGATCTTCAAGGATCGAAAATATAACATGATTGATTAAATGTACGGGGGGACTTTTTATAGACGCCATAAGGCACAACAGCGTCGGAAAATAAAGAATCCTCGAATAATGCCTCTGTCTGCTGCACTGATTGAACACTTGTCTTTTTCGAAGATAACAGTGATATTGCAGCTGTAGTTTCTTCTATCAGCTAGAAAAGTGATAAAATTACATCGATTATCAATAGACCGTTATTAAATGGTCATTGTGTAGTATTTTACAAAAAAAAAATATAGCCTGCGGTCAATATGGCATAAACTCGGTTAAAAATATCTATAAAACTATGTTTAAAAAAATGAAGAAAAATATATATATTAAATAAATAAAACTTCACATATAAGGGCGTTTTGTGTTTTTATTAATTTACTAATGCAAATAAGAAGGCAAATTTAACAGATCCCCAGTTGCTGAACATTTTCACCTTGCGGGACACAGTTTTAAAGACGTGTCCCTCTGTTGTATTGAACATAACACAAAGTGGTCAGATATAACACGGAAATCACGCGAGACATACTGGATTCGCCGACTGAATACGCTAGAGCCATCAAGAATCAATAAAGGAGACTAATTTACTCACTTATTCTTGACAAACTGTTTAAAACCTAACTTTAGTTATCAGGCGGTGCCGGGGAGGGCTATTTTTCCCTTGCCTGAGAGCATCTCTATTACTTTCACCTTATCGTAAATTTCCACTTCATATAACATCACACTGTTTGTAACTTGCATTTTCTTACATTATACTTTTAGTAATAAAATAGATAAATACAGAATCCCTAAAGAAAGCCCAACACGACAAAATTGAAAATGTTGCAGGCTCGGTTTGATTGAGCCTGTTCATGGACGGTACTGGAAAGTGCAAGTTACCGTCCACGCCCCCTAGCACCGGCTTAAGCAGAATTCAACATTTAAACATGAAATAATAAAATTTTGAATTTAGAAACATCCGCAGATGTGTTCATATGGCGGTTATCATGGAACCTTCAATCTGACACGTAAGTGCCATTCCATGAAAAGCGGCGTATGGTCCCCAAGTAATAAAAAGCGTGTGCCCTAAACGAGAAAACAATGGGCGGAACTAATTAAAATGGAATTTTGAAAGGGGATCAGAGGTTATGAAGCCTGCATATCACAGATAAGACGTCAAAAGACAAATTTAAAAAGCAGGCAACATATCCCAAGGGTGATTCAACATTATTCAAGTAGGAATATTGGAACCACCCAACTAGAAAATGCCGAAAAGTTTAAACTAAAAATACCACTAGCACAACAATAATGTCGTGCTGAACGATCTTCAAGGATCGAAAATATAACATCATTGATTAAATGTACGGGGAGACCTTTCACCACTGAGGTATCAAACGAACATGTTTTTCTCGACACAGTATCTCATATTAAAGACAATCATATAATTACTGATTTGTATTCAAAACCCACCGATAAACATCAATACCTTCTTCCAAGCCTTCTTCCATGCAGTTAGTAATAAAAACACAAAACGCCCTTATATGTGAAGTTTTATTTATTTAATATATATATTTTTCTTCTTTTTTTTTTTTTAAACATATTTTTATAGATATATTTAACCGAGTTTATGCCATATTGACCGCAGGCTATATTTTATTTTGTAAAGTACTACACAATGACCATTTAATAACGGTCTATTCATAATCGATGTAATTTTATCACCTTTCTAGCGACTGTGTTTCAGTTCAATTTTTGATACTATACAGTACACACGTATTGAGATTTTGTGCTCTATTGTGTGCACATTATACATGTAATACACCCTTGATGAAGGCATAATACGCCGAAAGTACTTGAGTATTTATACTTTAGCACTGTATGAACGTTTATTTTCTCCAAATTTATTGTTATTTTTTCCACGTTCTTGTATCCTTGGGATCCAGTGTTTTTGTAAGGTATTTTGTAGATGCAAATATTTTTCACAAACCTATATATATATATATATATATATATATATATATATATATATATATATATATATATATATATATATATATGAAAAATTTATATATATAAAGCTAATATACATTATCACTAATAGACTAATTTCTGTAATGAAATACTTATTATACAACTTAACATTACTTTACAATTTAGCTCAAATAAACAAAATATCTCTCCAGGTAAAAACTGTTAAATGTGAAAATTTCTTGTTTCATTTTACGCCTTTTCCCAATAGTATTTCAGTCATATAGGCGGGTAGTTTCCTAACCATCGTTCCTGGAGAGTTACACCAGTTCTAGACTACCTTCCTTCGTGCTAAACTACCAAAGCATCTCACGGGGATCGAACCAACGCCAGAGAGGTAACTGGATTAGAAGTCATCGACTCTAACCCCTCGACCACGGAGGTGGTTGAAAATTTCTTCTTATAAGATTAAATACTTATTGTAAGGAAACTACACAGACTGTGATACTGAAAAAATCATTGTACTTGTCAGTTGTCACATATCAATAATACCTTAGATGTGAAACCAATTAAACATGGAAGTCAGTAAAAATTCTTGGTAATAGCTCCTTTTTTCCTGTCCAATGCACCTATGTGTACTAGTCAAACATAAACATTGTATCTGTCCTATAAAAAGAAAAACATAAACAATATTTTGAATTTCGAATTCAAATTTTCACCTTTCATATGTATTTCAACAGTTATCTTCATCTATTTGGTAATATTAAATTTCTGTAAAGCAGTCAAGGGTAAGGGATAAAACAATTAAGACTTCTTGTCTTGTTCATAAATTTAAAACTTATGACTACTATAAATCAGTCAAGGGTATGGGATAAAACAATTAACAATTCTTTCACTTGTTCATAAATTTAAAACTTATGACTACTATAAATCAGTCAAGGGTATGGGATAAAACAATTAACAATTCTTTCACTTGTTCATAAACTTAAAACTTATAACTACTATAAATCAATCGAGGGTATGGGATAAAACAATTAAGACTTCTTGTCTTGTTCATAAACTTAAAACTACTAGGCTAACTGTTAAAGCTACTATCCCACATATTGTAGTTTGGGCGTCTTTCGAAATAAAATTTGAAAAGATAAAATTTCACCATAAACTCACTCTTATATGAAACTAGATAATTTATACATACGAAGAAAAAAATTATATATGTCTCATCTCATGTAAAATAGACATTTATACAGTAATTTCTATCTGCAACAAGCTGTCCTACTAGCAACATGTTCACATAACAACCATTAGGCCACAGTTATCCCATGAAAACTGCAACTTTTACTTCTATGCATAATCAATAACTTTTAACAAATATGTTTATGATTTTAGACCCATTTTATGTGGGAGAGTAGCTTTAAAGAACATAATTTCATGGTAACGAGCAAATTGTTTGCTTCAAATTATTTGCTTGTTACTTGTAAATTAAATATTTCAGGAAATATTGGCATGCTGGGTACATTTTAACTTTTGCAGCATTCATTAAACAATTAAGGGTAATGCTGAAATATAGTAGGTCCCTTCTAAACATAGGATGGTGCTTTAACAATCAAAAACGAGTAATTCATTTAAGTTAATATCTTTCATATAATAAGAATAACAGCAGTAATTGTTCTAATACATTTACTTTTAAAAATACTTCTTGTTTACATTTATTTAAAAATCATATTCATAAGTCATAACAATTGGATATACAATGTAGTAACTATCAGCACCTTTTCCTATTTTGTTGAAGGAGCATGAATAATATCTGCAGAAAAATTTCCAGTACTTCAGATTTCTACTTTATCTGACTTCAACAGATATATTTACATTGTCAAGGTACATTTCCGTTGGCAATTTACTATAGACTAATATTATAAATATTGTTTTATATGTTATATGTTATATGTTATATTTAGATGTTATATTTTCCATCCTTGAAGATCGTTCAGCACGACATTATTGTTGTGCTTGTTGTATTTTTAGTTTCAACTTTTCGGTTTTCTAGTTGGGTGGTTCCAATATTCCTACTTGAATAATGTTGAATCACCCTTAGGATATGTTGCCTGATTTTTAAATTTGTCTTTTGACGTGTTATCTGTGATACGCAGGCTTCATAACCTCTGATCCCCTTTCAAAATTCCATTTTATTTAGTTCCGCCCATTGTTTTCTCGTTTAGGGCACACGCTTTTTATTACTTGGGGACCATACACCGCTTTTCATGGAATGGCACGGAGGTGTCACATTGAAGGTTCCATGATAACCGCCGTATGAACACATCTGCGGATGTTTCTAAATTCAAAATTTAACTATTTCACGCTTAAATGTTGAATTCTGCTTAAGCCGGTGCTAGGGGGCGTGGACGGTAACTTGCACTTTCCAGTACCGTCCATGAACAGGCTCAATCAAACCGAGCCTGCAACATTTTCAATTTTGCCGTGTTGGGCTTTCTTTAGGGATTCTGTATTTATCTATTAAATGAATTGTAATTAACTTGCTGCGTGGAAAGTCCGATAAGTATGCATCTAATGAGCTGTAAATTTGAACACATTATTTGTTTGCCTGACTTTATACCCTGCTGATTTCAGTACTACTCTTTTTTGTCATATTGTGATGGTCAATTCACATAACAGGCTTTCTGGTAAAACTAACCAGTAATTATCAATTTAACTGCAAGTGTGTATTAGAGGCAAATGGCCATAAGACTCGAATGACAAAGATCAATAAACACAGACAAGTTTTGCCTTGCCAAAGATTCATACCAGGTACCAGCAAGACTTGCAAGCCCTTTTTAGCTCACCTGTCACAAAGTGACAGGGTGAGCTTTTGTGATCGCTTTTCGTCCGGCGTCCGTCCGTCCGTCGTCCGTCCGTCCGTCCGTCCGTAAACTTTTACTTTAAATGACATCTCCTCATAAACCACTAAGCCAATTTCATCCAAACTTCACAGGAATGTTCCTTTGGTGGTCACCTTTAAAAATTGTTCAAAGAATTTAATTCCATGCAGAACTCTGGTTGCCATGGCAACCGAAAGAAAAAACTTTAAATATCTTCTTTTCAAAAACCATAAGAGGTAGAGCTTAGATATTTGGCATGAAACATCTTCTAGTGAGTGTCTACCAAGTTTGTTCAAATAAAAGCACTGGGGTCAAAATTGGCCCCGCCCCAGGGGGTCATAGATTTTCCCTATATGCATATAGTAAAAACTTAAAAAATCTTCTTTTAAAGAACCCAAAGAGCTAGAGCTAAGATATTTAGCATGAAACATGTTCTAATGGGTGTCTACCAAGTTTGTTCAAATAAAAGCCCTGGGGTCAAAATTGGCCCCGCCCCGGGGGGGTCATTGATTTTCCCTATATGCATATAGTAAAAACTTAAAAAATCTTTTTTTAAAGAACTCAAAGAGCTATGGCTAAGATATTGAGCATCAAACATGTTCTAATAGGTGTCTACCAAGTTTGTTCAAATAAAAGCCCTGGGGTCAAAATTGGCCCCGCCCCAGGGGGTCATTGATTTTCCCTATATGCATATAGTAAAAACTTAAAAAAATCTTCTTTTAAAGATCCAAAAGAGTTAGAGCTAAGATATTTAGCATCAAACATGTTCTAATAAGTGTCTACCAAGTTTGTTCAAATAAAAGCCCTGGGGTTAAAATTGGCCCCGCCCCGGGGGTCATTGATTTTCCCTATATGCATATAGTAAAAACTTAAAAAATCTTCTTTTAAAGAAATCAAAGAGCTATGGCTAAGATATTTAGCATCAAACATGTTCTAATAGGTGTCTACCAAGTTTGTTCAAATAAAAGCCCTGGGGTCAAAATTGGCCCCGCCCCAGGGGGTCATTGATTTTCCCTATATGCATATAGTAAAAACTTAAAAAATCTTATTTTAAAGATCCAAAAGAGTTAGAGCTAAGATATTTAGCATAAAACATCTTTTAGTGAGTGTCTACAAAGTTTGTTCAAATAAAAGACCTGGGGTCAAAATTGGCCCCGCCCCGGGGGTCATTGATTTTCTTTATATGTGTATAGCAAAAACTAAAAATCTTCTTTGAAAAAACCCAAATAGCTAGAGTTTAGATATTAAGCATGAAACATCTTCTAGTAAGTGTCTACAAAGTTTGTTCAAATAAAAGCCCTGGGGTCAAAACTGGCCAGCTGGCCCCAGGGGTCTCATTGTTTTTAACTATATGTGTATAGTAAAAACTAAAAAAAAATCTACTTTTAAAAAGCCCAATGAGCTAGAGCTTAGATGTTTAGCATGAAACATCTTCTTATGGGTGTCTACCAAGATTGTGCAAATAAAAGCCCTTGGGTTAAATTGGCCTTGCAACGTTGGGGGGTGGGGGGGGGGGGGTGGGGGGGGGGCCTATATACAGGTGAGCGACCTCAGGGCCATCATGGCCCTCTTGTTTACTCTTCCTATTGAGCTCTGCTGGCATAGTGATACATAGGAACAATATGAAATTTACATATGCATCAGCTGGTAATGCAACATGTATTTTATAATGTGTTCAAAAACTAAGTAAAATTTAATTGAAACTGTAAACTATAACAAATTTTAACAGTGCATTCATAACATTTCATACATACTACTTGCATATGAATGTTCATGAAAAGCTAACTGTTTCTTCGGCTTAGCACCCAAACTGTTATCACCACAGCTTCCTTAAAACATATTAGTACCAGAGATAGGGGCCATTTATTTCAAATGTGTGTCCAAAAGTATAATTAGTCTCATTTGAAAGCAAAATAAGTACAGATTCCAAAAATCCATTTCTTAAAAATATCCTCTTTTACAATCACCGGAAATCCAAGATGGCCGCCAAGATGGCCGCCAAGTTTTAAGAAATCACCCTGTATAATAAAAATATATATTTCTGAGTGTATCTTTTGATATCTAATATTGTTTTATTACTGCAAATGATAGAATGTATATTATTTTACATGAATTTAATGCTTTTAAAATAAATATGTATCTTTCTAGGAGGAAATGTGCCTAAAACCAACAGAAATATGCTAAAATTAATGATTTTTTGTGTTAAAAACGTTTTTTAAATCTATCAGAAAGTGTTTTTATGTGCAAATTTTATCATTTTGTGTAGTTTTGGATAGAAAAAGTTGTTTGATACTGGCACAATTGTTCTAAGATAATAATTTCTGCTGTGAAAATGAGTTTCATCCGAAAAGTGGGTGGGGTAAATTAAACCGATTTTGAAAAAAATAAAGAGTTTCATAAAACAATAAGATTTTTTCATTTCCAACTTTTAATTTACTTTTCTGCTATGCAATTAATGTCAAATGTAATATAACAGTTTTGGTTATGTTTTATTTATTTATTTATTTAACTTTCTTTTTTTTTGAAAACTGGTATTCATGTGGAAATTGGGTGGGGTATATTGACCCCTGATTTTGAAAACAATAGATATAAGTTAACATTTAGATTCTTCCACTAAAATATTTTCAGATATATAAAATTGAATTATTTAAATGAGGTAAGATTATATAACAAATTTTAGCTTCAATTTTCAATACGAACGTGTTTAACATTAAGACGATGCAATGACAGAAGCTATAAATAACAATTTCAAGTGTTTTATCAGTCATGAAATGCAAATCATTTTCTATTATGTAAATATAATGTTTTCAACATACTCTAATCAATAAATATATTTATTTTATTTATTGTTAATAGAAATCATCATGTAATAATTTGTCAATCATTTCATGGTAATGATTTAATGTCATTCATTTTTGAAGACTGTTTCCAGCATAATAGCATGAAATTACTACTAATTACTGATACAGGTTATGTGATCCCTTTCATGCTCCATCGTCGTCAGAAATCTCTGAATCACTGCTACTACAAGAGTCAGGTTCTAGGTCATGTGTTTCACTTTCTTCCAATGCATTTGTTACTAGAAGATCAACAATTGATTCTGGTAACTAATCGCCTTCAAACCAATTAACAATGAAGCAGTTGTCACTCAACTTCCATCCATGGCCATTGGGCGATTCTATGACAGGATTTTGATATTTCGCCCTCTTCCAGACAGCTGCTACATAGTTTGCTCGCTTAATTTTCTCTTTCAGGACCTTTTTTGCTAGATGGACTTCCGGTGGTGAAATATGGCGGTCATTGTTTACTTCGCTCCCGCATTTTATAAAGAAATATAAAAACACTGTAAGTTTGATGGTTTGGTTTATAGTGAACTTAAAGTGAAATTTATCCCACATGAAGTGACTACAAAACAAATATGGCAAATCAAGCAAACAAGTTCTTATTCAGCGAACCTATGGACAATGCAAAGAAACGAAAACTTAGATCGAGCAGCACAACTTCAACAGGTAGTAGTTTGTACAATACTACTAATGTACCATCAAAACAAGAGTTTGTTGAAATGAACATTGATGATAAAATGAACACTATGTTCGACATGATGATGAATATTGGTCCCATAAACTATAAACTTGATGCAATTAATAAAACGTCATATTTCCAAGCGGCCAGGTGTGATGTTACAGAGGCCCGTCTTCGGCTTCTTGAGTATAAAAGTATTGACAACGAAACAAGAATGCTCCGAAACAACTTGATATTTAGCGGTCATGCCGAAATTGTGAGCGCTGATAATTGTCATGGCATCATATGTGAGTTCCTCAAACAAAACTTGAATCTCGACCCTAAAAGTTTCTGTATAACAAAAGCTAATCGTATCGGCAAACGCCAAGTAGTTCGTGCTCAAGGCAGTGTCCGCCATCGTGCCATTCTTGTTACCTTCCGAGATGAAAATGATACTGACATAATCATGAACAATGCTAAGCTTCTGAAAAACACTCATTTTGGTATTTCTCGAGACTATCCCCGTGAGATAAGTGAAGCTCGCAGAGAATTATGGCCACAGTTTAAGCAAGCTCGAAGTAAATATGGCCCGAGAAATGTTAAAATCAAGTTTCCTGCTGCGTTAGAAATAAACGAGATGTCGTCCGTGACTTATTTCCTGGCTGGTACGAAACCCTCCGAGGCTCAAGAAATTCTAATGTACAGGCGCGTATCCAGGAGAGGTACAATCACACTGTCGAAATCACGATGAAGAACATATCCAAAGAACTCCCCGTCGAAGAAAAAATTAATGTCGACGAATTACTTTCGGAAGAGGAGAACAATGACATCCCTCCCCCTAAACATTCAACTGAACCGGTCATCTCTCATACAAGTCCTAAAAGTACAACATCAGGCGTAACAAGTAAAGCACCAGGATATCTCATGGCTGTTTCATGCGCCACTACAGAACCTTCTCACAGAGAGTCACACAAAAGTTACACACAGTGGTAAAAATCCTCCACCATCTAGCTCTGTTTGTAGCATGCCTACAAGTGTCGACTGTCCAGCTGATCAGAATATACATGTATCCACACGATAGGATCTGCCGGGGATTGTGTTCCTTTGTGAAAACTGTCATCTACTCCCCAGTACGTCAAAGCAAACTCATTGTGTACATATGTCTGAAAACAAAAATATTTTGAATGTTACTTCCAATTATGACAATTGTGAAAGCCAACACATGTGTAATAACTATGAAGAAACAGAGTATCTACCTGCTACCCCAAGCAAACGTCTGTGCAATAATTATGGAAACAAAACTTCAAATTCTTTAAATATCGTGAACCCTGAAATAACATGCAGTAGAGACAATAACATCATAAATATTGGATCCCTTAACGTATGTGGTCTAAAGTCCAGATTAAATATTCCAGAATTTGTTCTATTAATTCAAAACTACTCAATATTTTGTGTACTAGAAAGTAAAGTCGACAAATATGATATCTTAAAAGTGCCAAACTACACATTTTTTTCTAAACCGAGGACTGAAAAATGCAAGCGGAAATCGGGTGGCATAGGTTTCTTTGTTCATAATTCGCTCACTGACAAAACTACAACACTTGTATCTAATTGTGAATATATATATTGGCTCCAAATTGAGGACAACAACCAGAAAAAATTTATTGTTGGTGGTATGTATATTCCACCCGAACAATCTCGTTTTTATAATGAAGATGAATATTTTGCATTTTCAAATGATATTGCTGATAAATGTAGCCAATTTGAAAATGTGTTCGTAACAGGTGATGCAAATGGACATACGTCCACCTTGCCCGACTATGCTATATTTGACCGGTTTCTCTCCGACGAATTTAGGATCAATGAGGACGATTTGCGCTCTATGAATTGTGTTAATATGTTACCATCTCTAGATATACCAGTTGATAGAAGCTCAAAATGTAATAAGGTAAACAGCCATGGGCGTAAACTATTAGACATTTGTAAACTCAACAATTTATTTATTGTCAATGGAAGATTTGATAAAGATAAATGCATAGGTAACTTCACTTTTCGAAATATTTCAGTAATTGATTATTGTTTAGCATCCTTAGATTGCTTACGTCAAATTGAAAGCTTTGAGGTTATTGAACTGGATCCTATTTTTTCAGATGGTCATTGCTTATTATCAACTTCTATAAATTTTTAAAAGCAGTTGGACAGAAAGCCCCTCTACGACTCCCAAACACAGTCCACCTAAATGGAAAGAAGACAAAAGCTCAGAATTTGTCGGAAATCTAGACCAAGGATTTGATAAATAATTTAAAAACGTGTCTAAATAACCCGCCCTTGGATGCCAACCCCCACTATGTAAATGATGTTATAAGTCAAATTGCTCAACTTTATTCTAGTTGTGCTAAAACCACATTCCACCCTGAAACAAATTCTATCCGCAATAAATTTAAATCCCATTCACCCTGGTTCGGGCCTCAGTGCAAAAAGGCCAGAAACAAAATATAATATTGCACGTAAAAACTATCAACTATGCAAGTCAGGTGTAAATAGGTCAAACTTAAATAAAGCTAGCCGCTTTTATAAACAAACAGTGAATACATGGGTCAATAAACATAAATTTAACAATGAAAGAAAGTTACGCTCCATGAGTTCTCAAAGGCCGAAAGATTACTGGCGCTATTTAAATAGTCTAGGTCACAAAAAATGTAGCGTTACTCCCTCTATATCTGATTTTTTTGAAACACATTTCAAGAAGGTTAATTCTGAAAAGCACGACGACTCTCCCATATATGAAAACAACCAAACACATAGTATTTATTCAACTGACACATTAAACAAACCTATTTCTTTGTTAGAAATTGACAAAGCTATTTCATCTACAAACAACGGAAAAGCGCCCTCGACCAAGATAAAAATCATAAACGAATACTTAAAAAGCACAAAACAAGTTATGTCCCCATTATTTGTGGTTTTATTTAACTATATTCTAGATCATGGTGTCATACCAGATGCCTGGTTAATAGGCACAATTAAAACCAATCTACAAAAATAAAGGTTCTCCTAAGGATCCAGTAAACTACAGACCTATACAATATTAAGCTGCCTTGGTAAAATATTCACATCTATTTTAAATACAAGAATTAATACTTTTTTTATTCGAAAATAATCTATTAAATGAGAATCAGGCTGGATTTAGGGAACACTATTCTACAACAGACCATATCTTTAGTTTACATTTCCTTATAGAGAAAATAAGATCAGAAAAAAAAGAAACTTTTTTGCTCCTTTATAGATTTTTCAGCTGCTTTTGATTCAATTTGGAGAGCTGGCCTATGGTGTAAACTTTTAAAACTTGGTATAACTGGCAAAATACTAACTGTTATTAAGAAAAATGTATGATGATATAAAATCATGTGTCTCTCTAAATGGCAAAACATCTGCTTTTTTCTCAAGTGGATGTGGTGTAAGACAAGGTGAAAATTTATCTCCTATTCTTTTTTCTATGTATCTAAATGATCTTGAAGAGTTTCTTTTGTTAAATAATAATGGTGTGAACCTTAATTTTACTGATAATGATTCTTTATGTCTATTTAAAATATTGGTCTTATTATATGCTGATGATACAGTGTTATTTGCAGAAAGTGAGTCAAATTTCCAAAAAATGTCTAGATAGTTTCCATACTTATTGTAAAAATTGGAAATTATCTATTAATTATTCTAAAACAAAGGTCATAGTATTTGGGACAAATCGGCCTGGTAACTATTCCTTCAACATAAATGGACAAGCTATAGAAACAGTCTCTACTTATAAATACCTTGGAGTTCTTTTCTCATCTTCAGGTAGTTTTCCTATCATGTAGAAAGCACCTAGTGGTCCAGGCCAATAAAGCAATGCAACCAAATCCTGTTAAAGATAAATAATCTATCATTACCAATTGACTTACAACTTAAACTTTTTTGACCATACTATCCTACCAATCCTTACCTATGGTTGTGAGGTATATGGCTATGAAAATCTTGATATAATTGAACAGGTTCATTGTAACTTTTTAAGAATAATCACTAAATCTCGTCTAAGTACCCCACGTTACATGCTTTATGCTGAACTAGGCCGCTATCCCTTGGAAATAGTTATTAAGACACGTATGGTCAAATTCTGGAGCAAAACTTACCCTGACCGATAACAAATCAAAGATATCCTATCTCTGTTACAGATACATGTTAAACTCAAACCATAACTTTAAGTGGCTAAAACATGTTAAATCAATTCTTGATTCCACCGGGCACTCATATGCATGGATTAACCCACCAAATTATAGTTTAAACATCAATAAACTAGTTAAGCAAACACTTATTGACCAGTTCTATCAAAACTGGGCATCTAATTTAGAGTCCTCTTCAAAAGGAAGAATGTATAGCCTTTTAAGAATACCTATAACTCTCCAAGTTGAAAATTATCTTAAGGTACTTTTACCTGCCCAACGGTTGTCACTTTTCCACTTCCGCACAGGTAATCATAGGCTGCCCATCGAGGTTGGTCGGTGGGCTCAAAACCATGTACCACATCATGAAAGGAAGTGTGCCACTCTGTCCGTCCAATGACCTAGGTGACGAGATGCATTATCTCTTGACCTGTCCGTTCTTTAACGTAGAAAGGAAAAAAATATATACCATCAAAATATTACCAAAGACCAAATATAATTAAGTTTAGAGATTTACTTTTCAACTAACGACACTGATCTTCTTGTACGACTAAGTTATTTTGTTAAGAAAAATTATTCAACAGTTTTCTCGGAATTAATCTTTCTAACAATCCTTTTCACTTATTTCTTGTGTGTATTACATTTGAATTATTATTGTTTATATTCATCTCTGTTAATGTTGTCATGTATTGTGATTTGTTTACCTCATGTTTTGTAAAAAATCTTACATGATTTATACAATTAGTGACTGCATATATAAATAACCTATGTAAACAATTTTTTCAAAACACAATTTACCACATATCAATCAATCCATATGCTTTATTACTTTATTATTATTTTTTAATTACCAAAACAAACCGATAAACTAACTTACCTTTAATGTGTATTAAGTTCCAGGTTTCCATATTTTTTCCTGTTGTATAATTATGCACAGCTAAGTCACTGGGTCATTTACCTTCACCTGTCACTCTATCAGCCAATCAAAAAAGATAGGCGTAAACCAATTTCAATTGTTATTTCACCAGTCAATGAAATACCCCGCAAGACGTGACACGCTTTCCACGACTTTATCGTACCATGCAATTCTCCCAACTAAATCTAAACGGGCGAAACTATGTTCAAATAATAGGGGTAGCAACATGGTACTTGTAATTTATGTTATTTACTATTTTATTATGTATGAGTTTGGATTCTATTTTTTTTTTCTCTGTGTGTTACTTGACTTTTTTTGTTAAGAACAAGTAAATGTCACATGATTATGCATGTACATATATATAAACAAAGAATGAATACTGTAAATTTCTTTTTCTCTCGCTTCATACATGAAATTAAACAATTGCATACTGAATCACTGAACATTGATAACATAATTATTTGTAAATACTTAATGAAATTTGATGTTTGTTCCAATGCTCTGAAATTTCTTTAATAATGATAGAATAAAGATATGATCACCACATCCCCATATCTCACCATCCAGTATAGTTATAGTTTAAAAATGCTGTAACATATATATTATGTTGTAAACTAATTGTTAATTTGTTCACATGTTATTACAAAATGTATGTTTTGTAATCTGTGTCTATGAAATAAAAGAAATGTTCTGTTCTGTTCTGTTCTACAAGGTGGCATGCAACTTGGATTCATACCTTTAATTTTTGACAACGGAGCATATCTAGAATTTGAAGGATTATAGGAATACTTCTCTTGAAAGAGCGAGAATCGAACTTCATTTACATCTGTTGATCTGTATTTGCCATATAATTTGCAAACGAACGATTCCAAACATTGAACTGTTTCATCTTCAGGTATAAGTGGATCTCCAAGTGCAGCAAACACCTTAACAAATTCTTCTTGTTTTTTCATCAGATCTAATGGTTTTACTTTTCCTTCATTCGGGTACTCACCCAACAGCTTTTCACAAAGATAAAATGGCGCATATTTTTCATCAGTTTCTCTCTTTTCTGATAAATAACGTTTATACAGGGATGTAATCTTTTTCAGCACCAAAATTTATATCAAACAAGTTTGTTCGTACATAGTCCTTTTCAAATGCTCATATGCAGTATTGCCTTACCTCTCCCGAATCACTACTATGACTATGATACAGCTTTTCGGGATTACTTACTTTACCATTTTAAATCTTTCAACTTTTTTTATAACATGCATTTCTGCATGTGTGATGGAATTTTGCTTCTTTGCAATAAGATCCCTCTCCAGCTATTTTTTGATAACAGAACACCATCAGTTTAGATTAGTAGCTGCTTCAAATATCTTGTCTCTGGCAGATTTGGTTTCAATTGTTCCAAGTTTCTCAAATTTACCTTTATTCCATCTAACGAATTTCTCCGCCAAAACAAACACACTGGCTTAAACACTCCGGTACTATTTGAACATGGATGTTCAACCTCACTTCTCAAAGTGAGTGCACATTTTTTTCAACATATGGTTCAATTTTTATTAAGCTGTTTTGGTACTGCAGTATACGTTTTGTAACAATTAGAGTGGTAATACATATGTGAAACATATTGATCTGGAATAGTAATATTCGAAAAAATGTGAAGTTTTTTTAAATGTTCTTTTCTAATTTTTCAGCTTCCCTTTACATTGACCCATGACTGTTCAGTAAACTGTTTCAAGGGTTCATCAGATTTCCCTTTAGCTGTCCGGTGTAATATACAAATAGGTTGAATATCACTCATTGTAATAATCTGGAAAAAAGGCAATATGATATAGTCATTCAACATAATATTTCTTTTTATGCATGTCAAATGTAAAGTATGCGATCTTTTGTATATCAGAGTTTAATTTGAAATAATTTTTTCTTTCAAAAGTATGAACAAGCATAAACCAACAAATAAATCAAAAAGTCCTTGGGTCATGACTTATTAGCGTTAGTACACATCAATAGCAAACTGTAAACTTTCTTTGCAATAATATTTGATTTTATGATTACTTACCTACAGTCTAGAAAATTCATTGCAGTCTTAGTTACTCTGACAACTCATCGCATCACAATGATGTATTCCAGGATATCACTATTTCTGTAACAGAGAAATAATCATTTTAAGCATAAATAGTTACAGGTATGTGTCATTTAATTGCTGAATTTTAAGAAATGCATTCAATGCTGACTTTCTAGATTAATCATGAATTATATTTATTTGATTAAAAAGTTTTCCTTCAGCATTGTCTTGTAATTTACTATTTACAATATACATGTCTGTTGAATAACCGCTATATTCTTATAAAGCGAAATGTTTAGTTGTAGACATAAAATGATTGACCAATGGCAATGCTTTTCTTATTGCAGAACAAATCACAAGGGTGTAACTTATCATTTTTTAGTTAAATCATTTTGTAGTTTTAGAGTAAAATAGAAAAAACAACATCTCAAATTTAATAGTATAATAGTAAAAGCAAAAAAAAGTTTTTATATACTTTGTAACATACCCTTTTTGGACAGACTGGTGGTTTGTTTAGACTCACATTCTATATAGATTCAGTCTTGTTCATCGGTTCTTTTATCAAAGTTTATTTCTGTATTAAAAGTGTTAAAACTTAGTACATTGTTTTAGCAAAAAGAAATAAAATCCAACACAGGTTCATTCAGGTGAAAATAATAAAAAGAAGACTTAAACAATAAAAAAAAACTTTTATTATTCTTAACTATCTGATAATATTACTAATGTTAACTTTTTAATCCAAAATAACATATCAGAATAATATTCATGTTTAAAAAATAGTTTTTAAATGGCCCTCCTTAATCAGATATAACTTTTATTTTGAATAATACTTTATTTTATCTTAAGATGTGATATAAGCATACCTTATGACAAGGGCTTATAAGCTAGTAAACTCCTATCTATTAAAAATTCAGCTCGACTTCTCTGTACAAATTGCTGCTTTCGATCTGCATCATAACTAAAATAAATATATTTTAGATGATAAGTAATAAAACAAAGGCTTCTTTAATAATTTATTAATAATAATTGGAACACTTTATTTCTGTCTTTTCTGATTTTATAGAAGTCATTCTGCAAAGGTAGATAATTTTATCCAAAAAAAATGCCATATCCGAATACTATTCAAGTTTTAAAAATAATTTTGAAATGACCCTTCTATATAATATATACTCTTCTTTTTAAAATATAAAAATTGTAAATAACTAATTTAAAACATTTTGCACTTACACAATGGTATTATGATATGTTAAAGGTTTGGAAAAATAATGTATCTGTATATATTGATGTGTCGTCTGCACTGTTGAACAAATGGCGAATTCTTTGCAAAGGGAAACAACTTTGCAAAACATATTTTATTATCAGGTTATAAATAACAAAGAAACACCTACCTTTACAAGCTTTTCTTTGTTAATAAAATCTGATTCGTCTAATTCACATTTTGAAGCAAGCGTTTTTAATATTTACCAATAATAATGGTAATCAGTATTTTAATTCGTATACATATCATATATAACCTTACCCACCCACCCTAAACTAAAATTTGAAATTTATTACAAACTTTACATAACCAAGACTGTTATATTACATTTAACATTAATTGCCTAGCAGAAAAGTAAATTAAAAGTTGGAAACGAAAAAATCTTATTGTTTTATGAAACTCTTTTTTTTTTTCAAAATCGGTTTAATTTACCCCACCCACTTTTCGGATGAAACTTATTTTCACAGCAGAAATTTTAATCTAAGACATTTGTGCCAGTATCAAACAACTTTTTCTATCAAAAACTACACAAAATGATAAAATTTGCACATAAAAACACTTTCTGATAGATTTAAAAAACGTTTTTTAACACAAAAAAACATTAATTTTTGCGTATTTCTGTTGGTTTTAGGCACATTTCCTCCTAGAAAGATACATATTTACTTTAAAAGCATTAAATTCATGTAAAATAATATACATTCTATCATTTGCAGTAATAAAACAATATTAGATATCAAAAGATACACTCAGAAATATATTTTTTATTATACAGGGTGATTTCTTAAAATTTGGCGGCCATCTTGGCGGCCATCTTGGATTTCCGGTGATTGTAAAAGAGGATTTTTTTAAGAAATGGATTTTTGGAATCTGTACACATTTTGCTTTCAAATGAGACTAATTATACTTTTGGACACACATTTGAAATAAATGGCCCCTATCTCTGGTACTATATTGGTTAATAATGAAAAGAAGACATTAATCATGCATAAGGTACCTCATCCCTATTATAATTATTTCTCTTTTTACTTAATTTCATTTGATACAAAACAACTGTATCAAATTGACGCTTAAAATCAGGTAATCTCAGACTTATCTTACCAGTACATATATAAATGAATCATATCATGACTACATGTATGTCTATGATGTACATTTAAAATCTTGCATCATTCAGGGTTTTGTTTACTAACAAATTGACACCGAAAGTCCGCGTCTTCCCCTAGGTAAAAAGCTTTTTTTTAAAAACAAAATATATTTTCCCTTTAAACTGGATCATATTACATATTTATATGGTTTAAAATATTTATTTTCTCCATTTTATCAAGGATTACCCACCAATTGTAGTCCATAAATAACCAAAAACATTGCAGGAAACTGCAATTAGTGTCTCAACATGGAGGCTGCCAATTTTTTCTTGGCTATATCCGCTTCCGAACGGTACTATATCTGGAAATTAGTTGCTATCAAAATATTTTCATTTTGTTGGTTATTGTTAGTAAAGTGATATATTTTGTATTTCTTATTATGAAGATGACTTGTATGGAGCTAAAGTGTGTCACAGATATACTATTATACCTATACTGTATTGAATTTCAAACAAAAATGGAAGTACAAATGTGTAAAAACCATCAATCACCATACAAATTAAAATGGTATAATGGAAAGAACATTTTGCATGATGATAAACTTTTTAAGGGGGAAAAAAGATATAGTTGTGACTCTACTATGTAGTTTAGTATACTATAGGTCATGATTTTCCCAAAATTGACTTTTTCGTATATTTATCCCCTCCCTACCAGCGTCTTCTCCTTTTCTAAAAAAACCCTGACCATATATCGAAAGTTCTGCAAGATTGTTGACTATTTATGCAAGTTTAATATATAGAAAAACAATAAACACTCTTAACAGACAAATAGCCAAAGAATCTCTATTTATCCCACATAAACCTAACGTATAGCATATCATATGTCATGATTATTTAAAGATATTCAAATCTATTTAGTAATTTTTTATCTTTCACAAAATCATGTAAACTCATTATGTTCATTATAAAGCATTCAATATACAAACCTTATTTCAGCTTTTCTATACTTGTCACCAATTATGTCATACAGGAATTCTATTTTGGGTCTTGTTAGGGGCAGATGGCAACTTTTCAACACTTTTTAGATGGCATAATTTTGGATTAAACCCTAGGGTCAAAACGATTTCAGAACTGTTCACCTCCTGGCATCATATGTAAATTTGATGAATAGTCATGTATAATATAATAAGAATATAAATAATTACAAGTCAGAGTATCATATATAATGTACATATACTTGCAAGCTTATTACTTTTATGATATACTAAAAAAGATTTTTTCCCCAAAATATAATGAAAAATACCCTGGGAAAACGATTATTTAATTATAATACAGTGTATATGAATTTGTGATTGATTGGCTATAAATCTACATATAAATAATCAAATTATGTAAAACTTAAAAGGACAGTAGATCTATTCAAAATCTAATCTTTCAAAGTCTATTTGAATCAATAAAGTATAAAGATATAAATGGAAATGAATTTAGAATAGAGGTATTGTCAAATATGAAAAAGGTAGCTGAAAAAAAGATCAGGCCAGGGCCGAAAATCTTGTAAGTGAAAACACAAAGGCTGAAACGTCCAGATATCATCAAAACCAGGTATGCTTTGAATGATATGTGCCATTAAAGTAAACTGTAAATAGAATATATTCATATGGACACAGAAAAAAATGTGAACCAGCCGGAAAAATACCTTTAAAATGCTTGAAAATTTGACATCTTTATCCAAGATCTTCCGCATATCTGTTTAATATGTGGTATATATTCGGCAAAAAAATCAAGAAGAGCCGCTCTCAATTCATTTCTTATCCTTCCGTCTATTTGATACATATCTCTGACTTTGATCACAAAGCGAACATGTCGCTGTAGCGGCCATTTGGTTGTTTACACCACGTGGTAGAACTACTTTCACTCCGTATTGTTTCCGAGGTTATTATAGATAATAGCCGAGGCAGTTCAGAATGGGGTGGTGGGGAGAATATCCGTACACAACTTAAAAGTATTCAAGATGAAATATAAAATCTTAACAGAAAGTAAATTGCTCATAAAAACAAATTCTGGTTTCATTATCAGCCTAATAATTTGACTTAAATTAAATTAAGTTATTTTCCTCCTTTCACTAGACAATACAGTTAGAATTGTTCTTTGCACATTTTGACCGACTTATTTTGATAACAGTAACTCAATAATTATGGATTTAGAACGTTTACTTTTAATAAGTTTGTCATATTTAGTATAAACCTTTGCATTGATTTTTTCATTATGTTTTTGTACTGTCAAGATTAACACATTACTAAAAATGACATTTAAATGATTATCTTATATAACTACAGGCAATGACTTTCACAGACACAATGATTGTATCCCATTCATTGATGCCTAAAGCGCTATAATAAAAAAATGAAATTATGAGAAATTGCTTTCGTTGTTAGTTATAAATCTTTAACTTACTGATAAAAATAGGCATGGATACAAATCTATTTTAAAACAGGTCTAAATTTGAAAACATTTAGATCAGTGATGAAATTGATTAAGTAATATTTTGAATAATTGACTGAATTTTCATATATCTTGTCAGAATTAAAAAACTCAAAAACATATTTTATCTAAAAGTCGTTTAGTAAAGAACTCGTGAGTCAATAGCATTAACTTGCACGACATGCACCAAAAGGAAACATAATATAATAAATGAAATATTTTAAATCCAAGGTTTAAACTTCTTTTTAACAATCAATGTTTTTATTTTTGTATGAAATTGAAAAAATAGACAAAACGGGAATACATACAAAACACCCAAAATAAAAGAAATTGAAATGCTGCATGATCGGTGAGGCCGAGCATGTTCATGGATATTGCTAGAAAATGCAGCCCTACTGTCCATGACAATAGCACCGACTGATGCAGAATTCAATATTAAGCATGCAATGACAAAGACTGATTTCAAAAACATTTGCAGATGTGCTTATAAGGTTATTAAAATTGAGCCTTCTACGTGACACGTACATTCCATTCCATAAAAAGGCACTTAATAAAATGGATTTTTTAAAGGGGAACAAAGGTTTTGAGCTTTGATGTCACAGGCAAGGTTTTAAAAGACAAAATTGCAAAACAGGTAACATTTCCTAAAGGTGATTATACAGTATTCAAATAGGAATACAGTGAAGCTCACTTATAACGAACACGGTTAAAACGAAAAAATGGTTATAACGGAAGGAAATCAATTCCCCGACTTTAACCCGTCTTTATTTATATGCCTCCTTACATGCTTAGAACGAATTTGGATACAGCGAAAAAACGGTTATAACGTAAGGATTCTGAGGATATTTTAACGTAAATCAGCACGGTTATAGCGAAATCGATTTTTGACAGTACAACAAAGAGAAGACAAGTGATTGCCTACAGCTGTTAATTATAACATTTATATTGATCATACGTTGAAAAGAGGGCTTGATATGTTTTCACACGTTTTCTCGTGACAAGTTTTAAAAGATGTTAAAAAGGCGTTATAATAATTCGATTGTTAAAAGTATAAACATTCCCATGAAATGTGACTTGAGCTGATTTATTTCTAGACCTACGTGTATAACAGTTTTTATCATGATTATTTGATTAAAAATGGATAGAGGTTAAAAACGAAAAGCTATTACTTTGGAGACAAAATTTGAAATTTTAAGTGAAGTTCAAAAAGGTTTAAAGAAAAAGGATATCGCTGAAAAATTTGGAATAGCGAAACATAAGATTGGTGACTTCTTTAGGAAAAACTAACTTTAATTTAACATCGTAAATTAATGATGTTGATATACTAGCCAGTTCGTATTGACGTAATTTTGTTTTTTTGTAATACCATATATTGATTGAGATTATCACCATCATTGATTAAAATCATATCATTATTTTTTTTATTATCTACTTGATACATTTTTAATAAAGCAATTTTCTTATAGATTATTGGATCTTCTACTATAGGGAAAAATTCGTTATATTCAAGTACTTATAACAAAATTTCGTTGTATGGATACAACGAATTTCGAATATAACGAAGTAATTTGCTAGGTCCCGAGAAATTCGTTATAAGCATGTTTCACTGTACTGTAACCAACCATTTAGAAAAAAAAAGCCAAACTAGAAGAGACTCAAATGACCTAAAAGACAACAATAATGTCGTGTTGAAGGATTAAGTAGAAATTTGGGAGAGTATTTTGTTGAGTTGAAACATTGAAACAGGAAATATGCTATAATCAATACAACTAACAAAAATGAATGTATGTAGAAAATGTTCCAAAGAAAACTAATAAATATGTCAATTGCTTAAACTTAAAACATCTGATTTCCTAGGAAATTGTTATTTCCTGGCAATATTAAAGCCTGAAGTTTAACACCAATTTGTATGCATGATATCAACTGACCAGTGTTATAAATTGTGTCAATTGCCATATGTGTAGCGGGCGGTGTCATTGATTAAGGCTATGAAAAGTTCAAAAAGGCGAAAAAACATAATTCGTTTCATAACTCACTTATATTCTCAGAAAGTTATATCCTTTTTTCTTATCAGTACATAGTAAATATTTCTCTGTCATAGTAGAAATACGAAAGTCTAAGGACAATAATGCAATAATAACATGGGAATGGTAACATTGTGCGTGTTTCTGGATTAATGTTATGACTGAACTAAAATGAATTCTAAAAAATCATAAGATATAGTGAATACTTTACTAAATGTCATTCATATTTGAGGCCCCTTGTATTACCGTCACTTTGATCGCAGTATAAGTATTTGTTTTAAAACTGAGTGACACGCATTATGACCGATTGATGTCACATTAATCAATTATGCATAAAAAAGAATTCTCAAAAAAAAGATGTTTTGTCGTAAATTATCAATAATACCTTAATGTTGAAAATATGAAAATATAGCCTGAACTTTGGTCTTAACCTGATAAAAAGTTGTGTTACCTTATAAGAATGAGTTATGAATTGTAAAACAACATAGACTGCATTATTCTCGTGTCTTCTGGTGATATATTTATATGTATCAGAGAGAGAAAAAACTTTGCAAAACAATAATGATTAATCTTCAATAGGAAAGATTGCAGTGTTAAATTAGAGCTTAATTAGACAATGTTAATCAGATAGATTGCCAAATATTTTGTGATTTGTGATTTATGTCGGTCGGATTAAAAACCTAATACTCTTATGATCAGCACCATTTCTACAATGTGAAATATTTCTGACAATCGAATCAACAGAATTAAAGTTACAGCCCAGTTTACAATTGCAATAAATGCCTGACTCTTTATATATAGGTATTAAAGCCAATTTTGAACTGTTTGACCGTGTACATTAATTAACAGATACATGGATTGCATTAAACATTATTTATCTAATTGAAATGTAATCTATTAATAAAACACAAAAATATAATACACGTAAACCAACAAAACATATATCATTTAACTATATACTGTGAAATGTTTGAACCTTTTACCATAAAACATGATAAGCGCATTGAAGTAGTAGAATTAGATAAACACAACATACATCACTAAGAACTACTTGTCACCCACTACTGTTACAGTAGAAATAGAATATTTTAACTTTGAGACAGTAAAACATGTTTGAATAAATGAACGATTTCGATAATAATTACAACTTGTCTCGATAAAAAATCCTTAACTGTTAACTTCCCGCTTTGAAGTCGATTTAAATAAAATGTGATGTTATGACATACTTCCTTATTGAAGAGATACATATTCTAGTCGGAAATTACAAGCACATGTAGGTTAGAACAACCTGCGGTTTTATGATGTGCAATATTTATTTTCTTTAATGTTGCTTTGCAGCAATATAGAAATTTGAATGGACTAATGGGAAATCAGAAGAATAAGATACTTTATGAAATTGTGAATAAACGGGTTTTATCATCAATAAAGCAAACTGCAATTCCTGGAAAGGAAGCAAAATCACACTTGTTGTGAAGAGTGATATGTCTGCACTTTAAAGCATAATACTTCAGTATTCAAGTTAAAGGAATATTCGTTTCAATTGAAGCTTTTCTTTCACTTGTTTCAGTAACAAATAACTAAGTAACTTTTAATAATTACGTTTGGGTAGAAAATATATAATTATGAACAATTGAACATTGAAACAACGTTAAAATATGGTCGTGACGTTCTTCAACCAATATTCAACTATGCACGACCATCCGGAACTATTGCCAATATAAATCCAAGATTCAACGTTGTTTGTGGTCGAAGTTTTACTTTTAGTTTAATCATTATCTAAACTTTTATACCACTAATTTTGTGTAATTATTCCTTTATTGAATTAGTCTATAAGTGATTTATGTCAGGAAAATTGCGTTACATTTTTTTCCGGATATTCAAATAATTTTAAGATTAACACGAGTTTGAAATAATTTTGTGCTTTCCATTTATGCTTTAAATATTAATGTTTTTTATTGTTTTATTTAGTTCTTTATGAATTGTATTAATTTATTGATAGATTATAAAATAACAGGGGAAGTAATTGTTGCGGATACTTTGTTGTCCATGATAATCGTTATTGCACATGATGGCGCTGTTTTTTTTAAATTTGAAAAGACAGGAGTTGGAATTTATTTGGGTTTCGAACATATTACCGTAATGTTTTACTTAAGTGTACTGATTATTTTATAATATATAATTACTTATTCTTAGAATTTTAGTTTGATGTACTTGATTAAAATGAGAGATAAAAAATAAATGATTGGAGTTGAGTTGACACTTTTCGCGACGTGATTAAATGATTTATGTTTAGTAGGCCTTACGCGAAGTTATGATGTCCTTGTCAATTTATGATATTACAAGTTTTGCCATTTTCAAATTTATTTTTCATATTATTAAATATTTTTCTGTACTATATACAAATTAAAATTTAATCAATTATAAAAGTGTAACCTATAAAGTGTTGTTCGACCTACATAATTTACGTCCAAAGACGATACGTCATTCTAAATGTATTTATATTTAAGTGATAGTATAACACAGTGTTAATTAGTTTGAACTAGAACTGCCATTGTCATGATGAATATCCCCGCATACCACTTTCAGAATCAACAGCTGAAGGACAACCTCCCTGCCAAATCTGAGGGTAGTAAGACAGTGCATTGCTAAAGTATGTATTCTGCAAAGATAAAAGTGACACTTTTTCTTTTGATCTACTGACTTCAAAACTGAAACTGCCACTGCATGACTTGAACACTATGCAGCTTTGCCTAGGTGTGTATTATGATGAATATATGAGAACATAATTAAATAATTCAAATGAGAAAATGACAGAATCAATAAATGTTGACAGGCATTTTTAAGCATTGAGCAGACAAGCTTGTAGTGGTAAAAAGCACTGTGACCTTGACCTTTCAAACAGTCACCCTAAAGATTAAAAGGGGTCATTTACAAGTCATAACCAACCCCAATACCAAACACGAAGACTGTGGGTCAAAGGATTCTTAAGTTATTGGGCGGAAAAGCGTTTTAAACTAAAGTCCTCTGTGACCTTGACCTTTGACCTAGTGACTCCAAAAGCAATAGGATTCATTTCATAGTCATGACTAACCTCCATGTCGAATATGAAGACTGTGGGTCAAAGGATTCTTAAGTTATTGGGCGGAGAAGCTTTTTATAGTCTAGGCACCTGTGACCTTGACCTAGTGATATCAAAATCAGTAGTGCTCATTTACTTATTTTGACCAATCTATATGCCAAATTTGAACACTATGGGTCAAAGGAATCTTAAGTTATTGGGCGGACAAGCCTTTTTTAGTCAAGGCCCCTGTGACCTTGACCTTTGACCCGTAATCTCAAAATCAATAGGGGTCATTTACTAAACATGACTTACCTTCATGTTAAATATAAAGACTTTAGGTCAAAGGATTCTTAAGTTATTGGGTGGACAAGCTTTTTTTGTCAAGACCCCTGTAACCTTGACCTTAAACCTGGTGACCTTAAAATCAATATGGGTCAATTACTAATCATGACCAATCTGTATACTAAATATGAAGACTGGGTCAAAGGAATCTTAAAATATTGGGCGGTCGGACGGGGAGACGTCCAAACGGCCGGACGGACAAGCTGATTCCAGTATACCCCCCTCCTTACAACTTTGTTGTGCGGGGTTTAAAGATACATTATATTCATTTCATTATCAAAAACAATATTGGTTCAACTGGTGTTAAAGTTAAAAAACAAAGCTGACCGTTAAACTATTTATTTTGTCGTAAATTTATAGGGAATAATAAATCTATTTTATTATATATTATATTATATTCTAGATCCTGGTCCTAGCTGAAATTGAGAGAATTGTAACTTTAGCCTGTATACGATACATTCAACATGGAAAGGTCTATCAGGTTTGTTGAATTTATATTATTATTTATATTTCTTTTACAATACAAAGTATAAATATTTCAACTACTAAAAATTGTCTGAAAATTGGTTTTAAAAGCGATCGTTGTCAGTTCTTTATCTAAAAAGATCTAAATGAAGGTGAACCTTGTAACAGACTCAATTTATCTGACAAAATCTATTTTTGTTTCATTGTTATTACATTGTTTGCATGATTATGCACCTAATCGCCCTTTAAAGATGTTACAACTCTACAAACAAATTCAAATGTAACTAAAATATCCCGAAAGGTCATGTATTCTGGAGAAGCGAACAATGTGTATTGTAGGACTGCTGTTGTATAAATGACAAGAGACATATTCAATATAAAAGGAGTAGTTTTATGGTGGTTGTCAGTTACAGATCTAATGAAACGCATAAAAACCTCTTTTTAACAAAAGGTTAAATCCAAAATATTTATATTCCAGTAAAAGGTTGAAAATATTCAAATACGGAATTAATACGGGCTTATTGGAAATCATATGGTTTGAAACAATTTGTTTAAAGATATACTGTGCTCAAATTTACGTTTGAAAATATTGATAACTACTACACAGCCTCCTGTAAATAAACATGATTCGGCTTTATTCAAAGAAGATCTGTTATGCTTTACACTATTAGTAGTCACAATATGAATATATAGTGCCATAAAAAACTGGCATTTGTTTTTTTAAAGAAAAAAAACCAACTTTACTTGGCATTTAATAGGAAATGCAGCTTTCAATACAAAATTTGAACACATTTTTTTACTCAAATTGAAATTATTTAGTTAGGATTTCATGGATTTCATTTAATGTCTGTGATAGGAATATTTCACTCAAAGATGTGCCTAGTATATCTTTAAAACAGAAACGTGAAAGAAAGAGTGTGTTCTTTATTCATATATTTTCGTTACATTATTTATCGAAGTTTAATTCTTATTTTCATTTCACGAGCTCATTTATGAGATTACAAATATTATCAAGATGCTGCTCGTAAAAATATCTATAACAATAATTTTGTTTTCAATATAGTAAGAAATCGTGAAAATATAACATATTGATTAACATTCTTTATGATGAACATATTTTCTAATCTATATATCAATGATTATTTAATATTGCTATTCGTTAAATCCCTGTTGTATTTTCTATTTTACAGGAATATATACATTGTAGTTTAGAATTACTTACGAAATATAATTGGACAGTAAAAATTCCATGTTTCTTTTTTTTAAATTTCTGACGTTCATGTAAAAATGTTAAAGAAAAATCTTTTTTTGGTCATAATAATGTAAATTTGTTGAAAAGCGTAGAGAAATGTATCAGTAATATACTCCTATAAAAATGGTAACAGAGTTCTAAGTGATTTATTATGAACATTTATATAATGGATAGTGATATTTTGTGCTATACATAGATATGTCATATTGGATCATGTGTCTGATGCTACAACATTCTTACATAATCATTACGTAGTCATTGTTTGTCATGTACGGTACTAAATACTATCAACTTCATTATTTATGGTATTACAGACCTTCCTTCATGGAACAATTCGTTTTAATCGAAAACACGTTAACCAATGCAGATAAATTACACCTTCCGAGACATATTAGCACTGATGTAGAACATTTATGAAGTCATTAAAAGAAAATAACATGATAAAATTGTCTATATTTGCATTATCAAAACGAGAAACAAAGTGATCGTAACTTACCATAATGTGCAAAAGAAGCAATAGGCGATTTTAATGATGTGCAGTTTTCATTTCACTCCTATCCTTTGAAAGCATATTCTCTGTAAATACGAGTCGCAAAGGAAATCTTGAAATGTTTTAATGAAAACCCTTAAGACAATTTTACAGCTATTATACCCTAAAATGTTGCTTTTTGATTTTCTTCATATGCGAGAACAGATATAAATTTGATACATTGTGTAATTATCAATTTAAATGTTAAGAAATTTACTTTACACGTTATTACATTTACTTTTTCTAGTTCGATTCATTTATGAAGAAAAACACTTGAAAGAGAGTGATCAAAAGTAAGTGAAGTAATCTAAGTGAGGTTTGGTGTCTAACATAAAACCAACAATTGCCATTTTAAGATTGACTTCTCTCCTTTTTGTCATATTCATGTATGTAATACGGAGCATTTGTCTGGCTGTAAGTTACACTCCTAATGGGATGTATGGATTTCATTTTGCCAACAAACAGAGGTTAATTTAGTTCATTTTCTGTTTTATTTCCTTCAAGTATGAGCGTTATGTAAATACAGATTAGATGCATATATATGTTGTAAAGAACATGTCTTCACCGTGATATGAGCATTGGGAAAATCAAACATACACCATATATAATAATAATATTAATAATAGAAAAATTAATGAAACAATTAATAATAATTGATGGTTATAACATTTATAAGACTTATAAGTCATTTATTTGATGTGATAAATGTAATAACCATAAATATGTTAGTTGTAATAGATTTAGACAAGGAGAGCTGGAGTGTAATTCAACTAACATTTACATGTACTTGATATATTAGAAATATTTGCATAAACAAGAAATATCGGACGACACGTTTGTCATTGCAAATCGATGATTTGTGACGAAATTTAGTCCCGTGTGTACTTAAGAACAAATTGTCATGGATTATTATTGAAAGAAGGTGATATGAGTTGCAAAAAGTTATATTGAAGCTGTCCAAAAACATGCGTTATGATCAGCATAACTGTGTTGTAATAACTACATTTGGTATGTGTGGGTACTTTTATCTGTAATCAGGGAGGAAAACAAAATTAAAATTTTGGCTTAAAGAAACAAGAGGGCCATGATGGCCCTGGATCGCACCCCTGACCCATCAACCTCATCCAAGCAATGTCTTAGACAAGCATACTGGCCAAGTTTGATGACAATTGAGTCAAAAATGTGACCTCTAGTGTGTTAAAAAGGTTTTCCATATTTGGGCAATGCGACCGTATTTTTGACTGGAGACGACCCATATTCAAACTTGACCTAGAAATCATCAAAACAACCTTTCTGCAAATTTCCTGAATATTTGGATCAAAACTGGAGCCACTACAGTGTTATAAAGATTTTTCTATTTTTAGCTTCTGTGACCTAGTTTTTGATCAGAGATGACCCATCTTCGAACTTGACCTAGAAATCATCAAAACAACCTTCCTGACAAATTTCCAGAATATTTGGATCAAAACCGGTGCTACTAGAGTGTTAACAAGCTGTTTCTATTTTTAGCTCCTGTGACCTAGTTTTTGACCGGAGATAACCCATTTTCGAACTTGACCTAGAAATTATCAAAACAACCTTTCTGACAAATTTTGAGGATATTCGGATCAAAACTGCAGCCACTAGAGTGTTAACAAACTTTTTCTATTTTTAGCTCCTGTGACCTAATTTTTGACCAGAGATGACCGATCTTCGAACTTGACCTAGAAATCATTAAAACAACTTCCTGACAAATTTCCAGAATATTTGGATCAAAACTGCAGCCAGTAGAGTGTTAACAAGCTTTTTCTATTTTTAGCTCCTGTGACCTAGTTTTTGACCGGAGATGGCCAATCTTCCAATTCGATCTGTATTTCATTAAGACAAATATTCTGACAAAGTTTGACAATGATCCAATCAAAACTGTGACTGCTAGACTGTTAACAACCCAATTGTTGACGACAAACGACGCACGACGACGGACGCCGGACATAGCCCCATCACTATACCTCACCTTGACCACTTCGTGGTCAGGTGAGCTAAAAATCTACAAAATTTTAGAAGAAAAAAGTAAATGATAACTTTTTGGAAGCATTTCATCTTTTATGATAAAAAATAAATGGAATTATAAAACTTTTTGATAACATTATTTTAAGCATGAAATAATCATCTTTCTATATCACCTTTGATGTTTTTGCTAGTCAATGTGCCAATAAATATATAATATATCTTTTGAATAAAAAATTTAACTGTGTCTGATTCCATTTAATATTATTGAGTAGTGCAGTTCAAATACTCTTACGGTGTTATTTTTCGAACAATGTACACAACTGCAGCAAATTAATGAGTATTAGTTTTTATCAAAGATAGTAAACTTTACAGAATTATTAATTTGTATAAAAATTTTTGACATGTTATATGGTTGAGAGCATAAATGCAGCAGGGTATAGTAAACACAGAACTGAGTATACTTATTATTTATACTTAATATGTGAACCTTAATCGAGACGTTCAATCATTATTGTCTTTTTATATAATAAAAACTATAATATGTAACATATATTCATTGTCAAATTAATTTGTAAATAAGAATAAAATATGAATTAATTAACATGAGATACATGATGCAACCTATGCATTTTATAGGGATTTTATCTTCATATTATGTAATGTTCCTATCATATGTACCAATACATATATATATACACACTGTATGCAGTGTGATGTGTTTACATCCAATTATCGAATAGTCATGTTAAACTAAGGCTGCAATATTACTAAAATTGTAAACTTTAATAAAGCCATAATTTAACCAGGATAAATGCAGATTCAATGGAAAATTGGAAAATATTTTGAACAAATCTTAAATGTCCTTCACCTATGCGAGTAAAGCAGAGACGAAAAAAAGCTTTTAACTTGATTTATTGCTGTATATTGTATTGAAAGATACAATTACTAAAATTTAAAGATGCACTATCTATCTCTAATAAATGTTGGTTAGAAAAAAAAACATTTTAACGTCTGTTTATTAAAAATTGTACAAATCTGAATATGTTTAATTTAGTAGTGAAACAGAATAAAACTGAATGTAGATTATCATGCATCATAAAAGTTCGAATATAAGCAATTTATTTACTTTTCTTTTTGGCCATTTTATTGTAGGGAAGTAATGGTACATGTTCACAGTTATTTCATGTAAATATAATTTATAAAGCTTGACTGTAACGAAAGTTTTAAACATATTTATGCCAATACTGAGCCTGGTTCATGTAAAAGACAAGAACCTGTGTATGAAAACAATAATTATTACCAGATCACAAAAACATTTTCATTTTGTTTTGTTTTATGACCTTAGAACTGACCGAAAATACTTTGAAAGCTTACATATCCCAGAACATTTCGTTTATTTATGTTGATAATACACCTTTGACTTCTGCTTATTATCAGTAAGGATTCTGTTCAAATAAAAACTAACGAACAGAGAGTAGGTCTTTTTACAAAGACTGATTACAGATGTTTCCGGTATAGTGCATCTTAGTGCACACAAAGCAAAAGGAAACAAATCAGATCAAAAGATGTGTTTCATGTTTTGATAAGTAAACATACTAAACTTTCTTTGAAGAAGAGTCATTAATTCTGTCTCATAAAGACTTTTAGCAAATATTGCACCGTGACAAACAATTAATTTTCAAACTCATGAAATTGTCTTTTATTAACGCTTTATCTTTACATCAGTTCATTTTTAAATGTTAACTGTTTTCATAATGTTTATTTATTCTTTAAACACTATATTTCAGTGCAAAACATGATACACGAGGCACATAACATGCCAAAACTTATAAAAATAGACACATTTTTCTTTTCAAATGCATAAAGATTGAAAAAGAATAAACAAAATCTTAAGTTATTTGGACTGAAGTCAAAATACCGACTGTGTGTAAAAAATTCACCAGGCAGAGTTTTCGACTGTGAATAATGCATTTAAGTATTTACTAGTGAGATATCTTGCCTCAGTCAAATGTTCTTTGGTAAATTGTACAACATGTACCTAATTCTATTTTTCATCACTAAGTTTCTTGATGAGTTTTAAATTTCAATATACAATTGATTTTATAAGTTATAATTTCAAAATAAAACATTTACAAATAGTTCAAAAGAAGAACTTCACATTGCAGCATAATAAGAAATTAAAGCTGTCAATTCGTAAACGTCCTAGCAAAACTATTTAATTTCTCTCTGAGTTTTGATAAAACTGTTTTTAGTAAAAGAAATAAATTTACACTACCCACTTAAAATAAAAAGTATAGAGTTAGATGGACATAACAATTTTATGTTATTTGGAATAATCATGAAAAACAGAATTACGATGGGTTTCTTTTGCATAATATATGAATTCAAAATAACTTGTTCAATAACATTAAGGTATAATCGAGAGTGCAGCATGGTGAGCGTTCTTTAAGTTTTCTTTTTCCTTTTTGTATATTGTCTAATGAAAAGGGTGTATGTTTTTCTTTCTTCTCGTTTTAATAATGATCTCTGTAAGATTTATCTTATTCTGAAGATATATTGAGTAAAAAAACCAAGTTCAAGCCGTTTTTAACATCAAAATTTTAAATGAGGAGTGGTCGTTTAAAGGCAAGCGGTTAAAGAAAGAAGTATTTCAAATGAAACTCTTAACAGCTGACGATGGACGCCGGGCATTGGAGAGCTTGAGCACTTTGTGCTGAACAATTTTAATTACCATAAAGTGTTAATCCCATTAAAGGCACATTATGCCCCAGAAAGAATAAATTGTTTCGTCTTAAGAAAGGGCAATCAACAGTTTTAACATGTTTAAATAATTATTTTAGAACATGTAAGGTGCTTATAACGTGACGAAAGAAGCAACGCTGAAAGTGACACTTTTCATCATAAAAGTAGCAACTCAGATGCAAAATACTAAATCATTACAACTGTACTTTTTTACTATAATTGGTCAATTTGTAATTTTTCGGAAACTACAACAGAATACCAAATATTGAAAGTTTTTTTTTTAAAAGAAGGCATTTTGGGGTATAATTTGCTTTTAAGGACAGTTATCTGTATGATAAAAATATGAAAGGGATTTGAACTCATTATCCGGAAACGTTTGAGGTAAGTATGAAATGTAATTATAGTTAAATGTCTACATAAAGAAACAATGAAACAAATTTCCTAAATGTGTTTTTTTCTTCTCATTTTAATGGCATAAGTTAACAAGAATGTATTACTCTTTTTGACCCCAGTCAGACTGACTTAAGTTACTTTCAAATGTATGTATTAATGGTGATAGTGTAATAGTAACTAAAAGCAAGAACAACAATATCAACAACAATCAATCAACCCAAACAAACAGAACAAAACAAATATATACAATTGATTATAAAAACCATAAAATTAAAGTTTTGAATGGCTTTGTTGTTTGTTGTCACCCTTTTGTATGAAAGAACATTAATTTCAATTATTGTATCATTTCCTTTTATACCTCGATTTCATAGATTAATGTTTCTTTGTAATAATGACCAATAAAGCTGGAACGTTTCCATATGACCTGTACTGTGTCGGTGTGACGTAAAACCCAAACAAACAAACAAACGAACATGAACTTTGGAAGAAAAGTTGTTCAAAATTATAATAGTAAAATTCAATGGGATTCAATTTTGCACCAGAATTACTTAGGATGGCATTTGTAATTTGACAAGTTCGGTTATCTATTAACAACGTTGGAATTGTATTTGGTTATCTATCTTGGACGTATTTTTTCCAGTAACAGTAATTGTTCTATTTAGGAATATATACGAATATTTACGAGTTTCAATCCTTCTATCATCCCTATTCCTAAAAGATAATATCTACTCTCTGACAGCATTTGATGCAATCAGGTAGCTTGCAATACATCATTGTCAATTTGGTTAGTATATCATATAAATCATGAACATGAATGCAAATATCAATTCCTTTTACAATTTACCTAAGCGAGTAATTCAGATGTGATGTTTACAAAAACGGAAACAAGTAAGCTTTTGTGCAATTTATGTGATTACCAATCTATTGATATTATCTTTGATACACTCTGTAGAACTGATCATTATCAATTTCTTTAAAAGGAAGCTACGGCGAAAAATATACTGTTGTACATTTTGTAACTTTTATCAAATCAAAGAACATTAAATAGATAAATACAGAATCCCCAAAGAAAGCCCAACACGGCATTAAATCGCGTGACTTGTAACGTATTGCGTTTATTTGCATTAGTCTGATTGCAGTTTAAATTAGTTACCTATTATCATTTGTTATATAATACACTATATACATTATTTATCATAATCAATAGCAAAAATACTAAAAAAGCAAAAACATATCACTTGCCTGAAGACTTTTAGTAATGCAAATACTGAATACAAAAACTAGATAGCGTATGTAGAGTAAAATCAAAGAAATAGTACTTGTGCTGTAAAATCATTATATATCTAACTCTAGAACATTTCTCACCCATGTCTAAGTTAGTTACACATCAACACATCAATTTGTATGCACTGATGGTATTCACAGTGATATAAGGTATGCTAATTTACAATTGAATGACACGTGGTATTAACATAAATAACTTAAGATGAAGAGTGCCACATTAATCACCTTCGGATGTAGAAAGAACAAATAAGAAACAATTACAACAAGAAAATGGAAGATAAATAAACAAATTATTTTGTGTGTAGGATGGAAACAATATAGTATGTGAAACAGATTGTGGCAGTGTAAGGTTTCATTTTTAGCTCACCTGTCACTTTGTGACAGGATGAGCTTTTGTGATCGCTTTTCGTCCGGCGTCCGTCCGTCCGTCGTCCGTAAACTTTTACTTTAAATGACATCTCCTCATAAACCACTAAGCCAATTTCATCCAAACTTCACATGAATGTTCCTTTGGTGGTCACCTTTGAAAATTGTTCAAAGAATTTAATTCCATGCAGAACTCTGGTTGCCATGGCAACCAAAAGAAAAAACTTTAAATACCTCCTCCAAAAAAACCCAAAGAGCTAGAGATTAGATATTTGGCATGAAACATCCTCTAGTGAGTGTCTACCAAGTTTGTTCAAATAAAAGCCCTGGGGTCAAAATTGGCCCCGCCCCAGGGGATCATTGATTTTCCCTATATGTATATAGTAAAAACTTAAAAAATCTTCTTTTAAAGAACCCAAAGAGCTAGGGCTAAGATATTTAGCATGAAACATCTTCTAATGGGTGTCTACCAAGTTTGTTCAAATAAAAGCCCTGGGATCAAAATTGGCTCCGCCCCAGGGGGTCATTGATTTTTCTTATATGCATATAATTCCATGCAGAACTCTGGTTGCCATGGCAACCAAAAGAAAAAACTTTAAATACCTCCTCAAAAAAACCCCAAAGAGCTAGAGATTAGATATTTGGCATGAAGCATCCTCTAAAGACTGTCTACCAAGTTTGTTCAAATAAAAGCCCTGGGGTCAAAATTGGCCCCGCCCCAGGGGGTCATTGATTTTCCCTATATGTATATAGTAAAAACTTAAAGAATCTTCTTTTAAAGAACCCAAATAGCTAGAGCTAAGATATTTAGCATTAAACATCTTCTAATGGGTGTCTACCATGTTTGTTCAAATAAAAGCCCTGGGGTCAAAATTGGTTCCGCCCTAGGGGGTCATTGATTTTCCTATATGCATATAGTAAAAACTTAAAAATCTTCTTTTAAAGAACCCAAAGAGCTAGAGCTAAGATATTCAGCTTGAAACATGTTCTAATGGATGTCAACCAAGTTTGTTCAAATAAGAGCCCTGGGGTCAAAATTGGTCCTGCCCTTGGGGACATTGATTTTCCTAATATGTGTATAGCAAAAACTTAAAAATCTTCTTCAAAAAAAACCCCCAATAGCTAGAGTGTAGATATTAAGCATGAAACATCTTCTAGTAAGTGTCTACAAAGATTGTTCAAATAAAAGCCCTGGGGTCAAAACTGGCCCTGCCCCAGGGGTGTCATTGTTTTTAAGACTTCAAAAAATCTTCTTTTAAAAAACCCAACGAGCTACACCTTAGATGTTTAGCATGAAACATCTTCTAATGGGTGTCTACCAAGTTTGTTCAAATAAAAGCCCTGGGGTTTAAACTGACCCCGCTCTGGGGGGCCTATATACAGGTGAGCGACTTCAGGGCCATCATGGCCCTCTTGTTTAAGCTTTATCATACAGTTTATACTTCGTTCATATCCAATTATCTATTTAATTTGGATGAATCCGAGGCCATGCTTCTTTAAACATGTTAGAAAACATTTAAACATTTGTTATATCTGTATCATTAGTAAATATGCTGGTGAAATACTTTGTCATTATAGCAGAAAAATATCAACGAATTGTTACACTATTTCCTATTAAAATAAATATATGAATAATTTTTAGACCTGGCCCAAACTTTATTTTTGAATTTGATTTCTATCCAAATTTTTAAAATCATTTGCTTATATTTTCAAATTCTTTTGAATACGATGAAAAAAAAGTCAATTTTTTAAAGTCATTTTTTCAAAAAAACATCCAAGTGTTTTAACTTCATGTACTGGTTTTTTGTTTTCTAATTACGATACAAATAACATAGGCCATAAATCATCATTCATCTTTGTAGATCAATTCAAAGTAACGAACAAATGAGACCGTGTTATTCCCATAGGCAATGTTTACTCTAGAAATGTATTTATTGTTTTATCATTTCATGTTTTTGTAACTAATGGTAAGTGACATACGACATATTATAATTTGCAAAAAGGAGCTATTACGTCCGTTGTCAATTTAGACAATTTGTTAGATAAACTACTGTTTCTTTTGCATTTATAATGACTCATTCTTGCATATTCTAACCTAGTTTTGGTTATAATCATAGATTTAAGTGTTAATTATTTTCTCCATTTAATTAACAATATTATTCCTTTCACTTTATTTTTTTTTTCTCATCAAAATCTGTATGAATCTGAAGCCATGCTTCTTTAATCATGTAAAAAATATTGTTATTAAGATGTTGATATATCTGTATCATAAGTAAATATGCTGATCACCTGAACAAGTAGCATTAAATGTGGAATAAGTTGTCATAACAGTAGTAAAATATTAAAGAATTGCTACAATATTTCCTATAAAAATAAAAAAAACAAACAAATAAATAAATTAAAAGATAAATAAAAATAAAGACCTGGCCCAAAAGCAAAAGATTTTTTAGCTGTAGGGATAAAAGAGTAACGTTTCATGACATAAAAAAGGAAAAAAGCTTTAAAGTATACATTTAGCAACATTTTGGGGCTTTATGGAAAATAAAAAGAAAAGAAAAAAACTTTATTTTTAAATCTAATTTCTATCCAAATTTTCATTATTATTTGCTTTTATTTTTCAAATTCTTTTGAATCTGATAAAAAGAAAATGTTAAATTTCTTAAAGTCATTTTCTAAAATAAATCATACAAGTGTTTTTACTCCATGTACTGGTTTTGTGTTTTCTAATTACGATACAAATAACAAAGGCCATAAATCATCATACGTCTTTGTAAGTCCATTAAGAGTAACGAATAAATGAGACCATATTTAAATATTCAAAATAAGATATTACGTCTGTTGTCAATTAGGCAATTTGTTAGACAAACCACTGTTTCGACGAGAAGGTTTTAGAGAAACACTTTTGCATTGCCACTTTAACATTGTAATTAAATTTACTTCTTAACATACTGCAACACGTCTAGAAATCCTGTAATGATCGGTCTAAATAAAAAGGTACCAAATGGTAGAACAGTAATCAAATGAATTGATTTATAAAATGCAGCACGTCTAACAATTAGTTTAAATTTTTTAGCCTAAATATCTAAGGGAATCGAAGAATTAATATAAAACGTTACAAATTGCATTGACTTTAGTTTAGTTCCCAAACAACATTTTCTCACATAGTAGGACAAACATTGAAAACCAGTTTCAATAATTGAGAAGGGTTTTTGTAAAAAAAAAAGGATGTTGCGTGAGACAATGTCGATTTCAACGTAACAGACTACATACCAAATGTGTATCCAAGTTATCCAATCAATTGTGTTTATATCATTATTCAAGCCATTTAATCTATACACCTAGCGGTACTTGATTTCTTTCGATTTTTAACAACATTACGAACAATCTTATTTGGTCAAAATTGATTATCAAAAGTGTAATAAAGCTATGCAAAGCATGTAAAGCCTATCTAGAAGTAATAATCATAAGTGATATTCGATACACAATTATGTAGCGGATAAAATGAAATATAGCATAACGCATTGACAGTTTGAACATTGCTCGACAATAATGATAGAGTTCTGCATTCAGGTTGTATAACTGGTTTAATCGGAAAGTTTTCCTTCGGCATATTAGTTGTAAAGAAAATAAATTGAAAGGTTAGTGAAAAAATGCAAGTTGATTTTGCTACAACAAACATGGAATCCAGAACCATTGCCCATAGGTCATAATCACTATTCAATTTCTCACAAGGCATATGCATTTAACCACTTTTTCCCTTGTGATCTTAATGTCTTTGTTACAGATTATCACTTTTAGCAATGTTTATTCTTCTTTCCGATATACTGATTATGCATAATAGAATAATTTATTATTATATAGGAAAGAAAAAAGGCTAATAAAATCTGAATAAAACACAAACCCAAAACATCAAATAACAAAGTAAGATTTAAAACTTTAATATGCAAACTGCTGTACATTTTATTCTAGAATGGGTTAGTGTGGGGTTCTCAAATTCCCCGCGGTGGATGGGGTGCGGGACGGTCCGAACACAACTTGAAAGAATTCAAGATAAAATTGAAGGTTTTAATAGAAGTAAAAAAATAGCTCATAAAAAACAAATTTTGGTTTCATTATCAGCCTTTTAATTTGACTTAAATTAAATTATGTAATTTTCCTGCTTTCACTAGACAATAAAGCTTGAATTGTTCTTTGCACTTTTTGACTGACTTATTTTTATAACAGTTACATAACTGTTATTGATTTAGAACGTTCACTATTAATAATTATGTCATATTCAGTATTAACCTTTGCATTGATTTTTCATGATGTTTTTGTAGGAATAAGATGAGCACATTACTAAAATGACATCCAAATTATTATCTAATATTACTACAGGCAATGCCTTTTGCAGACACAAACAATTATTGTATCCCATTCATTTATGCCTAAAAGTAAATTTCAAGCGACATAATGAACAATGCAATTATGAGAAATTGCTTTTGTTGTTAGTTATGAAAAACCCTCAAACTTACAGATAAAAATATGGCATGGGTACGGATATTTTAAATGAAAACATGAAGATCAAGAATGAAATTGATTACATAATATTTTGAATAGTTAATCGAATTTTCATATATCTTTTCAGAATTAAAAAACTCAAAATAATATTTTATCTAATAGTCGTTTAGTAAATAACTCGTTTGTCAATAGCATTAACTTGCACAGCATGTACCAAAAGAAAACTTTATATGATAAATGATTTTTTTTAATCCAAGGTTTACACTTCTTTTTAACAAGCAATTTTGTTTTCCGAAAAAGAAGCCATAACGTGTAAAAGAAGCAAAAGAAACTTTATTATTTATGGTATCACAGACCTTTCATTATGGAACAATTGGTTTTTATCGTAAACACGTTAACCCGATGCAGTAAAATTACACCTTCCGAGACATATTAGCACTAATGCAAAACATTTATGAAGCCATTAAAAGAAAATAACATGGTAAAATTGTCTATATTTGCATTATCAAAACGAGAAACAAAGTGATCGTAACTTACCATAACGTGTTAAAGAAGCAATATGCGATTTTAATGATGTGCAGTTTTCATTTAATACCCATCTTTTGAAAGCATTATCTCTGTAAATACGAGTCGCAAAGGAAATCTTGAAATATTTCCATGAAAGCTCTTAAGAAAATTTTACAGCTATTCTACCCTCAAGTTTTGCTATTGGATATACTTAATAATTCGGAACAGATACAAATTTAGTACATTGCGAAATTATCAATTTAACTCTTATCATATTTTTACTTTTAGTTTTTCTATTCCGATGAGCACATGAAAAAGAGTGTTCAACAGTAAGTGCAGTTATCTAAGAGAGGATTGGTGTCTAACATAAAACCAAAAATTGCCATGTCAAGATTGACGTCTCTCATTTTTTGTCATATTCATGTGTGCAATAAGGAACATTTATCTGGCTGTCAGTTACATTCCTAATGGGATTTATGGACTTCTTTTCCAACAAAAAGAGGTTAATTTAGTTCATTTTCTGTTTTATTTCCTTCAAGTAGGAGCTGATATATTCAAACAGATTAGGTGCGTGCTGATATATGATTTAAAGAACATGTCTTTATAGTGATGTTAGGATTGGGGATATCAAACATATACCATATAATAACTAACTTTCATCCATATGAAATGTTCAAACTTTACTTGTTGCAGCCAATTCCTTGTTTATATTTCAAATTGACTAATTCCAAGCCATTAATCGGTAAAGAATTTCTTCTTATAATGTAACCGTTTTTTTGAAATATTGTCAAAGTTTCATGCAGTCAATTAACGTCGTATTTCTTTCCTTTCGACGTAATACAAAAATAAAACTATATGTGCGAAAGCAAATGTCCATTTTTGAAAATTGCCTTCTTTAAATTTATTCTTTTTCTGTACGAAATCTGCTGTGGTCATAGTATTATTTTTACAATAGGTTTATCTCTTAGATTTGGTTTGCTAAATTGCTAATCATGGTCATGCAACTACATAGTTAGTTGAAGAAGCAGGCGCTTGTTTTGGTTGAGTCTATTATGTTTTGTTTAGGGGGTTGAGTTGTCATACACAAAGTTACAATTTATATGCATTTATTTTTTTCCAATGATTGTTATTATCTTAAATGCTTCTGGGATTGTTGTTTTTTAAATTCATTTGTAAATAAGATTGTTATATGACTATTAACGGAATAATTTTAATGAACACGAAATTAGTTCACACCTACATGTGTATTGGTAACGTGATGGTTAAGGCCAATGAAAACACGTCAATATTATTATACTCAGGCAGAGAAAAAGTGTGCAAAGAGTAAATCGATAATCTTTATGTAGCCAGCAAACTTTGAATTGCAAGTATTTTTTCATATCTTTTCGGCGAGGATTCGTATCGTAAAATGGCTGCCATTTACAGTATCAAGTGATTATCCCAAGCACCACCGCGACTTAGCGCGGGAATTTTAATTATAGCTAACCTTGGCGCGTATACCTTTTTCATATTTTATTGTAATAAATATTTACAAACTGTGTCTTTCGGGTTTTTTTTATCAATATATAACCAATAATGATGTTAATATGAATAAATAATCATATCTCAAATCTTTGACTATGATTTACAATGAAATTCTACCTTAAGTGTATTAAAAAGGTTTTTAATTTCCTGTAATTTTATTTTGTGATTATGCTTCAAAGCAGTCAATTGACCGTGAATTTTCTTTTCATATTTTGATTTCCTTGAAATCATTTTTCTCATCTGAAGGCATGCAACTTTAATATGGTGATACATTTATTACATTCCATGAAAATGTTTAATGATATAAAATATCTCATGACATGTTTGTTCATTTTACATTACACCTTTAATTCAGCAAACATAAAGTCTTCACAAAAAGTAGTATGCAATCGTACCTATATTACATACGAATGTATGTAATATTTTTCTTGTTATAAATAAGAAATGTTTCTTGGTGATGAAATCATTCATAAAACAATGAATCTATACGAGTGTTAAATGGTTGTGACATCTCTTACATAAGTATCTGGTTCATAAATGTGTATTTATTAAAAAAGAAATATTTTGAATATCTTTAAGACTACATTGAATATTTTATCAAAACGGTTATAATATTTATCGTAAATATGAAACATATATGAGTCAACTAATTGAATAAGGTTCTATGGAACTTGAAATAAGGTATTTAATTAAAAAATATATTTATTTAATTTTACTTTCTGCTTTTCATCCCCGCGATATTCAATCTTTACAAAAAAGAGAAAACAAATTTCATATACGGTCAATGCACACAATATATTAATCCTCGATATGTTTTCGATAAGTCCCGTGAGATGTACGCATTAAAATATCATTTAATTTATTTTGTATCCCTGAGCTAATTAGGTCAAAAGGGTGAACTACGGCTTTATAATTTCTAAGTGACTTTCTGTTGTAACAAACAAATAATGGAAAATAAAATGGATATATTCAAACATTGATTTTATTTGATGTTTGGTTGTTATATTCAAAACAAGTGCGCTCGGTATATGAATTTCATGCTTACTGGTATTATAAACTATAATTTTATGTAAATCAAATTAATGAATAAATAAGGCAGATCTACATAATATAATGCTGTAATAAATAAATGAAATTATTATTATTTATTATTATGTATGAGACTAATAAGTCATGTGATGTGATAAATGTCATAACCATTAACCCTTTACCTCATATATACGCGAAACAACGCACTTTAGACCCCCCCCCCCCTCTTTTAGGCCTTAAGTAGTGAAAAAATGTCCTATTTGGGCCCCAAACAAATGTTTTCGTTTGAGAAATGTTGCTAAAAAAGTGAGCACTTTTTCGGCGCCACCCCCATCCAAAAGATACATCAGGGGGTTGCCAGAAGGGGGATGTACCCCCATTCTGTTTGGGGGGTTTGACGGGGGGCGGTAGTCCCCCTCATCGCCAAGAAAATTTTGGACTTGTGAGAGGCTACAAATGACCCCAGGTCGGTCGTAAAGTAGCGTGTAACCAACGCTGAAAAGCCTTTGACTCTATCTCAATCCCTTGAGAAGTTCCAGCACTTTTAAATAAATTTTGATGGAAAAAATCAAGGCAAAATAGTGATTTTTGGCAATTTTGAGATGTCCCCTCGTTGCTATGGTAACAGGAAATTTAAGACTGAGCATGTCGTTACAAAGACAATGGTCCAGTCAACATTTGTGCCAAGTTTGATTAGTATTGAAGCGTTTTTCATACTAGTTTCATAGCAGTTTGAATTTGTAACAGGATGCTTTTCAATGAAAACGGCCATTTTTCACAATATGCTCATGAGGGAAAGGGTTATGATTTGTAATAGATTCAGAGAAAGAGAACTAGAGTGTAAATCTACTAACCTTTTTTGATGTATTAGACATATTTGCATACGGTACGTTTGTCATGGCAAATCGATGATATGTGACGTTATTTAGTCCCATTGTGTACCTTGCCATGGGTCAGTATGAAAATAAGGTGTTATGAGTTGCAAAATATTATATTCAAGCTGTACAAAACTCGCTTTCTGATCAGCATAACTGTTGTAATTACAATATTTGGTTTATGATGTGTGTTTGTATGTTGGCAGGTAAATCATTTATATTTTGAATTCAATAAAGGGTACTTTTATCTGCTTTAAGGAGGAAAACAACATTAAAGCTTTTGCTTGAAGAAAATATTTTACAATATTTTAGAAGAAAAGTAAATGATACTCTTAATGCTGGAAGCATTTCATCTGACATAACAAAAATGAATGGAATTATAAAACATTTTGATAACAATTTTACTTTGTTTAAGCATGAAATAATCTTTCCATGTAACCTGTCATGTTTTTGCTAATAAATGTGTCAATATATATAATATATTATTTGCAAAATATGAAAGTGTCGGGGTTCATTGAGTAATGAACTTCAATTTCTTTATCCATGTTATTTTTCATATTTTAACATTCAAATGTTTTATATTAAAATTACTTTTTCATCAAAAAGAAAGAATATAAGTTTTGTTATGCGACCTTGGATCAAACATCAATCTAAGTAGCGCTGTTATATTTGACGCGTAGCGAGCGATACTGTTAGTACTTACAAGTATTAGAACATCAATCTAAAAAGTGTAGTAATATTTAACGCGTAGCGATACTGCTAGTACAAACAAGTTTTTAAATCAGTTAAGTTATAATTGAATATAATCTTTTTTAATACCGCATGTTTGTAACAGACAGTCAAAAGCGTTTATGTTTTCTATATACAATGTACGGAACCGCAGCAAATTATAAGTATCAATTTTTATTAAAGATAGCAACATTACAGAATTATAAAAAAAACCTTTGACATGTTATATGGCTGTGTATAAATGGCGTATGCTATAAAACCCTGACCTAGCAGGGTAAAATAAGCATAGAACTGTGTATAATTATTAATTATTCTTAATGTATGTACCTTAAACATAGCTGTGCTTAAACATAGCTGTGCTTTTTATAATGAGAAATAAATAATATGTAATATAGCTGCATGGTTAAATTAATTTGTTAATAAAAATAAAATATGAATTAATAAACTGGAGATACATGATGCAACCTTTGCAAAGGGACATTATTTTCATATTACGTAATGTTCCTATTATATGTGCCAATAAATATATATACACAATGTATGCAGTGTGATGTGTTTACATCCAATTATCGAATAGTCATGTTAAACTAAGGCTGCAATATTAAGAAAATTGTAAACTTAAAAAAATTCATGATTTAACCAGGATAAATGCAGATTCAATGGAAAATTGGAAAATATTTTGAACAAATCTTAAATGTTCTTCACCTATGCGAGTAAAGCAGAGACGAAAAAAGCTTTTAACTTGATAGATTGCATTATATTGTATTAAATGATACAATTACTAAAACTAAATATTATGTTTAAAGATGCACTATCTATCTCTAATAAATGTTGGTTAGAAAAATAAACATTTTAACGTCTGTCTATTAAGAACTGTACAAATCTGAATATGTTTATTTTAGTAATGAAACAGATAAAACTGAATGTAGATTATCATGCATCATAACAGTTCGAATATAAGCAATTTATTTACTTTTTTTGCCATTTTATTGTAGGGAAGTAATGATACATGTTCACAGTTATTTCATGTAAATATAATTTATAAAGATTGACTGTAACGAAAGTTTTAAACATATCTATGCTACTACTGAGCCAGGTTCATGTAAAAGACAAGAACCGTGTCGTGTATGAAAACATAATAATTATTACCAGATCACAAGAAACATTTTCATTTTGTTTTGTTTTATGACCTTAGAACTGACCGAAAATACTTTGAAAGCTTACATATCCCAGAACATTTATGTTGATAATACACCTTTGACTTCAGCTTATTATCAGTAAGGATTCTGTTCAAATAAAAACTAACGAACAGAGAGTAGGTCTTTTTACAAAGACTGATTAAAGATGTTTCCGGTATAGTGCATCTTAGTGCACACAAAGCAAGGAAACAAATCAGATCAAAAGATTTGTTTCATGTTTTGATAAGTAAACATACTAAACTATGCTTTGATTCATTAATTCTGTCTCATAAAGACTATTAGCAAATATTGCACCGTGACAAACAATAAATTTTCTTACTCATGAAATTGTCTTTTATTAACGCTTTATCTTTTTTCCAGTTCATTTATAAATGTTAACTGTTTTCATAATGTTTATTTATTCTTTAAACACTATATTTCAGTGTAAAACATGATACACGGGGCACATAACATGCCAAAACTTATAAAAAAAGACACATTTTTCCTTTCAAATGCATAAAGATTGAAAAAGAATAAACAAAATCTTAAGTTAGTTGGACTGAAGTCAAAATACCGACCGTGTGTAAAAAATTCACCAGGCAGAGTTTTCGACTGTGAATAATGCATTTAAGTATTTACTAGTGAGATATCTTGCCTCAGTCAAATGTTCTTTGGTAAATTGTACAACATGTACCTAATTCAATTTTTCATCACTAAGTTTCTTGATGAGTTTTAAATTTCAATATATACAATTGATTTTATAAGCTTTAATTTCAATATAAAACATTTACAAATAGTTCAAAAGAAGAACTTCACATTGCAGCATAATAAGAAATTAAAGCTGTCAATTCGTAAACGTCCGTAAACGTCCGAGCAAAACTATGTAATTTCTCTCTGAGTTTTGATAAAACTGTTTTTAGTAAAAGAAATAAATTTACACTACTTACATAAAATAATCAAAGCACTGAAAGTACTGTTGGAAGGAAATTTTCATAGAAATTCCCAATGCGTGGGAATTAAAAACAAAGGAATATGTGCAAGCTTCAATCTACAGCTAGCTGATTTGATGACTAAAATGTGACGTCATTGTTTCTCTTTTTGCACTACTCATGTTCAGTGGGCTGATAACTAGTTCTTGGCCCAGGGCCCCAAACCCATAAGTTGTGACACTCATAATCAGTTGAAATCATAGGCAATTCTGTTACTAATATAGTAATAAGTGAATTAATAGATAATACTACTGCATTATGAACACAAAGAACCACTCAGTTTGACCTAAATCGGCCATGACTTATATAACTACTTCATAGGAATTCAAGACCATGCCATAAGCATTATTTAATCATAGTTAATGAAGAGACTTTTTATTTTAAACTCAAGGACAAGAAAAGCTCATCATGTGCTTACATTTGTAAGTTCAAACATAACTAATTGTGTTTTAGTATGAAATTGATGTACATGCTGTTAAAGTCATAGCAAAACAAAGAACAATGATTTAAAATAAACTTTTATTGTCAAAACTTGCATAAAAGTAAAAATATATGTGATATAAAAAATAAATGATTAAATATATGGAGATAATGAAATTTAGTTTGTCAGATAAAATGTGTAAAAGGAACTCCACTGAGGTTTTTTGACATGATGAGACTGAAATTTATTTTTCTAGATTAATGTACCACTTGATGTATGTTTTGACCACTAATCTTTGAGAAAAATTTCAGATCATTTGCGCACTTCGTTTTTCAAGAATAATTATTCAAATTGTAAAAAAATGACCCAAAATGAAAGCGTTTAAACACATTTCACGCAGATCAGGCTGAGAAAAGCATAAAAAATCGATTTTCAATTTATTTCAAAGTATATTTCTTCACTATCTGTGCATATATTTCTGTATCAAGTGCCCCGGCTCATTTCTGTAGAAATTCAAATGTTATGTTTTAGGCTTTTAAACCTCAATGGAGTGAGTCCCTTTAAATTATTGGTACATATTGAGGTGACACAAGTTATAACAATCTGAATGAAAGAAGCTTTAATGCAAACGGCCAGTGGTATAGGAGGTGCTGTTTTAAGGATTTTTTACATACAAGACTGACATTATACAACAAAATATAGTCAAAAGTAGAAATGTGCCCATAGAACTTGAATGCCTGCGTTAAGAACAATGCTTATATTGAGTGGGTAATCAAAATATGTACATAATTAGACAAGCCCATTGGCAGCATATCGAGCCTGTTGCCTTTATTCAGAACTGAACCTTAAAGCTTCAGATTGGGGAGAAAGATGTATACATAAGTGAACATTTGTGATAAATGTTATGAAAATCCAGCCATGTATATAGAAATATACTCTCATGTTTTAATTTATTATTTGACTTTTGATCCAAAGTAGTGACCTTGATCTTTGCAACAGACACCTGATTTTTCATACTACACTCCAACTCACTAAAGACTGTTAAATTTTGTCCAGAGTTATATGAAAAATCTTTATAGATTTCAAAAGCATTCAAATATTATCAGTTATAAATCATTTTTTTGCATATGATTTGGTAAGGAAGGCATAATGTTGTATAAATTTTGTGGAATGTAACTGAAATCATACTTGACCTGTGTTTTGATATATTGTTGAATATACCAATTATAAATTGAATCCTTAAAAGGTGTACAAATCTTATTGGTTGGAAACTAAAATTTCAGTGGAAATTTCACATACTGACCGGACTGACAGACAGGGTAACACTTAATGCCCTGTCACCATTCTTTAAATGGCATGGGCATATAAACTTAGAACAGGTTAGCTTACAAGAGCATTTCTGTTTTCATATTTTACTAGATAAAGTACAAAGAAATGATATTGTTATATGAGCCATCACATCAAACCGTGATCAATGTAATATGAAGTATGGGAAAATAAGTAACAAGAAGTGCATGTTTAACTAAAACAGAATGTATGATTCAGAGGAACACTGTAAAAATAAAGTAAATAATGTTGGCAATAAAAGGCAAAAAAAAAAAAACAACAAAAAAAACATTAAACAAGAGGGCCATGATGGCCCTGGATCGCTCACCTGACACAACCGCATCCAAGCAATGTCTTAAACAAGCATCATGACCAAGTTTGATGCGACTGAGTCAAACATGTGACCTATAGTGTGTTATAAAGATTTTTCCATATTTGGGCAATGTGACCTAATTTTTGACTGGACACAACCCATATTCAAACTTGACCTAGAAATCATCAAAACAACCTTCCTGACCAATTTCCAGGAAATTTGGATCAAAACTGCAGCCACTAGAGTGTTAAAATTTTTTTCTATTTTTAGCTCCTGTGACCTAGTTTTTGACCGGACATGACCAATCTTAGTACTTGACCCAGAAAACATCAAAACAACATTCTTGACAAATTTCCAGAATATTTGAATCAAAACTGCAGCCACTAGAGTGTAAACAAGCTTTTTCTATTTTTAACTCCTGTGACCTAGTTTTTGACCTGAGATGACCCATCTTCGAACTTGACCTAGAAATCATCAAAACAACCTTCCTGACAAATTTACAGAATATTTGAATCAATACTGCAGCCACTAGAGTGTTAACAAGCTTTTTCTATGTTTAGCTCCTGTGACCTAGTTTTTGACCGGAGATAACCCATCTTCGAACTTGACCTAGAAATCATCAAAACAAAATTCCTGACAAATTTCAAGAATATTTGGATGAAAACTGCAGCCCCTAATGTGTTAACAAGCTTTTCTATTTTTAGCTCCTGTGACCTAGTTTTTGACCTGAGATGACCCATCCTCGAACTTGACCTAGAAATCATCAAAACAACCTTTCTGTCAAATTTCCAGAATGTTTGGATGAAAACTGCAACCATTAGAGTGTTAACAAGCTTTTTCTATTTTTAGCTCCTGTGACCTAGTTTTTGACCAGACATGACCCATCTTCGAACTTGACCTAGAAATCATTAAAACAACCTTCCTGACAAATTTCCAGAATATTTTAATCAAAACTGCAGCCACTAGATTGTTAACAAGCTTTTTCTATTTTTAGCTCCTGTGACCTAGTTTTTGACCCGAGATAGCCCATCTTCGAACTTGACCTGAAAATCATCAAAACAACCTTCCTGACAAATTTCAAAAATATTTGAATGAAAACTGCAGCCCCTAGAGTGTTAACAAGCTTTTTCTATTTTTAGCACCTGTGACCTAGTTTTTTACCGGATATGACCCGTCTTCGAACTTGATTTAGATATCATCAAAACAACATTCTTGACAAATTTCCAGAATATTTAGATGAAAACTGCAGCCACTAGAGTGTTAACAAGCTTTTTTCTATTTTTAGCTCCTGTGACCTAGTTTTTGACCGGACATGACCCATCTTCCAACTTGACCTAGATATCATCAAAACAACCTTCCTGACAAATTTCCAGAATATTTGGATGAAAACTGCAGCCACTAGAGTGTTAACAAACTTTTTCTATTTTTAGCTCCTGTGACCTAGTTTTTGACCTGAGATGACCCATCTTCGAACTTGACCTAGATATTATCTAAGCAACCTTCCTGACAAATTTCCAGAATATTTAGATGAAAACTGCAGCCCCTAGAGTGTTAACAAGCTTTTTCTATTTTTAGCTCCTGTGACCTAGTTTTTGACCGGAGATGACCCATCTTCGAACTTGACCTAGATATCATCAAAACAACCTTCCTGACAAATTTCCAAAATATTTGGATCAAAACTGCAGCCACTAGAGTGTTAACAAGCTTTTTCTATTTTTAGCTCCTGTGACCTAGTTTTTGACCCGACATGATCCATCTTCAAACTTGACCTAGATATCATCTAAACAACCTTCCTGACAAATTTTCCGAATATTTGGATGAAAACTGTAGCCACTAGAGTGTTAACAAGCTTTTTCTATTTTTAGCTCCTGTGACCTAGTTTTTGACCGGAGATGACCCATCTTCGAACTTGACTTAGAAACCATCAAAACAACCTTCCTGACAAATTTCCAGAATATTTGTATGAAAACTGCAGCCTATAGAGTGTTAACAAGCTTTTTCTATTTTTAGCTCCTGTGACCTAGTTTTTGACCGGAGATGACCCATCTTCGAACTTGACCTAGATATCATCAAAACAACCTTCCTGACAAATTTCCAGAATATTTGGATGAAAACTGCAGCCACTAGAGTGTTAACAAGCTTTTTCTATTTTTAGCTCCTGTGACCTAGTTTTTGACCGGAGATGACCCATCTTCGAACTTGACCTAGATATCATCAAAACAACCTTCCTGACAAATTTCCAGAATATTTGGATGAAAACTGCAGCCTCTAGAGTGTTAACAAGCTTTTTCTATTTTTAGCTCCTGTGACCTAGTTTTTGACCCGAGATAACCCATCTTCGAACTCGATCTGTATTTCATTAAGACAAACATTCTGACAAAGTTTGATGATGATCCAATCAAAACTGTGACTGCTAGACTGTTAACAACCCAATTCGTCACCTTAATTCCAGAGTCATATAACTCGATTTTTTTTGTTTTGAGGAAAACGTTTTTAAAGATTGAAATGTCACCAGAACTCACATAAATTTACAGATTTTTATGATTTTTTGTATACTCTTTTGTTTTTATATAGACTCACATTATCCCAAATATCAAGTAAATTCAAAATAAAACAAATTGAAAAATGCATAAAACATATTTCAAAATTTCCTTTTATTTTACTTTTTCTATGAATAAATTTAATTCCAGAGTCAGCTCCGAACTTAGCTGCATTTGGCTCTAAAATTTATGTCAACATTTATTGATATATGACTTTGGAACTTAAATCTTTTGTCTTCGGGACAATGTAAACTGGATTTCGGATGGTAACATAAATCAGAATATTCATGATATACAAATTTTATTATTTTGAACTGAACACTTAACTGCCATCAAACTAAATGTACATTTTCTTACGCAAATCCGATTTACAAAAGATAATGTTTTCTTAAACAATTTACAGGCTTGAAACATCTATGATTAATATGACAACCACTATAATTATAAATCAAAACAGTTTGATTATGACAATGATTGTCTACCGCAAATGCAAGCTAGTAAAACATTGTACTTAACATGATGTAACTTTAGCGCAATTTACAGATACTGTGCCAAAGTGACTATTACATCTTTTACAATAGCAGTATAGGTATTTTTGCTATTGATTACTATAAAATCATTAAAAACAATACCACTTAAATGCTTTGCTGTAGTACATCATTACTTAACATAAAATATTGCAATAACAATATCAACTTCGACATATCATTTTTTCAAAACCTGAATTAAATTTCTGAACTTTTAACACACAAAAACAGTCAATTAAAATAAAACAATAAACTGTTTATAACATGAGAACAATTTTCAGGGAAAAAACTGAACTATTGTGATACTGTCAATTTTGTATTCTCTTTTTTAAGTTATTATCAAGCCTTTAGCCATATAATACTGGCTATCAATTTGGCTCATATATTTGAGCATACTAGTTAAGTCTTTCTTTTTCAGACTGCTTATTACCGGTTTCTTATGACTTGAAACTGGTAATGGAATTGGTAAAGATAAGCACTGTCGGGCGTTGCGAGTCGCTGATCCAGTCAATATTACCCCATGTCCAAATTCTTGTTCAGTAAACGACAATTTAAAACTTATACCCATTTTATCGTTTCGTGAGTATTTTAAGCATTTGACCTTTGTGTATGGTACACTTCCAAAATTTAAAGTATTTGTGACTTTTTGATAGTCATAAAAGTGAGGAGGTCGCATTTGTATCACTTTAAATGGTCCTTTCCGTCGTGCATCGATTGATTTTAAAACTCGAACCAATGACACTGGACTGAAGACCTCGGAACATTTCAGGGCTTTTTCTATGTTGCTATGTGCATTATCCACTTCCTGGATCGCTGAATGACCTGGACAGCCAAATTTTTGTGTGATTGAATGTATGTTATGCGTATTCATAAAAGTCTTAAGTGCAAAAGTCATTATCGAATTACGATTCTGAGGTACACAAGCGTCCGACCAAAGGATGTAGTTCTTGATTCCAGGATGAACTGAATTAATTTCATGCAAAATGTTTACAAGAGCACTTGCTATTTCATTTCCGCCTCTTCCAGCGTCTGCCTCTGTCCATATCGCGTTATAAACAGCTTTGTCAACTGAACAATGTGCAGTGAGATTATAGGTATTTAACTTACGTTTATAGAAGAAGTTTGATATATCAGCTCTTGGTAAGGCAATAACATTTTCAAGGTCAAAGCAGATTGTTGCTGTTGTTGGGTCATCTAGATTTCTATCAGTGTCTCGTTCTGTTTTTGTGTCACCCTTGTCAGATTTATGCTTCTCAAATTTAGCTCTAGTTTGCTCATTCACTGTTTCTTTGTTTTTAGCTTTCGTTTCAATTTCCTCACATAAATCACACCTGTCCTTTTTAGGAATGTGAAATGAAAGATTAAAATCTTTGTTAAAGATATCTCTGTACTTTGAAAACTTTACTGGGTTACGATCACATTTAGCACATTCTGCTTTATATAATTCATACATCTTTGTCCTATTCAGATTACTTTCAAGGTACTCCTTAATGCTTTTACTTCTGCAGTAATGTGAAGGAACTTTATTGAAGGATCGAATATGTTCTCTTACAAACTCAATATCGTTTTCAGAAATCCTAGATGTAGTGTTCCGACCACGCATATCTTTTAGTTCTGTTTTCTTGTCAAGTTTTTCATAGTACTTTCTTACACGAGAGATGTTAATACCCAAAACTCCTCTGTAGAAGTCTTGACATACACGTATCTTTTCAGAACCTTTCCTGAAAAAATATTGAAATGTATACTTTCTCCTGGATTTACTATCATTCTTTGTATTTTCTTCTTTAGAGGTATTGTTACCTGCTGTTCTTTTCTTATTTCCTTTTGTACCTTTCAATATCCTTTCTGTAGTCTCAGCGTAAAACAACATCTTTGTGTCATCATCATGGGACCAGAACTCTGAGTGTATATTATCTGTGTCCTCATTACTGAAACTCCATGAACATGCATATCTGCATTTACCTTTACAATCTTTGTGATTCTGTTTCAACTTTTTTGCCATGAGTGTTCCTCTAGAACTTATGTACTCCAATCCAGCTTGCCGCCTGCGTTTCCTGATATTCTTCTTCCAGGAATCAATCTGTTTAGTTCTTGATCTACTTCGTTTAGGAGAAAGAGTGGGTATATCTCCTTCCCTTTCTAATATTATGTCTTTATCTGGAGTTGTTTTATCATCATGATTATTATTCACATCGACATGTTCATTTTGAGTCGGTAGTGTTTCTTCAGATTCCTCTATGTAGTTCAGGTTGGCAACTTCATTGTAGTTTATGTTTGCAACTAATGTATTACTTTCTTCAGTTGCTGATGTCTTAGTCATATCATCTTCCTTTGTTTCACAAACATCTGTAGCCTGGTTAAATTTGGCCTGTTCAATGTTTATCAGTGTTTCGTCGCATGTTGCATTACTTTCTTCTAGACTTTGACATGCTTTCTTAAACTCAGCTGCATCTTCTGCATAAATTTCAATTTCAACGAAATCATTTGGGTTGAAAGAAGTGTCAGAAAAAACAGGTATGTTGTTATTTGATTCATCAAATGATTGTACTGCCTCTGTAGGTACTTCTGTCATTTCAGCATTTTGAAAATTATCATAAATCTCATTTCCGTCATCATAGTCATCAAGCATTGACAGAACCTCGTGAATGTTCAGTCTACTCATTTTGTTTTTAACGATAGAAATGCTCACACTTTTATATGTGTTATAAGTTAAATGTATAACTTCATTTCAGGTAAATATGGAACTGTGTGTCAATGAAGTAATCAATTATCTGGTGGTTAAAGTCTTGTGTCTCGATATCCGCTTTTAAAGACAAACTAAAGGAAAGCAGGCTACCAAATATTGGGGAAACAATCGTTTTGCACTCGTGAATATCAAACTCTACACCACATGCGTCTAAAACTATGACCTGTTTTCCAGTTATAATTTCACTTAAAGTTTTAGGTTTTATGTCTGTAAATGATACATATATTTGGTCTAGTTCCTTACAATCACGAAGGACAAGGAAATCCTCATCACGTAAATTGTAACATCCTGTTAAATTCACAATCTGCAAATTTGGTATATACTTTATAAAGCTTAATGTTGAAATCGGAACGTCAGTTAGGCAGATCCAGTATAAGTGTCTAGCTGGTACAAATCTAGTTAAGAATATGAAATCAATATCTGGAGCAGGACAGTTGATAACAGAGCCTTGTGGTAAAAGAAAATAGGTAAAACTCGCTGCATGATTCAGTATCTCACATAAATCACCATATTTCACATTAAGTTCCCAATCAAACTCAAAATGACGCCACAGAGAAGATTTGGTCTTGATTAGATCATTCAGTCTTTTGCACGTCCTATTTACATAGGTCAGAAGATCCTGTAAGGGGATGTAGCTTAAAACCACCACTAGGACATCATCAGGAAGGCTGATAAAATTTAATGTTGACCTGAAAACAAAAAACACAAGTCAAAGATATTAATTGTTTCTGTATTGCCTATTCGAAACAGACAACAGGACAGGAAATTGTATTCAATAGTTTAAGTTCAAAAACTTAAAAATATGCAAGTAGATCAGAGAAATCTGCATGTACAATGTTAAACAGGTATAACCATAGGTAAACAGATAGAAAAAAAAGTACAACATTGTTTTGATTTGTTTATACTAATTATTGAAATAAGTAAAACAGATCCGAATTTAATACCATCCGAAAATGTGTTCAAAAGACATACGGAATTTACTACCAGAACAAGTTAAAAATTTTACTTTAATCTGTCTTTTATGTAAAATTTATTTATCAAGTATACATAGTTTTGAAAAAGAACTACTTACATAGCAAAGAAATCCTAAAAACACTTATAACAATAACGAAAACGTTTTACATTTTCCATTTTCTGTTGTTTTGTATTTAATCACGTGGTATAAATGCGGTTACTTCATTGGCAGGCGAGTTATTTGCTTGTGGATCTTACTGGAACTCAAAACCGCCAAGTTAGATGTTTGTGGAACAGTACATTACCCTCTTTACATTAGAGCTACAAACATATATGTTAGTGCATATTGTAGAGCTTTTCAAAACGAATCCAACGATACCAAACACGCCATATTTTCAAAAAATCAAGTTAGACGCTTCTGGAATTAAGGTCACGAATTATTAGAGTGTTAACAAGCTTTTTCTATTTTTAGCTCCTGTGACCTAGTTTTTGACCGGAGATGACCCATCTTCGAACTTGACCTAGATATCATTAAAACAACCTTCCTGACAAATTTCCAGAATGTTTGGATGAAAACTGCAGCCTCTAGAGTGTTAACAAGGTTTTTCTATTTTTAGCTCCTGTGACCTAGTTTTTGACCCGAGATAACCCATCTTCGAACTCGACCTGTATTTCATTGAGATAAACATTCTGACAAAGTTTGATGATGATCCAATCAAAACTGTGACTGCTAGACTGTTAACAACCCAATTGTTGACGACGCACGACGCACGACGACGGACGCCGGACATAGCCCCATCACTATACCTCACCTTGACCACTTTGTGGTCAGGGGAGCTAAAAAGTTGACCATCATTTGGACTTTCATGAGTTGGCCATGCTAATCTTAGAATAAGAACATAAATAAAATACAACATTATACAAAAGGTAGTACAAAAAATACAATGATCAAAAGTTTGAAAGTGAACACTTGTTGGTAAAATAAACAAGAATTTGTAACAGAGATACCAACGTCCCCCGCCTCAGGGAAGTTTTATATGAAGCAAAAAATTGTGCTATTTCAAAAGATTGAGGCAGGGATCTAAGGATTTTCAGTCCAAAATTATGATCAATGCTAGATCTGCAAATGCAACAATAAATTTATTAAAGAAATAAAATGAAATACTGAATTTCAAAATCTATCATGTTAAGCTTTGCAGGGATTTTTTGGCTTATTTTATAGCCGTTATTGGGACATATTCCCAATTGAAAATAGTATATTATTTTCCCAATCCACAGGAAAATATTCCCAATTGAAAGTTACAAAAATATAAATATTGAATAAAGAATTCTAAAATCTTTGAAAATAAGGGCTTCTTCACTGTAATAGTGTTTAAATGTTTGAAGAAGCCATCCTAGGCAGTGATTGCTTGCATACATTTAATCACTGCAAAATTTCAGTCATGCATTTTTTCCCAATTTTTAACAAAATATCGCTGAAATTCCCAGTTCCATGGGTATGGGTTATGTTCCCAAAATCCTGGAAAAAATCCCTGCTTTGACCTCTAAGTGTGACCTTGACCTTGGAGGTAGGGGTGCAGGTGTTGTGCATGACATATCATCTTATCATTGTGACTATTTGTGCCAAGTATTTTCAAAATCCCTTCATCTATGAAGAAGTTATGGACGGGGCATAAAATATACCATATAACAGACTTTGTTACCTTTATACCTCTAAGTGTGACCTTGACCTTGGAGGCAGGGGTGCAGGTGTTGTAATTGACATATCGTCTATATTGCGACTATTTGTGCCAAGTTATTTAAAAATCCCTTGAACTATGAAGAAGTTCTACATTGGACACAATATATACCCTTTAAAAGACTATGTTAATTTTTTACCTCGAAATGTGACCCTGACCTTGGAGGTAGGGATGCAGGTGTTGCGCATGACACATTGTCTTATTATAGTGAATATTTGTGCCAAGTGTTTTCAAAATCCTTTGATATACGAAAAAGTTATGGACCGGACAAAAAATACCCTATAACAGGCTATGTTAATCTTAGACCTCAAAGTGTGACCTTGACTTGTAGGTTGGTGACCGATTGTTGCGCATGACACATCATCTCATTGTTGTGAACAATTGTGGCCAAGTATTTACAAAATCCCTTCAAAGATAAGAAAGGTATAGACTGGACACGAGATATACCCTCAAATAGACAATGTTGACCCTTGAATGAGCAAGTGTGACCTTGGACCATGGAGGTAGGGGTCTGGTTGTTGCGCATCATCGTCTTATTATAACAAACATTTGTGCCAAGTTATTTCAAATTCCTTCAATAAATGACAAAGTTATGGACCGGACACGAAATATACCCTGTAACAGGCTATGTTAATATTTGACCTCGAAGTGTGACCTTGACCTTGGAGGCAGGTGACCTGTTGTTGAGCATGACACATCTTCTCATTATTGTGAGCAATTGTGGCAAGTATTTACAAAATCCCTTTAGAGATAGGAAAGTTATAGACTGGACACGAGATATACTCTCAAATAGACAATGTTGACCTTGAATGAGCAAGTGCGACCTTGACCCTGGAGGTAGGGGTCTGGTTGTTGCACATGACTCATTGTCTTATTATAACAATCATTTGTGCCAAGTTATTTCAAATTCCTTCAATAAAAGCTTGAAGTTGATAAAGATTTGTTCATACATATTTCAACAAGAGGGCCATGTGTATATAGGCCCCTGGAGAGGGGCCAGTTTAAACCCCAGGGCTTTTATTTGACCAAACTTGTAAGACACCCATTAGAAGATGTTTCATGATGTTAAGTTTTTACTACACACATATAATGTAAAACAAAGACCTCTGCACCACCCCCCACCCTGGCATGGTCAATTTTTATCCAAGGGCTTAAATTTGAACAAACTTGGTAGACACCATAAGAAGATGTTTCATGCTAAACATCTAGGCTCTAGCTCATTGGGTTTTTTAAAAGAAGATTTTTTAAGTTTTTACTATACACAAATAGTGAAAAAACAATGAAACCCCTGGGGCGGGGCCAGTTTTGACCCCGGGGCTTTTATTTGAACAAACTTTGTACACACTTACCAGAAGATGTTTCTTGCTTAATATCTTTAACTCTAAGCTATTTGGGTTTTTTTTCAAAGAAGGTTTTTAAGTTTTTGCTATACACATATAAGGGGGAAAATCAATGACTCCGGGGCGGGCCAATTTTGACCCCAGGGCTTTTATTTGAAACAACTTTGTAGACACTTACCAGAAGATGTTTTCATGCTTAATTATCTAAATCTAGCTATTCTGGTTCTTTAAAAGAAGAGTTTTTTAAGGGTTTTTTACTATATGCATATAGGGAAAATTCCAATGACCCCCTCGGGCGGGGCCAATTTTGACCCCAGGGCTTTTATTTGAACAAACTTGGTAGACACTCACTAGAAGATTTTATACCAAATGTCTAAGCTCCCAGGCTTTTTGGGTTCTTTTAAAAAGAGGCTACTTTGTTATTAAGCCTTTCTAGCTATTTGGGGTTCTTTTAAAGAAGAATACCTTTAAGTGTTTTTTCTTTTTAGTTTGCCATGGCAAACCAGCGTTCTGCATGAAATTAAATTCTAAAATGAACAATATATTAAAGGTGACCACCAAAGGGAATATTCCTGTTGAAGTTTGGGATGAAATTGGCTTAGTGGTTTATGAGGAGATGGTCATTTAAAAAGTAAAAGTTTACGGGGACGGACGCCGGACGAAAAAGCGATCAAAAAAGCTCCACCCTGTCACTTTGTGACAGGTTAGGAACTAAAAATAGTTTAAGTTGATCTTATTTTCCTGGTGAAAAAAAAAAAAAAAAAAAAAAAAAAAAAGAAAAAGTTGGTGTGTGATGTGGCTCAATAAAAAAAAAAAAAAAACAACATAAAAAAAAAAAAAAAAAAAAAAAAAAAAAAAAAAAAAAAAAAAAAAAAAAAAAAAAAAAAAAAAAAAGAAAAAATAACAAAAAAAAAAAAAAAAAAAAAATATAACAAAAAAGAAAAAAAACAAAAAAAAACAAAAAAAAAAAAATCACAAAAAAAAAAAAAAAAAAAAAAAAAAAAAAAAAAAAAAAAAAAAACAAAAAAAAAAAAAAAAAAAAAAAAAAAAAAAAAAAAAAAAAAATATTGGCTCATAAAGTTGATATACTTATTATGATTTCAAATATTGGAAAAGTTATCTCTAGTTCTTGGTGAAAGACTGGTGACTAGTTTTTCTCCTCAATGTCATTTTCTTTTTCTAATTGTAGATTAAGTCATGGTACTATATTTATGCAGGCTTTCGGAATTCACCATCTAAGAACTCATTATCCAACATTGGCAAAAAAAAAGGGCAGGGCCAAAAGTCTCCTGGTATTCCCCCAAATTTTCTTTTTAAGTTTTTATAAAACCATAATATTTCTATTTCTTTAGTGTTTCCGACATGAAGACACATCTTACATGTTTCTCTTTATCACTCCTGCTTTTACTGTTCTATTCATATAAGCGCCTCTGTTTCCTTGAAATATTTTGTTTAGAAAAAAGTTAAATTGCAAAATTAAAATTCCACTATTTTTTTTTTCGGGGGGGGGGGGAGGGGGGGGGGGAAAACTTGTAAACCCTTGCTGAGCTAGAACTTACAGCAGTGAAAGGCTTTAAAGGTTTTAAGTCAAGAAACCTAAACCAATCAGTTCACAGACACCCAAGTATTTTATCTATTTGCTAAGCAGCATTTTTTTCAAAAATTATTTAAATTCAATAATGTGAGTGATTCTGATAAGCTATAGACAGCTAAGTGATGATAAGATGATCATATATGTCAGATATGTCGGAGTTGCTAACACTGCTTACTGTGAATATTCAATATTTTAAAATGTGAATTGTCCTGAGGTTGAAAAGCCGTTAGGAAAAAGGAAAGCTGAATTCCTAAATACATGTTACATGTCAATTGTTCTTGCTATTAATTTTGTTTCCTAATTTTCTTGTATTAAGATGATATTTAAATACAACTGTAATTCTTTTTTTATAAATTTGGCTTTTTTAGTGACAATAGTCTATCCAGTGACCGAAGCTCACTGACTTAAAAAATAAACTGTCTTATGTCAGCCTTTTAAACAAGTCAAGAAAAAAAAAGCTATTAGAATATAATAAATTAAGAAATTATCAAATACAAATACTTCTAAATAACATTCTGTACCTCTTCCTTAAAATTGCCCATGCTATTGAAAGAAACATTTTTTTTCCATTTATTCACTTCAAGGTTAGTCAGATTGACAGTCTCACATTTTAGCCTTTATCTCTCTTGATTTCATTGTCATTGACCCTAAAGCATCCTTAAAATCGATATCCTGCTGTTCACATTAATAAATCTGACATGTAGGCCGAACTTCTGAAAACATAAAATATAATTATTATTAGATATACATATAGTATCCCAATAATTATGTAAGTTGATATCAAATCAATAATTTAAGCAGTGTTCAAATTTAGCAGTAATCCCAGAGCCCAACTACTAATTTTCTCCTCGGGGCTATCAGCTTTTCACAGTAACAAGCCCGACCAGGCTACTGTATTTTCAGAGGCAATATAAACAACTGTTATTGAAACAAATGGAATCGTGCTAGTGAAATGTCCTTTTGGGCAAGTGAATAATTCCAAAATCTAGTAGTCCGACCAGCCTAGTCAATTCAAATCCTAATTTCTTACACTGTTTAAGAAACAATTTGTTCAAAATTGTCGAAGCATAAAGATTTTTAAATAGTATACCTATTAGTAATTATAGTGATAATATACAGTATGGGGTATTAAATGTCTTTTACTATCCTAACTATACTGTCCTGAAATTTCAAGAAAACAACTATCTTTAAATCCATTGTCTTAGTTTTCAATAACCATAAGTAAATGAAATTGTTCTGGGTTTTATTAAATTGTGTTACAACTTCTGATCAACAAAAGCTTTCAAGGGAAATTTTAATGAGTTGAGTTCAGGTCTTATCCTGAAAGAATGTTGTTTAAGTTTTCAAGACATCCATTCAAAAATAACATAGTTATAGCCACTAATAACAAAAAAAAACAAGAAAATTTTTAGAATTTACCTTGAATGTTATATGGTGGTCAAGTTAATTTAGTTTAGTCTGGTCTATTTGAAGGGTTGTTTGTGGCCAAAGTATGAAGACAATACACCAAGAATCTTGAAAAGGTTAAGTGAACAAGCCCCGCTTATAAAGTTTGTTGACAGCAATGGGAAAAGCCGTCATGACTTTTAACAATTATTGTGTAGTTTTGGTCCTAATGCAAACTGAAAATTCTAGCCCTATAAACACTGTTGAGAACCTAAGCTGGTTCAGCTTTTTTCAATAATAAATAAATCAATGATAGTCGGTAAACTTGCAAAGTCTTTCTAACATTTTTCCAAAAGAAAATGAAATATATATTTTTTTGCCTAATAATTCCTACAATGATGAAATTTAGTCATTTAATAATTTATAACAAAATATCGGGAAAGATTATAGATATATCAAAATGAATTGGCCCGTGGATTTAAATTGGTCCCAATCAATAGACTCTTATGGCCAAAAATGTAATTTGGTTTTAAGTGGCCCAAAACCGCTCCAGCCACCCAGGGAGCATTGAAATTTTCCAACATAGCCCACAAGTTAAATAAAACTTATTAAAAACACTTTTTCCTGATTTAATACTTCCTTTGGAAATAGATATTCCCACATTGTTTTAATTACAATTTATTCCATCCCAATATTGTTCCCAAGAAATATTTAAATTTAAATTTTTCAAAAGTCTTTTTCTCTTTTCGCTTTTTCACAAGATTTGAAAATTATTCAAGTCCATGATTTTCAGAAAGGAAAAATCTTCTGAATCATTGCAAAACTAAAAAATTAGCTATACCAACTGCAAATTGGCAGTCTGTGCGAAAGGCTTGTCGGTCCTCGGACCTTCGCCCAAAAAAAATCAAGAGGGAGCGCGAATATAATTTCGAATTACAGTGATGGTCGAATATCAAATTGTACACAACAGTTTTAAAGATTTATAAACTTATTTCTATGTTTAATTAGATGTCTTAACCCAATAGATATGAAAAAGGGCAAATCCTTTACAAACAGTAACACTGAATTCGAATCAGGGCAAGCTCGGCCCTAAAACGACTTGGCCTCGAAGTCAGCTGGGCCCTTATTCCAAGACTCAGGCACGGGTCAACATCCCGGCCCCAAATAAATATTTATTTATTTTATATTGAAATTACTTTTTCAATTAACTTTTGATAATGTTTTTCATCATAACTTTCAATAGGTTTTAAACATTTTCACACCAACAGAACCATCTACTCAAGGATATTGAAAAAGTTTTATTGATGAATAGTACCAATTTTGTATGTGAATTTGTAGAGAAAGAAAGAATTTACAAATTTAACGAATGTTTTTGCTACTCCCAGACTTTTTGTAAAAATATCGTTAAAGAAGGCATTTGTCATTATTAAAGAACAAACAGTATTAAAAATTTACAAAAATTTCTATTGTCACCAAAAAAAATTCAAATCTACAAACTCTTATTATTGATCAATATTTTAAACATATATTGGTCTTTTGATTAGTCTCTTCTTAAGATAATTTTAATACTTTTAAAGATAATTTCAAACAATAATAATATTAAAAAACTAAACAAATCTAAACAATCTATAATCCTAATATTTGGTTTTAAATAGAGGCAGCGAGTTTGACTTGTCCCGAAGTTGGTAAGGGCCGAGGTAGGTTATGCCTAGTAAGAACTTCAAAATTAAACAATTTTCCTTGTACCTAATTTTTTGTCTAACACATTAACAATATATCTGCAAACACAAAAATCGATTTTGAACAAGAGAAATAAAAAGCCCCAAATTTTTGCAAAACCTTTGGCGATGTTATTATCAAGACAAATGTCTATGTCTTGGGTGGATTGAAAAATCTGGGAAAAACACGAACGTTAATTTCTGTGATGGTCCGAACAATGGGATACGGTGTGCGCCCCCTACTTATCCAAATATGGTCAAAAACCCAAGTTTTACCAAAATTGTATCCGTTAAATTCCACAGAATAGTTTTGAAAGACTTGTATTAGTAAAATTGTTTTTTATTCCTTTATATAATAATATTTTTGTATCAAACGCTTTTGGATTCTATTGATTGTTTGCCGAACCCCCCTTTTTTTTGCGAAAATAGTTACGCCTTTTTTAAGGCCACATATTGTTAACCATTGTTTCCTCTTGGTTTTCGACGTAAAAAAAAATCAGCGGGTTGGCATAAAATGTAATTCAAATAAATTGCTATAAATATATACCAAATAAATAAACTTTTCATTTCCCTTCTGTTGACCTTATAATAGTGAATTTTAAGGCATCTCTGCTAAAAAATTACACCTTTTTTATATTCAATTTAGTTGGACATAGGTAATGGAACACAAAATTTTCTTTGGCCTAATGCGTAATAAAAAATATGATGTTTTTTTTTCGTCCACGGTTACGTAAGGATTATATGTTTTCCATTGATGTAAAAGCTAACACATTGATATCAATTTCAAGTTTTTTTTAACATAGCTTTTTTCATTCAAGTCTCCACGTTTGGGAAACGTATTCTTATTAGTTTCATGCTTGCACTACTTTCTTTTAAAAAAAGGTCGCCCCTTTAACTACTTGTTTTCCATTGATAGCTTAACGGAACCAATTAGGGTTGTTGTTCGTTTCTTTTCAATATTTGGCAGACCATTCAGTACTAAATGAAAAGGAAATTTTTTTTGAAAAAAAAATTCCTTTCCAAAAAGTATAGAGTTAGAATGGACATAAACAATTTTATAAGTTTATTTGGAATAATCATGAAAAAACAGAATTACGATGGTTTTTTTGGCAATTTAATATATGAATTCAAAATAACCCGTGTTCCACATCAAACATTAAAGGTATAATCGAGTGTTGCATTCATGGTG